>NC_092757.1:10410215-10712357 GCF_047496795.1 Chiloscyllium punctatum
GCGGGGACAAAGAGAGTGGCCAGAGAGAGGTGCTCAGAGAGAGGTGTCAGAGAGGGGGTGTCAGAGAGAGTGTCAGAGAGTGGGGGACAGAAAGAGGGGTGACAGAGCGGGACAGAGGAGAGAGAGACGGGACAGAGAGAGAATAGGGAACAGAGAGAGGGTGACGGAGAGGGGACAGAGAGAGGGTGACAGAGAGGGGGGGAGAGAGAGCGGGAGGACAGAGGGGGGAAAGAGAGAAGGGTTCAAAGAGAGAGGGGTTCAGAGAGCGAGAGGGTCAGAGAGAGAGGGGTCAGAGAGAGGAGGGACAGAGAGAGAGGGGACAGAGACCGGGGGACAGAGAGAGGATAACAGAGAGAGGGGATCAGAGTGAGCGCGACAGAGAGAGTGGGGTAGAGAGTGGGTCAAGATAGAGGGCGTCAGAGAGAGGTGGACCGAGAGAGAGGGGACCGAGATAGATGGCGACAGAGAGAGGGCGACAGAGAGAGGGCGACAGAGAGAGGGGGAAGAGAGAGGGGGATAGAGAGGGGCGGACAGAGAGAGAGGGATAGAGAGGGGGGGACAGAGAGAGGGGGGGGACAGAGAGAGGGAGGGGGGACAGAGAGAGTGGGGCCAGAGAGGGGGACCGAGAGAGAGGGGACAGAGAGTGGGGGAGATAGAGAGGTTCAGAGAGAGGGGGACAGAGAGAGAGGGGGACAGAGAGAGAGGGACCAGGAGAGCGGGACGAGAGGGGGGGACAGAGAAAGGGGGAACAGATTGGGGGTGGGAGAGAGAGAGAGTTGGGGTCTGAGATAGGGTGACAGAGAGCGGGCTAAGAGAGGGTGGGTCAGAGAGTGAGTCAAATAGGTCAAATAGAGGGTGTCAGAGAGAGGTGGACAGAGAGAGAGGGGAAAGAGATAGAGGGGGCAAAGAGAGGGCGACAGCGTTGGGCGACAGAGAGAGGAGGACAGAGAGAGAGAGGGACAGAGAGACAGGTGGACAGAGAGAGTGGTCAGATAGAGGGGGGCAGAGAGGGGGGAAGAGAGCGGGGGACAAAGAGAGGGAGACAGAGTAGGGGGGACACAGAGAGGGGTAGAGAGAGGGTGGAGAGAGAGACTGGGGAGAGAGAGTGGGCGGAGAGAGAGGGAGGACAGGAGATGGGGGGACAGAGAGAGGGGGACAAGGACGGTCAGAGAGAGGGAGACAGAGAGAGTGTGACAGAGAGTGGGTCAGATAGAGGGGGTCACAGAGAGGTGGCCAGAGAGCGATGGGACAGAGATAGAGGGGGCAAGAGAAGTCGACAGAGAGAGGCGGCAGAAAGACGCGTTATAGAGGGGGACAGAGAGAGAGGGGGCAGAGAGAGAGGGGGAACAGAGAAAGAGGGGGTCAGAGAGATAGGGACAGATAGGGGTGGACAGAGAGAGGGGGGGACAGAGAGAGGGGACATTCGGGGACAGAGTGAGGGGGGACAGAGAGAGGGAGGACAGAGAGTGGGGGGAGATAGAGGGGTCAGAGGGGGGGACAGAGAGAGAGGGGGCAGAGAGAGGGGGAACAAAGCGGGGGGATAGAGGGAGGCGGGTGGGAAAGAGAGGGGGCAGAGAGAGGGGACTGAGAGAGGGCGACAGATGGGGGGCAGTGAACGGTGTGAGAGAGAGGCAGGTGGGAGAAAGAGGGGGACAGAGAGCGCTGTGCGATAGAGAGAGTGGGGGCAGAGAGGGGCTCAGATAGAATGGGGTCAGAGAGAGGGGGGGCAGAGAGAGAGGTGGACAGAGTGAGGGGGGCAGAGAGAGAGGGGGAAAAGAAGGGCGACAGAGAGAGGGCGACAGAGAGGAGGACAGCGAGAGGGACAGAGGGAGAGGTGGACAGAAAGAGGGGGGCAGAGAGAGGGGGGGACAGAGCGAGGGGGAGAGAGAGGAGGGTGTGTGAGAGAGGGGGGCAGATAGAGAGGGACTACAGCGAGGGGGGTGACAGAGAGACGGGGGACAGAGAGAGGAGGGAGAGATGGAGGGGCGACAGAGAGACGATGACAGAGCGGGGGGAGAGAGAGGGGGACAGAGAGAGGAGGCAGAGAGAAAGGACAGGGAGTGGGCAAGACAGAGGGGATCAGAGACAGGGTGACAGAGAGAGGGGGCAGAGTGTGGGGCAGATAAAGGAGAAAGAGAGAGGGGGGTCAGAGAGAGGCGGTCAGATAGAGTGGAGACAGAGAGGTGGGGGACAGAGTGAGTGGGACAGAGAGAGATGGGATAGAGAGTTGGGATAGAGAGAGGTGTACAGAGTGGGGGAGAGAGAGGGGGTCAGAGAGAGGTGGACAGAGAGAGGTGGACAGAGAGATAGGGACAGAGATTGGTCAAATAGAGGGTGTCAGAGAGAGGGAGACAGAGATAGAGAGGACAGAGATAGAGGGGGCAAAGAGATGGCGACAGCGTTGGGCGACAGAGAGAGAGGAGGACAGAGAGAGAGAGGGACAGAGAGACAGGTGGACAGATAGAGTGGAAGTGAGTGGGGGAAGAGAGCGGGGGACAGAGAGCGGGGGACAGAGAGAGATGGCCAGGGGGATCAGAGAGAGGGTGTCAGAGAGAGGGTGACAGAGAGGGGGGACAGTGGGGGGTGACAGAGAGAGAGCGGGGAACAGAGGGGTGGACTGAGGCGGGACAGAGAGAGGGGGGACATAGAGAAGCGGGTACAGAGAGAGGGGGACAGAAAGAGGGCGACAGACGGGTGGGCAAACAACGGGGTGAGAAAGAGGCGTGGGAGAGAGAAAGGATCAGAGAGAAAGGGCGACAGAGAGAGTGGGACAGAGATTGGGGGGGGATAGAGAGGGGGAGGGCAGAGAGGGGGAAAGAGAGAAGGGTTCAAAGAGAGAGGGGTTCAGAGAGCGAGGGGGTCAGAGAGCGAGGGGTCAGAGAGAGGGGGGACAGAGACAGAGGGGACAGAGACAGGGGGACAGAGAGAGGGGAACAGAGAGAGGGGGGCATAGAGGGACAGAGAGAGGGGGTCAGAGTGAGTGCGACAGAGAGAGTGGGGCACAGAGTGGGTCAGATAGAGGACGTCAGAGAGAGGTGGACCGAGAGAGAGGGGACCGAGATAGATGGCGACAGAAAGAGGGCGACAGAGAGAGGGCGACAGAGAGAGGGGGTCATAGAGAGGGGGACAGAGAGAGAGGGGGGGAAGAGAGAGAGGGGGACAGAGAGAGAGAGGGGCACCAGGGAGAGCGGGACAGAGAGGGGGGACAGAGAGAGGGGGAACAGATGGGGGGGGACAGAGTGAGAGTGGGGGACTGAGATAGGTTGACAGAGAGGGGGCTGAGAGAGGGGGGACAGAGAGTGGGTCAAATAGGTCAAATAGAGGGTGTCAGAGAGAGGTGGACAGAGAGAGAGGGGACAGAGATAGAGGGGCAAAGAGAGGGCGACAGCATTGGGCGACAGAGAGAGGAGGACAGAGAGAGAGACGGACAGAGAGACAGGTGGACAGAGAGAGGGGGGTCAGAGAGAGGCGAACAGAGAGCGGGGGAAGAGAGTGCGGGACAAAGAGAGGTGGCCAGAGAGGGGTGCTCAGAGAGAGGTGTCAGAGAGAGGGTGTCAGAGAGAGTGTGTCAGAGTGTGGGAGACAGAAAGAGGGGTGATAGAGCGGGACAGAGAGAGAGAGACGGGACAGAGAGAGAATAGGGAACAGAGAGAGGGTGACAGAGAGGGGACAGAGAGAGGCGGGACAGAGAGGGGGGGAGAGAGAGCGGGAGGACAGAGAGGGGGAAAGAGAGAAGGGCTCAAAGAGAGAGTGGTTCAGAGAGCGAGGGGTCAGAGAGCGCGGGGTCAGAGAGAGAAGGGGACAGAGAGGGAGGGGACAGAGACAGGGGGACAGAGAGAGGATAACAGAGAGAGGGGATATAGAGGGACAGAGAGAGGGGGTCAGAGTGAGTGCGACAGAGAGAGTGGGGCACAGAGTGGGTCAGATAGAGGGCGTCAGATTGAGGTGGACCGAGAGAGAGGGGACCGAGATAGATGGCGACAGAGAGAGGGCGACAGAGAGAGAGGATCAGAGAGAGGGGTGACAGAGAGTGGGGGACAGAAAGAGGGGTGATAGAGGGGGACAGAGAGAGAGGGGGCAGAGAGAGGGGGGGACAGAGAGAGGGGGGATAGAGAGGGGGTGACAGAGAGACGGGGGGACAGAGAGAGGGGGACAGAGAGGGGACCAAGAGAGAGGGGACAGAGAGTGGGGGAGATAGAGGGGTTCAGAGAGAGGGGGACAGAGTGAGAGGGGGACAGAGAGAGGGGGACCAGGGAGAGCGGGACAGAGAGGGGGGACAGAGAGAGGGGGAACAGATGGGGGGGGGACAGAGAGAGAGTTGGGGACTGAGGTAGGGTGACAGAGAGCGGGCTGAGAGAGGGTGGGACAGAGAGTGGGTCAAATAGGTCAAATAGAGGGATTCAGAGAGAGGTGGACAGAGAGAGAGGGGACAGAGATAGAGATGGCAAAGAGAGGCGACAGCGTTGGGCGACAGAGAGAGGAAGACAGAGAGAGATAGAGGGACAGAGAGACAGGTGGACAGAGAGAGAGGGGCCAGAGAGAGGAGGACAGAGAGGGGGGAAGAGAGCGGGGGACAGAGAGAGGGCGCCAGAGACAGATGATCAGAGAGAGGTGTCAGAGAGAGGTGGACAGAGACAGGGTGACAGAGAGAGGGGGAAGATAAAGGGGGAAGAGGGAGGGGACACAGAGAGAGAGGGGACAGAGGGATGGGAGACAGAGAGAGGGGGGCCAGAGTGAGTGGGACAGAGAGAGATGGGACAGAGAGTGGGGATCAGACAGAGGGGTTAGAGGTGGGGGACAGAGAGAGGGGACAGAGAGAGAGAGGAACAAGAGAGAGGGGGACAGAGAGATGATGAGACAGAGAGGGGGTGTAGAGAGAGAGGGGCCAGAGAGAGGGGGACAGAGAGGGGGGCAGAGAGCGGAGGAGAGAGAGAGGGGCCAGCGAGAGAGGGTGACAGAGAGAAGGGGACAGAGAGACAGGCGGGTGGGTGAGAGAGGGCGGTCAGAGAGATGTGGGTGGGAGGGAGAGCGGGAAAGAGAGAGAAGGGTCAGAGAGAGTCGGACAGAGACAGGGCGGGACAGAGAAGGGGGATCAGAGAGAGGGGGATAAGAGAGAGGAGGACAGAGAGTGGGTCAGATAGAGTGGACAGAGAGAGGTGGACAGAGAGAGGGGGCCAGAGACAGATGATCAGAGAGAGGTGTCAGAGAGAGATGGACAGAGACAGGGAGACAGAGAGAGGGGGCAGAGTCTGCGGCAGATAAAGGGGGAAGAGGGAGGGGACACAGAGAGATGGGACAGAGGGAGGGGAGACAGAGAGAGGGGGGCCAGAGAGAGGGGGACAGAGAGACAGGCGGGTGGGTGAGAGAGGGCGGTCAGAGAGATGTGGGTGGGAGGGAGAGCGGGAAAGAGAGAGAAGGGTCAGAGAGAGTCGGACAGAGAGAGGGCGGGACAGAGATGGGGGATCAGAGAGAGGGGGATAAGAGAGAGGGGGACAGAGAGTGGGTCAGATAGAGATGGTCAGAGAGAGGTGGACAGAGAGAGAGGGGACAGTGATAGAGGGGGCAAAGAGAGGGGAACAGCGATAGGGCGACAGAGAGAGGAGGACAGAGAGATAGGTGGACAGAGAGAGGGGGGCAGAGAGAGGGGGGCAGAGACGGGGAAGAGAGAGGGGTTCATAGAGAGGGTGTCAGAGAGAGTGTGGGACAGAGAGTGGGGGACAGAAAGAGGGGTGATAGAGGAGGACAGAGAGAGAGACGGGACAAAGAGAGAGGTGGAATAGAGAGACAGGGGGTCAGAGAGGGGGGACAGAGAGAGGGGGGTGGGACAGAGAGAGCGGGGGATGGGGGTACATAGGGAGGACAGAGAGAAGGGGGTACAGAGAGAGATGGGTACAGAGAGAGGGGGACAGAAAATGAGGGGACAGAGAGTGGGGGAGATAGAACGGGTCAGAGACAGAGGGACAGAGAGAGAGGGGGACAGATAGAAAGGGGACAAAGACGGGGGATAGAGGGAGGCGGGTGGGAGAGAGAGGGGGGCAGAGACAGGGGGACAGAGAGAGGTCGACAGACGGGTGGGCAGAGAACGGGGGAGAGAGAGAGGCGGGTGGGAGAGTGAGGGGGTCAGAGAGAGAGGGGGACAGAGAGAGTGGGAAAGAGAGATAGGGACAGAGAGAGTGGAACAGAGAGAGGGCGACAAAGAGAGAAGGGGGTCAGAGAGAGAGGGGGTCAGAGAGAGGGGGGGAGAGAGAGAGAGTGGACAGAGAGAGAGGGGGCAGAGACATGGGGACAGAGAGAGGGGAACAGAGAGAGGAAGAAATAGAGGGACAGAGAGAGTGGGTCAGAGAGAGCGCGACAGAGAGAGTGGAACAGAGAGTCAGTCAGATAGAGGGGGTCAGAGATAGAGGTACAGAGAGAGGGGGAAGAGAGAGGGTGTCAGAGAGACGGGTGACAGAGAGTGGGACAGAAAGAGCGGGACAGAGAGAGGAGGAACAGAGAGAGAGGGGGTCAGAGAGAGGAGTACAGAGGGGGGGAAGAGAGAGGGTGGCCAGAGAGAGTGGGGGAAGGGGGACAGAGGGGAGGACAGAGGGAAGGGGGACAGAGAGAGGGGGACAGAGAGAGGGGGCAGAAAGAGAGGGACAGAGAGTGGGGGAGATAGAGCGGGTCAGAGACAGAGGGACAGAGAGAGAGGGGGGCAGAGAGAAAGGAGACAATGAGGTGGGATAGAGGGAGGCGGTTGGGAGAGAGAGGGGGCAGAGAGATGGGGACAGAGAGACGGGACAGAGAGAGGGGGCAGAGAGAGATGGGGACAGAGAGTGGGGGACAGAGAGAGGGGGACAGTCAGAGGGGAGGTCAGACAGTGGATGTCAGAGAGAGGGGTGTCAGAGATTGGGGATCAGAAAGTGGGATGATAGAGGGGGACAGAGAGAGAGAGGGAGGCAGAGAGAGGGGGGGAACAGAGAGAGAGAGTCAGAGAGAGGGGGCAGAGAGAGGGGGGTTACGAGATTGGGGACAGAGAGAGGGGGACAGAGAGAGAGAGAGGACAGAGAGTGGGGGAGATAGAGGGGTTCAGAGAGAGGGGGGCAGAGAGAGATGGGACAGAGAGATGGGCACAGACAGAGAGCGGGACAGAGAGGGGGACAGAGAGAGGGGGACAGAGAGAGAGCGGGACAGAGAGAGAGAGAGGACAGAGAGTGGGGGAGATAGAGGGGTTCAGAGAGAGGGGGGCAGAGAGAGATGGGGACAGAGAGAGGGGCACAGACAGAGAGCGGGACAGAGAGGGGGACAGAGAGAGGGGGGTCAGAGAGAGAGCGGGACAGAGAGGGGGGACAGAGAGAGGGGAACAGATAGAGTGGGGGACAGAGAGAGCGGAGTCTGAGAGACGGTGACAGAGAGGGGGCAGAGAGAGGGAGACAGTGGGAGGGGTGACAGGGAGATGTGGACAGAGGGAGGGGGGGAACAGAGAGATGGTGACAGACGGGGGCAGAGAGAGGGCGACAGAGTAAGGGGGGACAGAGAGAGGGGGACAGAGAGTGGGGGGAGGGAGGGGTTTGAGAGAGAGGGAGGATAGAGATAGGGGGGATAGAGAGACGGGGACAGAGAGTGGGGGAGAGATGGAGGGGGGACAGAGAGACGATGACAGAGAGGGGGGAGAGAGAGGGGGACAGAGAGAAGGGGACAGAGAGAGGGGGTACAGATTGGGGGGGCAGAGTGAGGGGACAGGGAGTGGGGGAGATAGAGGGGGACAGAGAGAGAGGGGGACAGACAGAGGGGGACAGAGAGAGAGCGGGACAGGGAGGGGGTAAAGAGAGAGAGGGGGACAGAGAGAGGGAACAGATAAAGGGGCGGACAGTGAGAGGGGGGGACTGAGAGACGGTGACAGAGAGGGGGCAAAGAGAGGGCGACAGAGAGAGGGGGGCAGAGAGAGGGGGACAGAAGGAGGGGGGACAGAGAGATGTGGACAGAGGGAGGGGGGAACAGAGAGATGGTGACAGACAGGGGGCAGAGAGAGGGCGACAGAGTAAGGGGGGACAGAGAGCGGGGGACAGAGTGAGTGGGGAGAGAGGGGGGCAGAGAGAGAGGGGGGAGAGAGAGAGGGAGGACAGAGAGACGATGACAGAGAGGGGGGCAGAGAGAGGGGGACAGAGAGAGAGAGACAGACAGAGGGGGTCAGACAGTGGATGTCAGAGAGAGGGGTGACAGAGAGTGGGGGAAAGAAAGAGGGATGATTGAGGGCGACAGAGAGAGAGGGGCAGAGAGAGAGGGGGACAGAAATGGGGGGAGACAGAGAGGGGGATGGGGGGTCAAGGGGGGACAGAGAGAGGTGAGACAGAGAGGGGGGGACAGAGAGAGAGGGGGACAGAGAGAGAGGGGACAGAGAGTGGGTGAGATAGAGGGGGGCAGAGAGAGGGGGACAGAGAGAGGACGACAGACGGGTGGGCAGAGAACGGGGGTGAGAGAGAGGCGGGTGGGTGAGAGAGAGAGGTTCAGAGAGAGAGGGTGACAGAGAGAGAGGGTGACAGAGAGAGTGGGACAGAGAGTGGGTCAGATCGAGACGAGACAGAGATGGAGGGCGGCAGATAGAGGGGACAGATAGAGGGGGACAGAGAGAGGGGGGACAGAGAGAGAGCGGTGTAAGCGAGAGGGGGACAGAGAGAGAGGAGTTCAGAGAGAGAGGGCGTCGAGAAAGAGGGGGTCAGAGAGAGCGCGACAGAGAGAGTGGAACAGAGAGTCAGTTAGATAGAGGGGGTCAGAGATAGAGGTACAGAGAGAGGGGGAAGAGAGAGGGTGTCAGAGAGAGGGTGTCAGAGAGACGGGTGACAGAGAGTGGTGGACGGAAAGAGGGGGACAGAGAGAGAGGGGGAACAGAGAGTGAGGGGGTCAGAGAGAGGGGGACAGAGGGGGCGAAGAGAGAGGGGGGGACAGAGAGTGCGGGGGAAGGGGGGGACAGAGGGGAGGACAGAGAGAAGGGGGACAGAGAGAGGGGGGACAGAGAGGGGCGCAGAAAGAGAGGGGACAGAGAGTGGGGGAGATAGAGCGGGTCAGAGAGAGACGGACAGAGAGAGAGAGGGGACAAAGAGGTGGGATAAAGGGAGGCGGTTGGGAGAGAGAGGGGGCAGAGAGATGGGGACAGAGAGAGGGGGACAGAGAGAGAGGGGCAGAGAGAGATGGGGACAGAGAGTGGGGGACCGAGAGAGGTGGACAGTCAGAGGGGGTCAGAAAGTGGATGTCAGAGAGAGGGGTGTCAGAGATTGGGGGTCAGAAAAGAGGGATGATAGAGGGGGACAGAGAGAGAGAGGGGGCAGAGAGAGGGGGGTTACGAGATGGGGGGACAGAGGGGGGCAGGGGGGACAGTGAGAGTGGGGAAAGAGAGGGGGGCAGAGAGAGAGGGACAGAGAGAGAGAGGACAGAGACAGAGTGGACAGATAGAGTAGATCAGAGAGAGGTGGACAGAGAGAGAGGGGCAGAGAGAGAGGGGCACAGAGAGAGAGGGGCAGAGAGAGAGGGGCACAGAGAGAGGGGGAACAGTCGGAGGGGGGTCAGACAGTGGATGTCAGAGAGAGGGGTGTCAGAGCGTGGGGGGACAGAAAGAGGGATGATAGAGGGGGACAGAGAGAGAGGGGGCAGAGAGAGGGGGGGGAACAGAGAGAGAGAGGGGTCAGAGAGACGAGGTCAGAGAGAGGGGGTACAGAGGTGGGGGACAGAGAGCGGGAGGATAGAGGGGCAGGGGGGACAGAGAGAGTGGGGGACAAGAGGCGGGGGGCAGAGAGAGGGGTCAGACAGAGAGAGGGGAAAGAGAGTGGGGGGGAAGAGGGGTTCAGAGAGAGGGGGCAGAGAGAGATGGGGACAGAGAGTGGGGTACAGAGAGAGCGGGACAGAGAGGGGGACAGAGAGAGAGGGGGAACAGATACAGTAGGGGACAGAGAGAGAGAGGAGTCTGAGAGACGGTGACAGAGAGGGGGCAGAGAGAGGGCGACAGTGGGAAAGGTGACAGGGAGATGTGGACAGATGTAGGGGGGATCAGAGTGATGGTGACAGACGGGGGCAGAGAGAGGGCGACAGAGTAAGGGGGCACAGAGAGGGGGGACAGTGAGTGGGGGGAGAGGAGGGTTTGAGAGAAGGGAGGATAGAGATAGCGGGGAAAAGAGAGGCGGGGACAGAGATCGGGGGAGAGATGGAGGGGGGACAGAGAGACGATGACAGAGAGGGGGGAGAGAGAGGGGGACAGAGAGATGGGGGACAGAAAGAGGGGGGCAGAGAGAGGGGGGACAGATTGAGGGGGCATAGAGAGGGGACAGGGAGTGGGGGAGATAGAGGGGGACAGAGAGAGGGGGACAGAGAGAGGGGGACAGAGAGAGAGCGGGACAGAGAGGGGGGACAGAGAGAGAGGGGGACAGAGAGAGAGGAACAGATAGAGGGGGGACAGTGAGGGGGGGACTGATAGTCCGTGACAGAGAGGGGGCAAAGAGAGGGCGATAGAGAGAGGGGCAGAGAGAGGGGGACAGAGGGAGGGGGGACAGAGAGATGGTGACAGACAGGGGGCAACGAGAGGGCGACAGAGTAAGGAAGGACAGAGAGAGGGGGGACAGAGTGAGGGGGAAGAGAAAGGGGGGGAGAGAGAGGGGGGAGAGACCGAGGGAGGACAGAGAGAGGGGGGGACAGAGAGCCGGGGGACAGAGAGTGGGGGAGAGATGGAGGGGGGGACAGAGAGACGATGACAGAGTGGGGGGAGAGATAGGGGGACAGAGAGAAGGGGACAGAGAGGGGTGCAGAGAGAGGGAGCAGAGAGAGATGGACAGAGAGAGAGACAGACAGAGAGCGTCCGACAGTGGATGTCAGAGAGAGGGGTGACAGAGAGTGGGGGACAGAAAGAGGAATGATTGAGGGGGCAGAGAGAGATGGGGGGCAGAGAGAGAGGGGGAACAGAGAGAGGGGGACAGAGAGGCGGGACAGAGAGAGGGGGGTTCAGAGATGGGGACAAAGAGAGGGGGGATGGGGGGTCAAGGGGAGAACAGGAGAGTGGTGGAACAGAGAGAGGGGGGACAGAGAGAGAGGGGGACAGAGAGAGAGGGGACAGAGAGTGGGGAGATAGAGGGGTTCAGAGAGAGGGGGACAGAGAGAGAAGGGGGCAGAGAGTGAGGGCGACAGAGAGAGAGAGGGGGCCAGAGAGAGAGGGGAAGAGAGAGATGGGGGCAGACAAAGGGGGACAGAGTGAGGGGGCAGAGAGAGAGGGGGGCAGAGAGAGAGGGGGCAGAGAGGGGGAACAGAGAGAGGGGGTAGAGAGACGGGGCAGAGAGGAGGGGAACATAGAGAAAGAGGGGGACAGAGAGGGGGACAGAGGGAGGGGGTCAGAGACGGTGACAGAGAGGGGGGAGAGAGGGGGAGGACGGAGAGTGTGGGTGACAGAGAGAGGGGCAGAAGAGGTGTGAAAGAGAGAGCGGGAGAGAGGGAGGGGGGGTCAGAAAGACGGTGACAGAGAGGAGGCAGAGAGGGGGGGGACAGAGAGAAGGGGGACAGAGTGAGAGGGACAGAGAGAGGGGGACAGAGAGAAGGGGGACAGAGAGAATGCGGACAGAGAGAGGATGACAGAGAGAGAGCGGGACATGGGGGGGGCAAGAGAGTGGGAACACAGAGAGCAGTACAGAGAGAGGCGAACAGAGAGAGGGTGGGACAGAGGGAGCGGGACAGACAGACCGTGACAGAGCGGGCGCAGAGAGCGGGGGACAGAGAAAGGGGGGTGATAGAGAGTGAGGGAGAGAGAAGGAGTGGGGGCAGGGGGGGTGCAGAGAGCGGGACAAGAGGGAGGGGGGGCAGATTGTCGGTGACAGAGAGGGGGCAGAGAGAGGGGGAACAGAGAGAGGGGACAGAGAGAGGGGGACAGAGAGAGAGGGTCAGAGAGAGGGGGAACAGAGATGGGGGGTACAGAATGGGAGGGGGGTCAGAGAAAGGGTGGTCAGAGAGTGGGGTGGGCAGAGAGAAGGCGGACAGAGAGGCGGGGACAGAGAGAGGGGGACAGAGGGAGGGGGACAGAGAGATGGTGACAGAGAGGGGGCAGAGAAAGGAGGACAGAAACAGAGAGGGGAGAGAGAGGGCGGCAGAGAGAGGGTGACAGAGAGAGGGGTTCAGAGAGGGGGGTGTGCGAGATGGCGACAGAGAGAGTGGGACGGAGAGAGGGGGGCAGAGAGAGGGCAATAGAGAGAAGGGGGACAGAGAGTGAAGGGGGGCAGAGAGTGAGGGGGACAGACAGAGAGAGAGGGGGCCAGAGAGAGAGGGGCAGAGAGATGCGGACAGAGAGAGGGCACTGAGAGTGGGGGAGACAGAGGGGGTCAGAGAGAGGCGGAAATAGAGAGGGGGATATAGAGGGGTACAGAGAGAGAGCAGGACAGAGAGAGAGAGTCAGAGAGAGGGGACAGAGAGGGGGACAGAGAGAGCTGGACAGTGAGAGGCGGACAGAGCGGGAGGGGGTCAGACAGAGAGAAGGGAACAGAGAGATGGAGAAAGAGAAAGGGTGACTGAGAATGAGCGGGACAGAGAGAGAGGCGGGCAGAGAGAGAGGGGGGCAGAGAGAGAGGGGGCAGAGAGAGCGGGGGTCAGAGGGGGGGGGGCAGAGAGGGGGCGGACAGAGGGGGCGAACAGTGGGCCGGCGCAGAGAGGGATAACAGAGCGAGCGGGACAGAGGGGGGGGGCAGAAATAGACGTCAGATAGAGGAGGTAAGAGGGGGACAGAGAGAAAAGGGAAGAGAGAAATCGGGGCAGACAGAGGGGCAGAGAGTGAGGGGGGCAGAGAGAGGGCGACAGAGAAAGGGTGACAGAGAGTGAGCGGACAGACAGAGAGGCGGACAAAGAGAGAGGGGGGCAGAATGAGAGGGGGGCAGAGAGAGAGGGGGTCAGAGAGAGGGGGGACAGAGAGAGGGGAGACAGAGAGGGGGCGGGACAGTGGGGGGGGGGCGCAGAGAGGGATGACAGAGAGAGCGGGACAGAGAGAGAGGGGGACAGAAAGAGACGTCAGATAGAGGGGGTCAGAGAGAGAGGAGGACAGAGAAACAGGGGAACAGAGAGAGAGGGGACAGGGAGAGAGGAGAAGAGAGAGATCGGGGCAGACAAAATGGCAGAGTGAGGATGGCAGAGAGTGAGGGGGGCAGAGAGAGGGGGACAGAGACAATGTGACAGAGGGAGGGGGACAGAGTGGGGGAGAGAGAGGGAGACAGAGAGACGGGGACAGAGAGAAAGGCACAGAGAGTGGGGGAGATTTAGGGGGTCAGAGAGAGGGGAACAGAGAGAGGGTGGGACTGTGAGATAGGGGGACAGAGAAAGAGGTGGACAGAGAGATGGCGACAGAGGAAGCGTGAAAGAGAGTGAGCGGGACAGAGAGAGAGGGGGGGTCAGAGAGAGAGGGGGCAGAGAGAGTGGGACAGACTGACAGGGGCAGAGAGAGGGGTGACAGAGTGTGGGGGATAGAGGGGGCACTGAGAGAGGGGCACAGAGAGAGTGGACAGAGAGAGAGGGGGAATGAGAGAAGGCGAGAGAGAGAGGGGCAGAGAGAGGGTGGCTCAGAGAGTGGGGAGAGAGAGAGGCACAGAGAGAGTGGGGGACCGAGAGAGAGCGGGACAGAGAGAGAGCGGGAAAGAGAGAGGGGGCAGAGAGAGATGGGGGCAGAG
This sequence comes from Chiloscyllium punctatum, assembly GCF_047496795.1. Taxonomy (NCBI): domain Eukaryota; kingdom Metazoa; phylum Chordata; class Chondrichthyes; order Orectolobiformes; family Hemiscylliidae; genus Chiloscyllium; species Chiloscyllium punctatum. Next base: position 10,423,871 of record NC_092757.1, read on the forward strand.
TGAGGTGGGCAGAGAGAGAGGGGGCAGAGAGAGAGAGGGGAAAGAGAGTGGGGGCAGAGAGAGGGCGACAGAGAGCAGGGCACAGAGAGGGGGAGATAGAGGGGGTCAGAGAGAGAGGGCGTCAGAGAGAGTAGGGGACAGAGAGATGGGGGTACAGAGAGAGCGGGTAGAGAGACAGAGAGAGGGACAGAGAGGGGCAGCAGAGAGGTGGGGGGACAGAAGGGGGGCAGAGAGATTGTGACAGAGAGAGAAGGACAGAGTGAGAGAGGTGCAGAGAGAGAGAGGGGGGCAGAAAGAGACGTCAGAGGGAGCGGGGCAGAGAGAGAAGGGGGCAGAGAGTGAGGGGGACAGTGAGAGAGAGTGGGGGCCAGAGAGAGAGGGGAAGAGAGAGATGGGGCAGACAGAGGGGGACAGTGTGAGGGGGGCAGAGAGAGAAGGGGGCAGAGAGAGAGGGCGACCGAGAGAGGGCCACTGAGAGTGGGAGGGATAGAGGGGGTCAGAGAGAGGGGGGAAAGAGAGAAGGGGACAGAGAAAGGGGGATATAGAGTGGGACAGAGAGAGCAGGACAGAGAGATGGAGTCAGAGAGAGGGGGACAAAGTGGGGGACAGAGAGAGGTGGACAGCGAGAGGCGGACAGAGAGAGAGGGGGTCAGAGAGAGTGGAGCAGAGAGAGGGGGGACAGAGAGAGGGGGGAAAAGAGAGAGGGGGGACAGAGAGAGGGGGACAGAGAGAGGGTGGACAGACAGGGGTGGACAGAGAGAGGGGGGTCAGAGATAGAGGGAATAGAGAGTGGGGGAGATAGAGGGGGTCAGAGAGAGGGGAACAGAGAGAGGGGGGACAGAGAGAGAAGGCTACAGAGACAGTGCTATAGAGAGAGGATGACAGAGAGAGGAGGAGGGGGGTCAGAGAGATGGGCAGAGAGAGGGGGGACAGAGAGAGGTGGAACAGATGGAGGGGGACAGAGAGAGAGGGGGACTGAGAGACAGTGACAGAGAGGGGGCAGAGAGAGTGCGACAGAGAGGGGGGCAGAGAGAAGGAGGACAGAGGGAAGGGGGACAGAGAAATGGGAAAGAGGTAGGGGAGGCAGAGAGAGGGGGGGACAGAGAGAGAGGTAGAGAGTGATGGGCGACAGAGAGACGGTGGCAGAGATGGGGCGACAGAGAGGGGGGCAGAGAGAGTGCGACAGAGAGAGGGGGACAGAGAAAGGGGGAAACAGAGAGAGGGGGGAGAGAGAAGGGGAAGTGAGAGAGGGGGACTGAGAGAGGATTTACAGAGAGAGTGGAGAGAGAGAGAGGGGTAGAGACGGAGTGGGGACAGAGAGATGTTGACAGAGAGGGGGGAGAGAGGGGGGGACAGAGAGAGGGGTACAGAGAGAGGGGGGACAGAGAGAGGGGCACAAAGAGCGGGGGGGACAGAGAGCGGGGACAGCGAGAGGGGGGAGATAGAGGGAGTCAGAGAGAGAGGGTCAGAGCGAGAGGGGACAGAGAGGGTGGACAGATAGAGGTGGGACAGAGAGGGGGGAAGAGAGAGGAAGGCAGAGAGACGGTGACAGAGAGAGAGGACAGAGAGTGGGGGAGATAGAGGTAGTCAGAGAGAGGGGGACAGAGAGAGAGGGACAGAGAGAGAGGAGGAGAGTGAGAGAGGGGGACAGAGAGTGGGGCAGATAGATGGGGGACAGAGAGAGGGGGGACAGAGAGGTGGGGACAGAGAGAAGAGGGACAGAGAGAAGGGGGATAAAGAGAGAGGGGACAGGGAAAGGGCGAAAAAGAGAGGGCTGCATAGAGAGGGTACAGAGAGAGAGGGGGCAGAGAGAGAGGGCAGACAGAGTGAGGGGGTTCAGAGGGAGGGGTGACAGAGGGAGGGGAGGACAGAGAGAGGGGAGACAGAGAGAGGGGGGACAGAGAGAGTGGGGACAGAGAGCAGGGTTAGAGAGAGGAGGCAGGGGGGGGCGACGGTGACAGAGAGAGGGGGGCAGAGAGATGGGGGCAGAGAGAGGAGGGACAGAGAGAGGGGGTACTGAGAGCGGGAGAGAGAGAGGGGGCAGACTGAAGGCGTCAGGGGGGGACAGAGGGGGGGACAGAGAGAGGTGGCAGAGACAGGGCGACAGAGAGGGGGCAGAGAGAGGGTTAGAGAGAGGGGGACAGAGAGAGGGGGGACAGGAGAGAGGGGGCAGAGAGATGGCGACAGAGATTGAGGGACAGAGAGAGAGGAGGGCAGAAAGAGACGACAGAGAGAGGGGAACAGAGAGAGAAGGGGCAGAGAGTGAGGGGGACAGATAGAGAGGGGGACAGAGAGCGAGGGGAAGAGAGAGATCGGAGCAGACAGAAGGGGACAGAGTCAGGGTCGCAGATAGTGAGGGGGGCAGAGGAGAGGGCGACAGAGAGAGGGGCACAGTGGGTAGGTGAGATAGAGGGGGTCAGAGAGTGGGGAAAAGAGAGAGGGGGTCAGAGAGGGGGGATATAGAGGGGGACAGAGAGAGGGGACAGAGAGAGGGGGACAGAGAGAGCGAGGACAGAGAGAGGTGGACAGAGTGGGGGAGAGAGAGGGAGTCAGAGAGAGGAGGACAGAGAGAGGTGGACAGAGAGAGAGGGGGGACAGAGAGAGAGGGGAACAGAGAGAGAGGGGAACAGTGAGAGAGGGGGGACAGAGAGAGGGAGACAGAGAGATGGCGACAGAGAAAGGGTGACAGAGAGTGAGCGGGACAGAGAGAGAGGGGGGAAGAGAGAGAGGGGGCAGAGAGAGAGAGAGGGGGACAGAGAGACAGAGGGACAGAGAAAGGGGGGCAGAGAGAGAGGGGGACAGAGAGAGAGGCACAGAGAGTGGGTCAGATAGAGTGGATCAGAGAGAGGGGGGGCAGAGAAAGGGGGGCAGAGAAAGGGGGGCAGAGAGAGAGGAGGTCAGAGAGAGTGGGGAAAGAGAGTGGGGTCAGAGGAGAGAGCGACAGAGAACAGGGCACAGAGAGGGGGAGACTGAGGGGGTCACAGAGAGAGGGTCTCAGAGAGAGAAGGGGACAGAGAGATGGGGGACAGAGAGAGGGGGGCAGAGAGAGAAGGTGGCAGAGTGTGAGGGGGCCAGAGAGAGAGGGGAAGAGAGAGATTGGGGCAGACAGAGGGGTCAGTGTGAGGGGGGCAGAGAGAGGGCTACAGAGAGAGGGGCACTGAGAGTGGGGGAGACAGAGGGGGTAAGAGAGGGGGGGAAGAGAGAGGGGGACAGAGAGAGGGGCATATAGAGGGGAACAGAGAGTGGGGGATAAGGAGAGGCGGACTAAGAGAGAGGGTGTCAGAGAGAGAGAGGGGAGGAGAGTGAGAGGGGGACAGAGAGTGAGTGGGACAGAGAGGGGGGGCAGAGAGAGGGGTGGGCAGAGAGAGAGGGGGACATAGAGAGGGGGGCAGAGAGAGAGGGGGACAGAGAGAGAGGTGGACAGAGAGAAAGGGGACAGAGAGAAGGGCAGAGAGAGAGGGGCAGAGAGAGAGGTGGACAGAGAGAGAGGGGGGACAGGGGGGCAGAGAGAGAGGGAGATAGAGAGAGGGGCACAGAGACTGGGGGAGATAGAGGGGGTCAGAGAGAGGAGGCCAGAGAGTGGGGGGACAGAGAGAGGGGCTAAAGAGAGGGGGGCAGAGTGGGTGAGAGAGAGGGACAGAGAGGGGGACAGAGAGAGAAGGGAGCAGAGAGGGAGGGGTACAGAGAGAGAGGGGCACAAAGAGAGATGGGGCAGACAGAGGGGGACAGACTGAGTGGGGCAGAGAGAGAATGCAGAGTGAGGGCGAAAGAGAGAGGGGCACAGAGCGTGGGAGAGATTTAGGGGGTCAGAGGGGGGGGGACAGAGAGAGTTTGACAGACGGATGGCGACAGAGAAAGGGTGAGAGAGAGTGAGTATGGCAGTGAGAGAGGGGGGAAGAGAGAGAGAGGGGGACAGAGAGAGAAGGGGACAGAGGGGGGGGACACAGAGATGGGGGGACAGAGAGATGGGGGGACAGAGCGAGGGGGGACAGAGTGTGGGGGAGAGAGAGGAGCACAGAGCGAGAGGGGGACAGAGAGATAGGGGGGCAGAGAGAGGGGACACAGAGTGGGGGAGAGAAAGGGGCACAGAGAGAGTAGGGGACAAAGAGAGAGTGGGACAGAGAGAGAGCGGGACAGAGAGGGACAAAGAGAGAGTGGGACAGAGAGAGAGCGGGACAGAGAGCGAAGGGCAGAGAGAGTTGGGGCAGAGTGAGGGGGCAGAGAGAGGAGGGCAGAGAGGGGGCGACAGAGAGCAGGGCAGAGAGAGGGGGATATAGAGGGGGTCAGTGAGAGAGGGTCTCAGAGAGAGAAGGGGTCAGAGAGATGGGGGGACAGAGAGAGGGGGCAGAGAGAGAGGGACAGAGAGGGGAGGACAGAGAGAGGAGGGGAACAGAGAGAGGGGGGCAGAGAGATGGCGACATAGAAGTACAGAGAGAGGGGGGCAGAGAGAGAGGGGGCAGAAAGAGGCGTCAGAGAGAGGGGGACAGAGAGAAGAGGATAGAGACAGATGGGGCAGAGAGTGGGCGACATAGAAAGGGGGACAGAGAGAGAGGGGGGCAGAGAGTGAGGGGAAGAGAGAGATGGGGGAAGGCAGAGGGCGACAGAGTGAGAAGTGCAGAGAGAGGGGATCAGAGAGAGGGCGACAGAGAAAGGGGCACTGAGAGTGGGAGAGATAGAGGGGGAAAAGAGAGGGGAAAGAGAGAGGGGGACAGAGAGAGGGTGATATAGAGAGGGACAGAGAGAGCGGGACAGAGAGAGGGAGTCAGAGAGAGGGGGACAGAGAGGGGAACAGCGAGAGGCGGAAAGAGAGAGCGGGGGTCAGACAGAGAGGGGGCAGAGTGAGAGGGGGACAGAGAGAGGGGGGCCAGAGTGTGGGGATGAGAGTGGGGCACAGAGAGAGGGGGCAGAGAGAGAGAGTGGGACAGAGAGAGAGGTGGACAGAGGGAGGGGGGCCAGAGTGTGGGGATGAGAGTGGGGCACAGAGAGAGGGGGCAGAGAGAGAGAGTGGGACAGAGAGAGCGGTGGACAGAGAGAGAGGGCGAAAGAGAGTGGGGTGATAGAGGGGGGTCAGAGAGAGGTGGGCAGAGAGAGGGTTTCAGAGAGACAGCCACAGGGAGAGGGGGATATAGAGGGGACAGAGAGAGGGGTACAGAGTGGGGGAGAGAGACGGGGTCAGAGAGAGGTGGGCAGAGAGAGACGGAGCAGAGAGAGGGGGACAGAGAGAGGGGACAGAGAGAGGGGGACTGAGTGGGGGAGAGAGAGGGAGTCAGAGACAGAGGGACAGAGAGGGGGACAGAGAGAGAAGGGGGCAGGGAGTGAGGGGTACAGAGAGAGGGGGACAGAGAGGGGGGGACAGTGAGAGAGGGGGACAGAGAGAGATGGGGCAGGCAGAGGGGGACAGACTGAGGGGGGACAGAGAGAGGGGGGCAGAGTGAAGGCGACAGAGAGAGGGGCATGGAGAGTGGGGGAGATAGAGGGGGTCAGAGAGAGGGGGACAGAGAGATGGCGACAGAAAAAGGGTGACAGAGAGTGAGGGGGGGCAGAGAGAGAGGGTCAGAGAGAGAGGGGGACATAGAGGGGGACAGCGAGATGGTTACCGTTTGGGGGAGAGAGAGGGTGTCAGAGAGAGGGGGACAGGCAGGGGGGCAGAGAGAGAGGGAGCAGAGAGAGGGCGGCAGAGAGTGGGGGGCAGAGAGCGGGGAAGAGATAGAGGGGACAGAGAGAGGAGGACAGAGAGAGACGGGTGGGAGAGAGAGGTGGTTCGAAAGAGGCGGGTGGGAGAGATAGGGGGAAAGAGCTGTGGGCAACAGAGAGAGAGGGACAGAGAGGGGGGGGACAGAGAGAGAGGGGGGACAAAGAGGGGGATAGAGAGGCGGTTGGGAGAGAGAGGGGGACAGAGAGGGGGGACAGAGAGAGGGGAGATAGAGGTGGTAAAATGGAGGGGGACAGAGAGAGGTGCACAGAGAGTGGGGGAGATAGAGGGGGTCAGAGAGAGAGGGTCAGAAAGAGGCGGGTGGGAGCAATAGGGGGACTGAGAGAGGGGGTCAGAGAGATGGCGACAGACAGAGGGGGACAGAGAGTCGGGGTCAGAGAGAGGGGGACAGAGAGAGAGCGGGTCAGATAGAGGGGGACAGAGAGAGAGGGGGCAGAGAGAGAGAGGGCAAAGAGAGAGGGGGCAAAGATTAAGGGACAGAGAGAGGGGGAACAGAGAGAGGGATCAATGAGAGGGGGACAGAGAGAGGTGGAACAGAGAGAGGGGGACAGAAAGAGGGGGGACAGAGAGAGGGGGGACAGAGAGAGGGGGGACAGAGAGAGGGGGGACAGAGGGGGGGTCAGAGAGACGGTGACAGAGAGGAGGCAGAGAGAAGGGAACAGGGAAAGGGGGGATAGAGAGTGGGGGAGAGAGAGTGAGTGTGGGCGGGTGAAGCAGACAGAGGGGGACAGACGGAGGGGGGCAGAGCGACGGTGACAGAGAGGGGGCAGAGAGAGGGCGACAAAGAGAGGTGGGACAGAGATAGGGGAGACAGAGAGGGGGGCAGAGAGAGGGGGACAGAGACGGGGGTGCAGAGAGAGAGGGGACAGTGAGAGGGGGGACAGAGAGAGGGAGGGGGCAGAGAGAGGGGGCCAGAGAGAAGGGGGACAGAGAGAGAGGACAGAGAGTGAGGGGAAGACAGTGAGAGAGGAGGGACAGAGAGTGGGTAGATAGATGGGGGACGGAGAGAGGGGGGACAGAGAGGTGGGGGCAGAGATAAGTGGACAGAGAAAAGGGGGATAAAGAGAAAGGGGACAGGGAGAGAGCGACAGAGAGAGGGCTGCAGAGAGAGGGTACAGAGAGAGAGGGGGCAGAGAGAGGGGGGCAGAGAGCAGGGGAGAGAGAGGTGGCAGAGAGAGAGGGGTGACAGAGAGAGGGGGGACAGAGAGAGGGGGACAGAGTGAGGGAGGACAGAGAGACGGTGACAGAGAGGGGTCAGAGAGAGGCCGGACAGAGAGAGGGGGGCAGAGACAAGGGGGACATAGACGGGGGGACAGAGAGAGAGGACAGAGAGAGAGAGGGGGACAGAGAGAGGGGACAAAGAGAGCGGGACAGAGTGGGTGAGAGAGAGGGAGTTAGAGAGAGAGAGGGACAGAGAGGGGGACAGAGAGAGAGAAGGGAGCAGAGAGTGAGGGGTACAGAGAGGGGGGGAAAGAGAGAGACGGGGACAGTGAGAGAGGGGGAAAGAGAGAGAAGGGGGCAGAGAGAGGGGGACAGACTGAGTGGGGCATAGAGAGGGTGCAGAGTGAGGGCGAAAGAGAGAGGGGCACAGGGAGTGGGGGTGATTGAGGGGGGCAGAGAGGGGGGGCCAGAGAGAGGGGGATATAGGGATGGCGACAGAGAAAGGGTGACAGAGAGTGAGTAGGGCAGTGGGAGAGGGGGGCAGAGAGAGGGCGACAGAGAGAGAAGGGGACAGAGAGAGGGGGGGACAGAGAGATGGGGACACAGTGTGGGGGAGATAGAGGGGCACAGAGAGAGAGGGGGACAGATAAAGAGGGTGGCAGAGAGAGGTGGGCACAGAGAGTGGGGGAGAGAAAGGGGCACAGAGAGAGTTGGGGACAGAGAGAGAGCGGGACAGAGATAGAGCGGGACAGAGACCGAGGGGCAGAGAGAGTTGCGGACAGAGTGAGAGGGCAGAGGGCAGAGAGAGGGGGCAGAGAGAGAGGGGAAAGAGAGTGGGGGGCAGAGAGAGGGCGACGGAGTGCAGGGCACAGAGAGGGGGTATAGAGGGGTTCAGAGAGAGAAGGGGACAGAGAGATGGGGGGACAGAGAGAGCGGACAGAGAGAGAGGGACAGAGAGAGGGGGGGACAGAGAGAGGGGGGACAGAGAGAGGGGGCAGAGAGATGGCGACAGAGAAGGACAGAGAGAGAAGGGGGCAGAGAGAGAGGGGGGCAAAAAGAGGCGTCAGAGAGAGGGGGACAGAGAGGGAGGAGGACAGAGACAGAGAGGGGGCAGAGAGAGGGCGACAGAGAGAGGGGACAGAGAGAGAGAGGAGCCAGAGAGCGAGGGGAAGAGAGAGAGATGGGGGAAGGCAGAGAGGGACAGAGTGAGGGGGGCAGAGAGAGGGCGACGGAGAGAGGGGAATTGAGAGTGGGGGAGATAGAGGGGGTGAGAGAGAGGGGAAAAGAGAGAGGGGGACAGAGAGAGGGTGATATAGAGGGACACAGAGAGAGAATACAGAGAGATGGAGTCAGAAAGAGAGGGACAGAGAGGGGGATAGCGAGACGGGAAAGAGAGAGAGGGGGTCAGAGAGGGGGGCAGAGTAGAGGGGGACAGAGAGAGAGGGGGACAGAGAGATGGCGCCAGCGAAAGGGTGACAGAGAGTGAGCGGGACAGAGAGAGGGAGCAGTGAGAAGAGGGGGCAGAGAGAGAGAGAGGGGCAAAGAGAGTGGGGGACAGAGAGAGAGGTGGACAGAGAGAGGTGGACAGAGAGAGAGAGGCAGAGAGAGATGGAGACAGAGAGAGGGGCACAGAGAGTGGGGAGTTAGAGGGGGTCAGAGAGAGTGTTACAGAGAGAGGGGGACAGGGAGAGGGGGACAGAGTGGGGGAGAGAGAGGGAGTCAGAGAGAGAGGGACAGCGAGGGGGACATAGAGAGAAGGGGGCGGAGAGTGAGGGTACAGAGAGGGGGGACACTGAGAGAGGGGGGCAAAGAGAGATGGGGCAGGCAGAGGGGGACAGACTGAGGGGGGAGAGAGAGAGGGGGGCAGAGTGAGGGCGACAGAGAGAGGGGCACAGAGAGAGGGGGAGATAGAGGGACTCAGAGAGAGGGGGACAGAAAGAGCGGGACAGAGAAAGGGGACAGAGTGGGGGGGAGAAACGTAGTCAGAGAGAGGGGGACAGAGAGTGAGTGGGGCAGAGAGAGAGGGGGGCAGAGAGAGGGGGACAGAGGGAGAGGGGGACAGAGAGAGAGGGGACAGAGAAAGGGGGACAGAGGGAGAGGGGGACAGAGAGAGAGGGGACAGAGTGTTGGGGTGAGAGTGGGGCACAGAGAGGGGGCAGAGAGAGAGAGGGACAGAGAGAGAGGTGGACAGAGAGAAGGGAATCTGGAGGGGGACAGAGAGAGGGGTACAGAGTAGGCGAGAGAGACGGCGTCAGAGAGAGGGGGACAGAGAGAGACGGAGCAGAGAGAGGGCGACAGAGAGTGGGGGGCAGAGAGCGGGGGACAGGAGAGGGGACAGTGAGAGCGGGACAGAGAGAGAGAGATGGGTGGGAGAGGGAGGTGGTTCGAGTGAGGCGGGTGGGAGAGAGACGGTGACAGAGATAGGGGGAACAGAGAGAGAGGGACTGAGAGAGAGGGGAACAGAGAGAGAGGGGAAAGAGAGATAGGGGGGACAATGAGGGTGATAGAGAGGCGGGTGGGAGAGATAGGGGGACAGAGAGGGGGGACAGAGAGAGGGGGAGATAGAGGTGGTCAAAGGGATGAGGACAGAGAGAGGAGCACAGAGAGTGGGGGAGATAGAGGGGGTCAGATAGAGCGTGTCAGAGAGATGGCGACAGAGAAAGGGGGACAGAGAGAGAGGTGGACAGAGAGAGAGGGACAGAGAGATGACAACAGAGAAAGGGTGACAGAGAGTGGGCGGGACAGAGAGAGAGGGGCAAAGAGAGGGGGTGCAGAGAGAGAGGGGGACAGAGAGAGGGAGGCAGAGAGAGAGAGGGACAGAGAGAGAGGTGGACAGAGAGAGGGGACAGAGAGTTGGGCTGAGAGAGAGGGAGACAGAGAGAGGGGCACATAGAGTGGGGTAGATAGAGGGGATCAGAGATGGGGGACAGAGAAAGGGTGACAGAGTGAGCGGGACAGAGAGAGAGGGGCAGAGAGAGGGGGTGCAGAGAGAGAGAGAGGTGGACAGAGAAAGAGGGACAGAGAGAGGGGGACAGAGAGAGATGTGAACAGAGAGTGAGGGGGACAGAGAGAAGGCGACAGAGAAAGGGTGACAGGCAGTGAGCGGGACAGAGAGAGAGGGGGTGCAGAGAGAGGGGGGCACAGAGAGTGGGGGAGACAGAGAGGGAGACAGAGAGAGGGGCACAGAGAGTGGAGGGGATAGAGGCGGTAAGAGAGAGGGGGCAGAGAGAGTTGGACAGAGAGAGGGGACAGAGAGAGGGGGACAGAGTGGGGGAGAGAGAGGGAGTCAGAGAGAGAGGGCCAGAGACGGTGACAGAGAGAGAGAAGGGGGCAGAGAGTGACGGGTATAGAGAGAGGGGGACAGAGAGAAATGGGGACAGTGAGAGAGGGGGACAGTGAGAGAGGGGGACAGTGAGAGATGGGGCAGACAGAGGGGGACAGACTGAGGGGGGACAGAGAGAGGGGGGCAGAGAGAGAGGGGGACAGAAAGAGAGGTGGACAGAGAGAGAGGGGACAGAGAGTGGGGGAGACAGAGAGGGAGACACAGAGAGGGGCACAGAGAGTGGAGGGGATAGAGGGGTTCAGAGAGAGGGGGCAGAGAGAGAGGGACAGAGAGAGCGGGACAGAGAAAGGGGACAAATTGGGGGAGAGAGACGTAGTCAGAGAGAGAGGGACAGAGAGGGAGGGGGTCAGAGAGAGAGGGGGACAGAGAGATGGCGACAGAGAAAGGGTGACAGAGATTGAGCGGGGCAGAGAGAGAGGGGGGACAGAGAGAGAGGGGGACAGAGTGTGGGGGTGAGAGAGGGGCACAGAGAAAGGGGGACAGAGGGAGAGGTGGACAGAGAGAGAGGGGGACAGAGACAGAGGGGCAGAGAGAGAGGGAGACAGAGAGTGGGGCACAGAGAGTGGGGAGACAGAGGGGGATCAGAGAGAGGGGCAGAGAGAGAGGGTCAGAGAGAGAGCTATAGAGAGAGGGGGATATAGAGGGGGACAGAGAGAGGGGTACAGAGTGGGGGAGAGAGACGGGGTCAGAGAAAGGGGGACAGAGTGAGACGGAGCAGAGAGTGGTCGACAGAAAGTGGGGGATAGAGAGCGGGGGAGGTATAGAGGGGATAGAGAGAGTTGGGCAGAGAGAGTGACGGGTGGGAGAGATAGGTGGTTCGAGAGACGCGGATGGGAGAGAGAGGGGGACACAGATAGGGGGAACAGAAAGAGAGGGACTGAGAGAGACGGGAACAGAGAGAGAGGGGGACAGAGAGAGAGGTGGACAAAGAGGGGGATAGAGAGGCGGCTGGGAGAGAGAGGGGGACAGAGAGGGGGGGACAGAGAGAGGGGGAGATAGAGGTGGTGAAATAGAGGGGGACAGAGAGAGCTTGGTGGGAGCAATAGGGGGACTGAGAGAGGGGGTCAGAGAGAAGGCGTCAGACAGAGGGGGACAGAGAGTCGGGGTCAGAGAGAGGGGGACAGATAGAGAGGGGGACAGATAGAGGGGGGCAGAGAGAGAGGGGGCAGAGAGAGCGGGCATAGAGAGAGGGAGCAAAGATTAAGAGACAGACAGAGGGGGAACAGAGAGAGGGAGCAATGAGGGGGGACAGAGAGAGGTGGAACAGAGGGAGTGGGGACAGAGAGAGGAGGGACAGAGAGAGGGGCACAGAGGGAGGGGGGACAGAGACGGTGACAGAGAGGGGCTGCAGAGAGGGGGTGACAGAGAGTGTGGGTGACACAGAGAGGGGGCAGAGAGAGAGTCAAAGAGAGAGCGGGACAGATGGAGGGGGGTCAGAGAGACGGTGACAGAGAGGAGGCAGAGAGAGAGGGACAGAGAAAGGGGGGGAAAGAGAATGGGGGAGAGAGAATAAGTGTGAACGGGAGGAGCAGACAGACGGGGACAGACGGAAGGGGGCAGAGCGACGGTGAAAGAGAGGGGGCAGAGTGAGGGCAACAAAGAGAGGGGGGCAGAGAGAGGGCGGGACAGAGAGAGGGGGGACAGAGAGAGGGGGGACAGAGACGAGGGTGCAGAGAGAGAGGGGACAGTGAGAGGGGGGACAGAGAGAGGGAGGGGACAGAGAGAGGGGGCCAGAGAGAAGGGGGACAGAGAGAAGGGGGACAGAGACAGGGGGACAGAGAGAGAGGGGGACAGAGAGAGACAGGGGGACAGAGACAGAGCTATAGAGAGAGGATGACAGAGAGAGGAGGAGGGGGGTCAGAGAGAGGGGGGACAGAGAGAGAGGGGGGCGGAGAGAGGGGAAACAGATGGAGGGGGACAGAGAGAGAGGGGGGGACTTAGTGACGGTGACGGAGATGGGGCAGAGAGAGTGCGACAGAGAGGGGGCAGAGAGAAGGGGGACAGAGGGAAGGGTTCAAAGAGATGGGAAAGAGGTAGGGGAGACAGAGAGAGGGGGGACGGAGAGAGGCGTGACAGAGAGCGGGGGGACAGAGAGAGGGGGAGAGAGGGATGGGGGACAGACGAGACGGTGGCAGAGTGGGGGGAGAGAGAGGGCGACAGTGAGGGGGCAGAGAGAGGGCGACAGAGAGAGGGGGACAGAGAAAGGGGAAACAGAGAGAGGGGGGAGAGAGAAGGGGAAGTCAGAGAGGGGGACAGAGAGAGGAAGTACAGAGAGAGTGGGAGAGAGAGAGGGGTAGAGATGGAGTGGGGCCAGAGAGATTTTGACAGAGACGGGGGAGAGAGGGGGGACAGAGAGAGTGGTCCAGAGAGCGGGGGGACAGAGAGAGAGGGGACAGAGAGAGGGGGGACAGAGAGCGGGGGGACAGAGAGCGGGGACAGCGAATGGGGGAGATAGAGGAGGTCAGAGCAGAGGGTGGACAGATAGAAATGGGACCGAGAGGGGGGACAGAGAGAGGAGGGCAGAGAGAGGGTGAGAAAGATAGAGAGGACGGAGAGTGGGGAGATAGAGGTGGTCAGAGAGAGGAGGACAGAGAGAGGGGGACAGAGAGAGGGGTACAGAGAGAGAGGAGGACAGTGAGAGAGGGAGACAGAGAGTGGGGCAGATAGATGGGGGACAGAGAGAGGGGACAGAGAGAGGGCGACAGAGAGAGTGCTGCAGAGAGGGTACAACAGAGAGAGGGGGCAGAGAGAGAGGGCAGACAGAGAGAGGGCAGACAGAGAGAGGGAAGACAGAGGGAGGGGAGACAGAGAGAGGGGGGACAGAGAGAGGGGGACAGAGGGAGGGGGACAGAGAGACAGTGACAGAGAGGGGACAGAGAGAGGCGGGACAGAGAGAGGGGGCAGAGACAAGGGGGACATAGACAGGGGGGACAGAGAGAGAGGGGACAGACAGTGGGTGAGATAGATGGGGTCAGAGAGAGAGGGGGACAGAGAGACGGGATAGAGAGACAGGGGATAGGGAGAGGGGGACAGAGAGAGGGCGACAGAGAGGGTTGATAGATAGAGGCTGGACAGAAACGGTGGACAGAGAGAGACGGGGACAGAGAGACAGGGGGACAGAGAGATGGGGGCAGAGATAGGAGGGACAGAGAGAGGGGTACTGAGAGCGGGAGAGAGAGATAGGGGAAGCCAGAAGGCGTCAGAGAGAGGGAGGGACAGAGAGAGGTGGCAGAGAGAGGGCGACAGAGAGGGGGCAGAGAGAGGGTTAGAGAGAGGGGGACAGAGAGAGAGGGGGGGACAGAGAGAGGTGGGGCAGAGAGATGGCGACAGAGATTGAGGGACAGAGAGAGAGGAGGGCAGAGAGAGGGCGACAGAGAGAGGGGACAGAGAGAGAAGGGGCAGAGAGTGAGGGGGACAGAGAGAGAGGGGGACAGAGAGCGAGGGGAAGAGAGAGATCGGGGCAGACAGAAGGGGACAGAGTGAGGTTCGCAGAGAGTGAGGGGGTCAGAGAGAGGGCGACAGAGAGAGGGGCACAGAGAGTAGGGGAGATAGAGGGGGTCAGAGAGAGGGGGAAAGAGAGCGGGGGTCAGAGAGAGTGGGATATAGAGGGGGACAGAGGGGGACAGAGTGAGGGGGACAGACAGAGGGGGACAGAGTGGGGGAGAGAGACGGAGTCAGAGAGAGGGAGACAGAGAGAGGGGGACAGAGAGAGGGGAACAGAGAGAGGGGGGAACAGTGAGAGAGGGGGACAGAGAGAGAGGGGGACAGAGAGATGGCGACAGAGAAAGGGTGACAGAGAGTGAGCGGGACAGAGAGAGGGGGGAAGAGAGAGAGAGGAGGCAGAGAGAGAGGGGGACAGAGAGAGGGGGACAGAGTGGGGAAGAGAGAGGGAATCAGAGAGAGGGAGACAGAGAGAGGGGGACAGAGAGAGGGGAACAGAGAGAGAGGGGGACAGAGAGAGGGGGACAGAGAGAGGGGAACAGAGAGAGAGGGGAACAGTGAGAGAGGGGAACAGAGAGAGAGGGGGCCAGAGAGATGGCGACAGAGAAAGGGTGACAGAGAGTGAGCGGGACAGAGAGAGAGGGGGGAAGAGAGAGATGGGTCAGACAGAGGGGGAGAGACTGAGGGGGGCAGAGAGGGGGGGCAGAGTGAGGGCGAAAGAGAGAGGGGCACAGAGTGTGGGGGAGATTGAGGGGGTCAGAGAGAGGGGACAGAGAGAGTGGGTCAGAGAGAGGGGGACAGAGTGATGGAGAGACAGGGAGTCAGAGAGAGGCGGACAGAGAGAGAAGGTGGCAGAGAGTGAGGGGGACAGAGAGAGGTTCACAGAGAGAGTGGGGTCAGTGAGAGAGGGAGACAGAGAGAGATGGGTCAGACAGAGGGGGAGAGACTGAGGGGGGCAGAGAGGGGGGGCAGAGTGAGGGCGAAAGAGAGAGGGGCACAGAGTGTGGGGGAGATTGAGGGGGTCAGAGAGAGGGCTACAGACAGAGGGGGACAGAGAGAGGGGGACAGAGAGAGGTGGACAGATTGGGGGAGAGAGAGGGAGTCAGAGAGAGAGGGACAGCGAGGGGGACAGAGAGAGAAGGGGGCAGAGAGTGAGGGGTCAGATAGAGGAGTACAGAGAGAGCGGGACAGAGGGATGGCGACAGAGAAAGGGTGACAGACATTGAGTGGGGCAGTGAGAGAGCGGGGCAGCGAGAGAGAGGGGGACAGAAAGAGAAGGGGACAAGAGAAAGGAGGACAGAGAGAGGGGGGACAGAGAGAGGGGGAAAGAGAGAGGGGGGCAGAGAGAGGGTGCACAGAGAGTGGGGGAGAGAGAGGTGCACAGAGAGAGTCGGGGCAGAGAGAGCGCGGGACAGAGAGAGAGGGGCAGAGAGATATGGAGGCAGAGTGACGGGGCAGAGAGAAAGCGGGGCAGAGAGAGAGGGGAAATAGAGTGGGGGCAGAGAGAGAGCGACAGAGAGCAGGGCACAGAGAGGGGGAGGTAGAGGGGGTCAGAGAGAGAGGGTCTCAGAGAGAGAAGGGGACAGAGAGATGGGTGGCAGAGAGAGCGGGCAGAGAGACAGAGCGAGGGACAGAGGGGGGGCTGAGACAGACAGGGCAGAGAGAGAGGTGGACAGAGAGAGAGGGGGACAGAGGGGGGTGGCAGAGAGAGAGGGAGACAGCGAGAGGGGCACAGAGAGTAGGGGAGATAGAGGGTGTCAGAGAGAGAGAGACAGAGAGGGGGACAGAGAGACAAGGGGGCAGAGAGATGGGGGGACAGAGAGAGGGGGCTGATAGAAAAGGTGGCAGAGAGTGAGGGGGACAGGGAGAGAGAGGGCGCCAGAGCGAGAGGGGAAGAGAGAGATGGGGCAGACAGAGAGGGACAGAGTGAGGGGGGCAGAGAGAGGGTGACAGAGAGAGGTCGACAGAGAGAGCGGCACTGAGAGTGGGGGAGATAGAGGGGGTCAGAGAGAGGTGGACAGAGAGAGAGGGACAGAGAGAGGGGACAAAGGAAGGGGTAGAGTGGGTGAGACAGAGGGAGTCAGAGAGAGAGGGACAGAGAGGGGGACGGAGAGAGAAGGGGGCAGAGAGTGAGGGGTACAGAGAGAGATGGGGGCAGACAGAGGGGGACAGACTGAAGGGGGCAGAGAGAGGGGGTGGAGTGAGGGCGAAAGAGAGAGGGGCACAGAGCGTGGGAGAGATTTAGGGGGTCAGAGTGGGGGGGACAGAGAGAGGTGGACAGAGGGATGGCGACAGAGAAAGGGTGACCGAGAGTGAGTGGGGCAGTGAGAGAGGGGGGCAGAGAGAGAGAGGGGGACAGATAGAGAAGGGGACAGAGAGAGAGGGGGACAGAGAGATGGGGGGACAGAGAGAGGGCGGACAGAGCGTGGGGGAGAGAGGGGGGCAGAGAGAGAGAGGGGGACAGAGAGAGAGGGGGACAGAGAGAGGGGGGCACAGAGAGTGGGGGAGAGAAAGGGGCACAGAGAGAGTGGGGGACAGAGAGAGTGGGGACAGAGAGAAAGTGGGACACAGAGCGAGGGGCAGAGAGAGTTGGGGGCAGAGTGAGGTTGGCAGAGAGAGAGGGGGCAGAGAGAGAGGGGAAAGAGAGTGGGGGCAGAGAGAGGGCGACAGAGAACAGGGCACAGAGAGGGGGGTATAGAGGGGATTAGAGAGAGAGGGTCTCAGAGAGAGAATTGGCCAGAGAGAGGGGGGGACAGAGAGAGGGGGGACAGAGAGAGGGGAAGCAGAGAGATGGAGACAGAGAGAGAAGGACAGAGAGGGGGGGCAGAGAGAAAGGGGGGCAGAAAGAGTCGTCAGAGAGAGGGGGACAGAGAGAGTGGAGGACAGAGACAGAGAGGGGGCAGAGAGAGGGCGACAGAGAGAGGAGGACAGAGAGAGAGGGGGGCAGAGAGTGAGCGGGACAGAGAGGGGGGAAGAGAGAGGGGAAGAGAGAGATGGGGGAAGGCAGAGGGGGACAGATTGTGGGGCGCAGAGTGAGGGGGTCAGAGAGAGGTCGACGGAGAGAGGGGCACTGAGAGTGGGGGAGATAGAGGGGGTCAGAGAGAGGGGGAAAGAGACAGGGGGACAGAGAGAGGGTGACATAGAGGGGGACAGAGAGAGCAGGACAGAGACGGGTGGACAGAGAGGGGGACAGAGAGAGAGGGACAGCGAGAGGCGGAAAGAGAGAGAGGGGGGCAAAGTGAGAGGGGGACAGAGAGAGAGTGAGGACAGAGAGATGGCGACAGAGAAAGGGTGACAGAGAGTGAGCGGGACAGAGAGAGGGGGGCAGAGACAAGGGGTGGCAGAGAGAGAAGGGGACAGAGAGAGGGGGCAGAGAGAGAGGTGGACAGAGAGAGAGGGGAACAGAGAGAGGAGCAGAGAGAGAGGGAGACAGAGAGAGGGGCACAGCGAGTGGGGAGATTGAGGGGGTCAGAGAGAGGGTTACAGCGAGAGGGGGACAGAGAGAGGGGGACAGAGAGAGGGGGACGGATTGAGTGAGAGAGAGGGAGTCAGAGAGAGAGGGACAGCGAGGGGTACAGAGAGAGAAGGGGGCAGAGAGAGGGGGACAGATTGGGGGTGAGAGAGGGAGTCAGGGAGAGCGGGACAGCGAGGGGGACAGAGAGAGAAGGGGGCAAAGATTGAGGGATACAGAGAGAGGGAGACAGAGAGAGGGGAACAGTTTGGGGGAGAGAGAGGGAGTCAGAGAGAGAGAGACAGCGAGGGGGACAGAGAGAGAAGGGGACAGAGAGTGAGGGGTACAGAGAGAGGGAGACAAAGAGAGAGGGGGACAGTGAGAGAGGGGGACAGAGAGAGATGGGGGCAAACAGAGGGCGAGAAAAAACAGTTTAGCAGACCCAGAAGCAGAACCATAGAGAGACAGAGAGAGAGAGAGAGAGAGAGAGGCTGAAGCAAAACCCAGGGGCATAGGAGAGAGGGAATGTGAAAATCCATTGAGAGAGGGAGTTGGAACCAAATGGAATAACAAGTGTCACCCCTTCAGTCTGTCCATGTTTTAACTCCTCAGTCTTAGTCTGACTTCCCCTTCTCTCCCTCTCTCTGTCCCCTCTCTCTCTGTCCTTCTGTCTGTCTCTCTCTCTCTCACACACAGACACGCTTTCTCTCACTCTCTCCCTCTCCCTGTCTCTCTCTGCCCATCTTTCTCCCATCCCCCTTCTCCATCCCCAATCTCTCCATCTCTGTCTCTTTTGATCACCCTCCCTTTCTGTTTTCGCTATTTCAGACCTGAAAGATCTCACCCAATTTTGTACCCCCTCAAAAATACTATGCCCTTCATTTTCACTGTCCTCCCAAATTTATCCCCTTTCCCAAATATCTTCCCTCCCAAATAATTGTCTCACCAAATTATCCCCCCTCAAATATTTTGCTGCCCCCAACATTGCTGTGAGCCCCAGTCCCCAGGGCAGAGGGAGTTGAGTGGAAAAGTGTGGAGCTGGAAAAGCACAGCAGGTCAGGCCTGAACCATCGACTCTCCTGGCTGACCCGCTGTGCTTCCCCAGCTCCACACTTTGTAACTCTGACTTTCCAGCATCTGCAGTCCTCACTTTCTCACACAGGCAAATGAGTCTGGGTTGACTGACTGGCCTGTGGCTGTTTTAATGCACAGGAAGATCCCATTCCCAGAATTATAGAGGGCTTATACCACAGATGGAGCCCTTTCTGACCATTCCCCCCTCCCCCATTAAATGATCCTGGTCCTGTTCAGGATCCTCAGGATTGTCCCCTGAATGGCCTCACTGACTATCCTTTCAGTGGAAACTTCTTCTCCGTGTTATGGTTCTGTTCTCCGAGCTGGGAATTTGTGTTACAGACGTTTCGTCCCCTGTCTAGGTAACATCCTCAGTGTGTGGGACCCTCCTGTGAGGCGCTTCTGTACTGTTACCTCCGGCATTTATAGTGGCCTGTCTCAGCCGCTTCCGGTTGTCAGTTCCAGCTGTCCGCTGCAGTGGCCAGTACATTGCGTCCAGGTCGATGTGTTTGTTAAACACACCAACCTGGACCCAATATACAGGCCACTGCAGCGGACAGCTGGAACTGACAACCGGAGGCAGTAGAGACAAATCATGATAAATGCCGGAGGAAAGATCACAGAAACGCTTCACTGGAGACTCCCAAGTACTAAGGATGTCACCTAGACAGGGGACGAAACGTCTGCAACACAAATTCCCAGCTCGGCGAACAAAACCACAACAACGAGCACCCGAGCTACAAATCTTCTCACAAACTTTGAAAACCTCTTCTCCATCCTGTCTCAGAATTTGCGTGTCATGCTGTCCCTCCCTCAATCTCTCTTTCTCTCACAGCAGCCTCTCCTTTCTCCACCAACCCCAAAACCCCATCAAACAGTTCCCCATCTCTGGCTGTCCCACTCCCCCCTTGTCTCCCAATCTCCCCCTTCCCATGTCGACACACAGCTCCTGGGCTGGAAGACATGGTGCAGAGACTAACACACCTTTTGACTGACTGCTGTCATGCACAGAAAGATCCCACTCTGCAGCCATTCCCCAGCCACACACACTGTCCTACTCCATCCTTATGTGTCTTTCTTCCTCTCCCTGTTTCTCACTGCCCATCTCTCTCTCTCCTCAATTTCTCCATCCCCACTCTCTCCATGTCTTTCTCTTTTTGCCACCATCCCGGTCTCTTTTGCTTGATTTCAGACTCGACGAGAAAAAAACTTTTATGTCCCTTACTCTCACCCCCTCCCCACAATCGGGGTAACTTTCGGGAGAGACCAGGAAAAGGTTGATCCCCCGCATTAACTGTACAGCATCCAGCGACACAGAGACAAACTCTTCCCATGTCCCTTCCCCAGTCACTGGGACAGGGGTCTAGGGAGACAGATGGAGAGAAACTACAAGAGAGATAGAGAGATGGGTAGACAGACAGTGAGAGGGAGGGAGAGAATAAGAGAAAGACGGGCAGGCAGAGGGTGGGAGAGAAAGTGAGAAGAACTGAAAAAGAGCAGGAGAGAGGCAGAGAGAGAAAGGGAGAGAGAACGAGTAAAACCCCAGGAAGAGAAATACAATGACAGACAGATACAAGAGGGAAAAGGGGAGGCAAAGACAGGGAGTGAAGGTCAGATAGACAGCAAGAGAGAAATCCCAGGGAGAGATATAGGACAGAGAGAGAGAGAGGAGTTGCAGCAGCAGCATAGAGCTGAGAGAGTGGAGTGGGGGGGGGGTGCTGCGATGCAACGAGGATGATATACAGACAAGAAAGGCAAGATCCCACAGATCTGAGAGAAAGATACAGAGAGAGATGAGCAAGTTGTTGGTTTTGTGGAAGATTGAATGATTAAACATTCCTGAAAAACGTGATGGGGTGTCAAAGGGGCAGAGTGTTGTAGGAAGGGAATCTGCAGGGAAATGTCAACAGGGCAGAGATATGAAGGATGTTGTGAGATAGGGATTGAAGGAAAAATGTGGGAGAGACAGCTGGGATCACAGAAATATACATAAGAGCTCTCATGGGAGTGGGGATCAGACTGTGCAGCTGCCCTCTCTCGAGCATTTTGCACCTTTGTCTCTCCTCAGTGTAGAGCTCGCATCTTGTGGTAAAATTCTCACAGACAGCCTGAATCCCACAATGTGTGTGTGTGTGTGTGTGTGTGTGTGTGTGTGTGTGTGTGTGTGTGTGTGTGTGTGTGTTTGTGTGTGTGTGTGTGTGTGTGTGTGTGTGTGTGTGTGTGTGCGTGTTCACTCCCTCTGATTCCAGCTCCTGTCTGATGATTACTCATAGCAGAATAATTTGATTCTCTGTCTTTCTACTGTCCGGGTTTCAGCTCCCAATTCAAATGCTAAATCATCCACGATCCGATTGAATAGTAGACCAGGCTCGAGGGGCTGAATGGTCTCCTCCTGTTCCTATTTCGGATGGTCTTATGTTCTTAACACTACCTCCCAGCTCTTGGCCCCCACACTGGAGGTTATGACTCCACAAGGCCCTGATCTGAAGAGTGCTGCACTCTTCCGTGAGTCTCGGAGGGAACCAGCCTGATTTGGATTGGAGTTGCAGCCTCTCAGTGTGAAGTGAAATCTCCTCGAGATTCCCCTCAGTCTCTCACTCTAAGGTGGAGCAGGCCAGTGCCGGGAAAGCAAACAGCAGGCCAGGTCTGCCCTGTCCTCCAGCTCCATTTCAGAAGGCCACATGGGAGGGGCTTGTTTCCTTCATCAGCTTCCCGTGCTCTCCCTTCAGGGTTAGAGTGGGGGCCGAATGGCCTTGCTCCTGGCTCCTATTGAGGTTCAGGCTGGCTATGATTGGGTTATACAAGGCATGCTCCTGGAGTGAAATCAGTTAGCTCAGTTGGCTGGACAGTTGATTTATAATGCAGAGTAAAAACAATAGCGTGTGTTTAATTCCCACACCAGCTGGGGTTACCCTGAAGGACTCTACTTCCCAACCTCTCCCCTCAGCTGGGCCATGATGACCCTCTGATTAATACACCACCAGACTCCACTCTCTAATGAGGAGCTGCCCCATGCTCTGGTAAGACTAGGGCGACATTACATTTGTTTGTACCTGGAGCATTGTGTGCAGGACTAGTCACTGCATTGCCAGAGGGATGTTAGTGTGTGGGGAGGGTTTACTGGATGAATGCCAACTGGAATGAACAGCACTCTCTTTCCCCCAGTTAATTCACTCTTGCTACCTTTGTGTCTTTGGAGACACAGGGACCATTTCACCTGAAACAGCAGCTGGATTTTATATTCATGAGCACCCAATAAGATTGGCTATTTACATGCACACACACACGTGCACACACACACAGACACACGCTCCCTCAAACACACATAGACACTCTTACACAAACATACACAAAGGACTCCCCCCACACATAGACAGACGCTCCCTCAAACACAAACATAGACACACTCTCGCACACACATACAAACACAAGCACACACTATCTCTCTCACACACATACACGCACAGACATACGCTCCCTCAAATACACACACGGAAACACTCTCTCACACATACATGCAGACACATTCTCTCACACACAGACACACTCTCTCTCTCACACACACAGGCACTCTCTCTCAAGCACACACAGACACACACTCTCTCTCACACGGACACACTCTTTCACACACACACAGACACACTCTCTCACACACACATACACACACTCTCTCTCATTTACAAACACACTCTATCACACACACACTCACTCTCACGCACACAGACACTCTCTCTCACACACACAGACATTCTCTCTCACACGCATAAACACAGACAGACACAGACACACGATCCCTCAAACACACACAGACATACTCTCTCACACACACACATAAATACACAGTTACTCTCTCTCTCACATACATACACACGCAGACACACGCTCCCTCAAACACGCATAGACACACTCTCTCTTGCTCACACACTGACACACACTCTCTCACACACAGACACATTCACTCTCACACACACATGCACACAGACACACTCTCTCACACACGCACAGATACTCTCTCTCACGCACACACAGACACACACTCTCTCACACGGAAACACTCTCACACAGCCACACTCTCTCAAAAACAAATACACACACTCACTCTCATTTACACACACACTCTCACACACACACTCTCATTCTCTCACACGCCCACTCACTTTCACGCACACAGACACTCTCTCTTTCACACACACACTCTCTGTCTCTCACAAACACAGACAATTCTCTCACACACATACACACAGACAGACACACAGAATCACGATCTCACACACACACATAAACACACAGTTACACTCTCTCACACACATACACAGGCAGACACACGCCCCGTCAAACATACATAGACACTCTTACACAAACATACACAAAGGACTCCCCCCACACATAGACAGACGATCCCTCAAACACAAACACAGACACACTCTCGCACACACACACACACACAAGCACACACTATCTCTCTCACACACATACACGCACAGACATATGCTCCCTCATATGCACACACGGAAACACTCTCTCACACATACATGCAGACACATTCTCTCACACAAAGTCACACTCTCTCTCACACACACAGGCACTCTCTCTCAAGCACACACAGACACACACTCTCTCCCACACGGACACACTCTTTCTCACACACAGACACACTCTCACACACACATACACACACTCTCTCATTTACAAACACACTCTATCACACACACACTCTCATTCTCTCACACACCCACTCACTCACGCACACAGACACTCTCTCTCTCACACACACAGACATTCTCTCTCACACACATACACACAGAAAGACACACAGACACACGATCCCTCAAACACACACAGACATACTCTCACATACACACATAAACACAGTTACTCTCTCTCTCACATACATACACACGCAGACACACGCTCCCTCAAACACACATAGACACACTCTCTCTTGCACACACACTGACACACACTCTCTCTCGCACACAGACACATTCACTCTCACACACACATGCACATGGACACACTCTCTCACACACACACGTACAGAAACTCTCTCTCACGCACACACAGACACACACTCTCTCACACGGAAAAACTCTCACACAGCCACACTCTCTCCCAAACAAATACACACACTCACTCACATTTACGCACACTCTCTCACACACACATTCTCATTCTCTCACACGCCCACTCACTGTCACGCACACAGACACTCTCTCTTTCACACACACACTCTCTGTCTCTCACACACACAGACAATTTCTCTCACAAACATACACACAGACAGACACACAGATTCACGATCTCACACACACACAAAAACACACAGTTACACTCTCTCACACACATACACACGCAGACACACGCTCCCTCAAACATACATAGACACACTCTCTCTCACACACAGACACATTCACTCTCACACACACATACACGCTCTCTCTAACACAAGACACACTGTCATACACACACATAGACACACAGACACATGCACACATAGACATACAGACACACAGAAATTCTCTCACACACAGACACACACTCTCACACACAGACACACACACACATACACACAGACACACTCTCTCACACACACATACACACTCTCTCACACACACCCTCACTCACACACATGCACACAGAGACACGCACCCCGTCCAGCATACACACAGCCACACACTCTCACATGAACATGCACTTTCTCTCTCACACAAACACATACAGGCACACAGAGACACATGGTTCCACACTCTCGCACGCACAAACACGGGCAGTCTCTGTCACACTCTCTCTCTCTCTCTCTCTCTCTCTCTCTCTCTCTCTCTCACTTACACACACACACACACACACACACATACACACACACAGCTGTCAAGGCATGGTTGAGGTTTTGATGGAGAAATGATTTCTCTGAGGACTGAACCCTGATCTCACATGATGACAGCTCCAGGGGGACAGATAGCAGCTACAGATGACTTGTTGGATCTTCCTGTGCACCACGTCTTGCATCGACAGCGTTAGTCTGTTTGGGTGCCTGCTTTTCTAAATCGTCTCCAAGCAACAAGTGACAATAGATTGATGAAAGTTTTCCCCAAAACCATCTTTCAGACACATGCAGCTGTTATTTTTCAATGATTGTTTAAAATGATCTGAATCTTCTGAAATGGCGAGTGGCTTCCATTTCAAATTACGACACCAGAGTGCCTCGGGGACCCTGAGGAAATGATCAGGGAATTACATCTGTTCCTTTCTATCCTCTGCACTCTGTCCCACCAGATAGTGCTCCCTCAGTACCTCAGATAGTTGTCCCTGAACACCTCAGATAGTTCTCCCTCAGTACCTCATATAGTGCTCCCTCAGTACCTCTGAAAGTGCTCCCTCAATGCCTTTGAAAGTGCTCTCTCAATAGCTCAGATCGTTCTTCCTCAGTAAATGCTCCCTCAATTCCTCAGATAGTGCGCCCTCAACACCTCGGAAAGTGCTTCCTCAATATTACAGATAGTTCTCCCTCAGTACCATAGATAGTGCTCCCTCAGTACCTCTGAAAATGCTCCCTCAATACCTCATATAATTCTTCCTCAATACCTCAGAAAGTGCTCCATCAATACCTTAAATAGTTCTCCCTCAATACCTCAGAAAGTGCTCCCTCAATACCTCAGAAAGTGCTTCCTCAATACTTCAGATAGTGCTCCCTCAATGTCGACGAAAGCGTCACTTTGTTGTGTTTAACTCTCAAAGTACCTCAGACATTACCTCCAAAAAACTTTCACACCCTCAACACTTCAGGGCTCAGCCCAGCTCCCCCCTCAGATTGTGTTCAAACCCCTTCAGACTGTCAGGACCCACATCCAACCCTGAACAAGATTGGAGCCCAGGTCCCAGAACATTACTTGTCTCTCTGGATTAACTTTAGAATTCCTACAGTGCAGAAGCAAGCCATTCCGTCCATTGGCACCACACTGACTGTCTGAACAGCATCACACCCAGACTCACATCCTCTACTCTATCCCTGTAACGCTGCATTTCCCATGGCATCTTTGGGCGTTGGGAGGAAACTGGATCACCTGGAGGGAACCCGTACAGATACAGAGAGAATGTATAAACTCCACACAGACAGTCACCGGGAGGTAGAATCAAACCACTGAGGCACTGGGCTGTTTTCTCTCCCGGGAGGCCATCTCATCTAACCTTTTACTAAGCAACCTCCCATGTGAAACCTTCTCATCTTTCTCCTTGGTCATCCCTTCAAAAGCTCTATCAAGTTGGACACAGCATTTCCACAAACAAAGCCAAGCTGACTATCCCTAATCAATTCTTGCTTTTCCAAATGCATGTAAGTTGTCTCTCAGAATGCCCTCAAACAGCTTACCCACCACTGACCTCAGGCTCACAGCTCCATAGTTCAATGGCTGTTCCTTGCAACATTACTTCAATAATGGTACATCATTAATCACCCTCCAGTCTTCAGGCATCTCACCCGTTGTCACTGATCGGTCCATCTGACAAGGCCATCTCCATCCTTCTGTAATCTAAGGCTATCATCCTCAGTATTTATCACCCAACCAATCTTCATATCATTCATGAACCCAATGATTAACCCTCCACCTTTCAAATCTAAATCTTTTCTATCAACCACACCAGCAAGACCCCAACAGTGAGACATGAACAGACAGAGATTTCTAATGGGGCCATCACTGTCTGCTTCCTGCCACTCAGCATTCTGTGCCCAATTCCTTGGATTTTGAGTTTTTATGTTCGCTATCAGTTTCCAATATGTGTCCTGATAAAAAGCCTGACTCACCTCCAAGCAGACGACATGAAAGTATTGCCCTTATTTACATACCTGGTCATCTCCTTAAAAAGTGCAATCCCATTGGTCAGACCCGAGCTCCCCTTAACACAACCATTCTGACTGTTCTTCATGAACTCCAGTCTCTTTAAATGCTGATTAATTCTCTCTCCAAAAATTGCTTCCAACAGACGTCCCACCCATGATATTAGCCTGACTGGCCTCTAGCTGCCTGGTATATCCCATGTTCCTTCTTGAATAACAGTACCACATGGTCATTCCGACGACACCTCTCCTGTGGCCAGAGGGGATTTGAAATTGCTTGCAAGTGTACCTGCTACTTCCTCCATCACCTCATTCGGTAAACTGAGATACATTTCCACCGTGTTTGGAGATTTATTGGGTTGTAAGAAGGCCAGACAAGTCACAACCATCTCTCTCTATATATATGCTAATTCATTTAATTGTATCACAGAGCATCTCCACGATTTCATATCAACCCTGTCCCAATGAGCATTGACAAAATGAATCCATTCACTATAGCCTCTGGGTCCATGCACAAATTCTCACTGTGTTTCTCTCATGATCAATTCACCCTTAATGTCACTGAAAAGTCCTTACAGATTTTTATTTCCTCTGTTAGCACTCCTCTCTCCCAGGCAATTTGCCTGCGATACGATTTGGAGGGGTGTGGGATGTCATTCTGCATGTGGAGTAGCATTGGGAAGCTCAGAAATAAGGAACACACGACTGTGCTGAGTGTGGGACAGTGGGATTCATTTGGGATGAGCACACAGAAGCTGAGGAATAAACCTCAGTCCTGCAGCATGAAAATATCCCTTTGAGCTGGCAGGTCAGTCACACGAAACAAAAACTTGATCCCTGGGAAAAGAGGGTGGAACATCTTCAGGTTCAATATCCAATTAAAGATGGTCTGTTTGAACACAGTCTCTGGAATCTGGGCGTGGGAATCATTACTGAGCAGAGTATGTCGGATGCAGAGACAGAAATATACAGAACAATTTCAGATATTCCTCTTAGACCACAAAACATGGGAGCAAAAATAAGGCCATTCAGACCATCTGCTAGTATGGCACTCACTCAGTATTGACTCTCTTACAACGCAGGTATCCCCCAGACTGATGCTTTGACAGTGCAGCACTCCCTCAGTACTGACCTTCTGACAATGCAGCGCTCCCTCAGTGCTGACCCTCTGACAGTGCAGCACTCCCTCAGTACTGACCCTCTGACAGTGCAGCACTCCCTCAGTACTGATCCTCTGACAGTGCAGCACTCCCTCAGTATTGACCATCTGACAATGTCGCGCTCCCTCAGTGCTGACCCTCTGACAGTGCAGCACTCCCTCAGTACTGACCCTCCGACAGTGCAGCACTCCCTCAGTACTGACCCTCTGACAGTGCAGCACTCCCTTGGTATTGGCCCTCTGACAGTGCGTCTCTCCCTCAGTACTCTTCCTATAACACTGCAGCACTCCCTCTGTACTGACCCTCTGACAGTGAGGCATTGCACGTATACTGACCCTCCCACAGTGTGGCACACTTTCATACTGACTTTAAGACTGTGCAGCCCATCCTCTGATCATTCAATACTCCCTCAGAACTGACCCTCTGACACTGCAACAGCCTCAGCACTGCTTCAATCCCTCAGTACTGACCCTCTGACAGTGCGACACTCCCTCAGTACTGACCCTCTGACAGTGCAGCACTCCCTCAGTACTGACCCTCTGACAGTGCAGCACTCCCTCAGTACTGATCCTCTGACAGTGCAGCGCTCCCTCAGTACTGACGTTCTCACAGTTCAGCACTGCCACCAGATTGACCCTCTGACATTGTGGCAATTCCCCATTAGTAACCCCCTGATAGCGCAGCACTCCCTCAGTACTGACCCTCCGACAGTGCAGCATTTCCACAGTACTGACCCTCCGACAGTGTGGCACACCCGCATTGCTGACTCTCTGACTGTGCAGCCCTCCCTCAAACTGACCCTCTGACAGTCCGGCCCTCTCTCAGAACTGACCTTCTGACAGTGCAGCACTCCCTCAGTACTGACCCTCTGACAGTGCAGCCCTCCCTCAGAACTGACCTTCTGACAGTGCAGCACTCCCTCAGTACTGACCATCTGACAGTGCAGCCCTCCCTCAGTACTGACCATCAGACAGTGCGGCACTCCCTCAGTACTGACCCTCTGACGATGCAGCACTCCCTCCATGCTTACAATGTGGCAGTGCAGCATTTCCTTGGTGCTGCACCCCTGATAGTGCAGCCATCTCTCTGTACTGACCCCCCAACAGTGCAGCACTCCCTCAGCACTGATCCTTTCACACTGCAGCACTCCCTCAGAAGTGAGCCGCTAATGCCACAGCATTCCCTCAATACTGATCCTCTGACTCTGCAGCACTCTCTTTGTATTAACATTTCTACAGTGCAGTACTCCCTCCGTACTGACCCTCTGACAGTGCGGAACTCCCTCAGTACTGACCCTCTGACAGTGCAGCACTGCCTCAGTACTGACCCTCTGACAGTGCAGCACTCCCTCAGTACTGTTCCTATGACACTGCAGCACTCCCTCTGTACTGACCCTCTGACAGTGAGGCATTGCACGTATCCTGACCCTCCCACAGTGTGGTGCACCTTCATACTGACTTTAAGACAGTGCAGTGCATCCTCTGATCATTCAATACTCCCTCAGAACTGACCCTCTGACACTGCAACAGCCTCAGCACTGCTGCAATCCCTCAGTACTGACCCTCTGACAGTGCTGCAATCCCTCAGCACTGCTCCTTTGACACTGCAGCACACCCTCAGAAATGATATTCTCACACAATAGTATTCCCTCAGCACTGTCATTTTAGTGTGGCATTCCCTCGGTACTGACCCTCCGTAACACGGCATTCCCTCAGTATTGACCCTCCGACAGTGCAGACTCCCTCAGTCCTGACACTCTGACAGTGCGGCACTCCCTCAGTACTGACCCTCTGACTGTGCAACACTCCCTCAGTACTGACACTCTGACAGTGCGGCACTGCCTCATTCCTGCACTTCTGATAGTCCAGCACTCCCTCGGTACTGACCCTTTGGCAGTGCAGCACTCCCTCAGTACTGACACTTTGGCAGTGCAGCTCACCCTCAGTACTGACCCTCTGAAACAACACTCCCTCAGAACTGACACACTGACCGTGTAGCGCTCCCTCAGTAATGACCCTTTGAGTGTGCATCACTCGTTCCGCACTTACCCTCTGGCAATGCAGCAATCACTCAGCACCGACTGTCTGACACATAGTGTGGTGCTCCCTCTGTACTAACACCCTCAGAGTGCGGTGATCCCTCAGTACTAATCCCATCAGAGTGTGGTGATCCCTCAGTACTAATCCACTCACAGCGTGGTGCTCCCTCAGTACTGAACCCCTCACAGCGCAGTGATCCCTCTGTACTAACCCGCTCACAGCGCGGTGATCCCTCAGTACTAATCCCCTCAGAGTGTGGTGATCCCTCAGTTCTAACCCTTTCACACTGAAGCGCTCCCTCAGTAGTAACCCTCTCACGGTGCGACACTCTGACAGCATGGCCATCCATTAATACTGACCGTCAGAGAGTGTGCACTTCATCATTACTGACCCTCTCATTGAACAGCAATCCCTCCGTCCTGACTCTCTGACAATGCAGCACTCCCTCCACACTGACCCTCGGATAATGCTGCACTCCCTCCACACTGATCCTCTGATAGTGATGCACTCCTTCAGTACTGACTCTCTGACAGTGTAGAAGTGGCCCTATACTGACCCTCCGACCGTGTGGCCCAATCTCAGGACAAAACCTCTGACAGTTTAGCACTCCCTCAGTACTGACTCATTGACAATGCAGCACTCCCTCAGTACTGACCAATTGACAGTGTAGCACTCCCTCAGGACTGACCCATTGACAGTGTAGCACACCCTCAGTACTGACCCTCTGACAATGTAGCACTCCCTCAGTACTGACCCTCTGACAGTGCAGCACTCCCTCAGTACTGACCCTTTGACAGTGCAGCACTCCCTTGGTATTGGCCCTCTGACAGTGCGTCTCTCCCTCAGTACTCTTCCTATGATACTGCAGCACTCCCTCTGCACTGAACCTCTGACAGTGAGGCATTGCACGTATACTGACTCTCCCACAGTGTGGCACACCTTCATGCTGACTTTAAGACAGTGCTGCCCATCCTCTGATCATTCAATACTCCCTCAGAACTGACACTCTGACACTGCAACAGCATCAGCACTGCTGCAATCCCTCAGTACTGACCCTCTGACAGTGCGATACTCCCTCAGTACTGACCCTCTGACAGTGCAGCACTCCCTCAGTACTGACCCTCTGACAGTGCAGCACTCCCTCAGTACTGACCCTCTGACAGTGTGACACTCCCTCAGTACTGACCCTCTGACCGTGCAGGACTCCCTCAGTACTAATCCACTGACAGTGCTTCACTCCGTCAGTACTGATCCTCTGACAGTGCAGCACTCCCTCAGTACTTACCCTCTGACAGTGCAGAATTCCCTCAGTACAGACCATCTGGCAGTGCAGCTCTCCCACAGTAAAGACCCTCTGACAGTGCAGCACTCCCTCAGTACTGACCCTCTGACAGTGCAGCACTCCCTCAGTACTGACCCTCTGACAGTCCGGCCCTCCCTCAGAACTGACCTTCTGACAGTGCGACACTCCCTCAGTACTGACCCTCTAACAGTGCAGCACTCCCTTGTATTGGCCCTCTGACAGTGCGTCTCTCCCTCAGTACTGTTCCTATGACACTGCAGCACTCCCTCTGTACTGACCCTCTGACAGTGAGGCATTGCACGGATACTGACCCTCCCACAGATGGCGCACCTTCATACTGACTTTAAGACAGTGCAGCCCATCTTCTCATCATTCAATACTCCCTCAGAACTGACACTCTGACACTGCAACAGCCTCAGCACTGCTGCAATCCCTCAGTACTGACCCTCTGACAGTGCGACACTCCCTCAGTACTGACCCTCTGACGGTGCAGCATTCCATCAGTACTAACCCTCTGACAGTGCAGCACTCCATCAGTACTGACCCTCTGACAGTGCTGCAATCCCTCAGCACTGCTCCTTTGACACTGCAGCACAACCTCAGAAATGACATTCTGACACAATAGTATTCCCTCAGCACTGACATTTCTACAGTGTGGCATTCCCTCGGTACTGACCCTCCGTAACACGGCATTCCCTCAGTACTGACCCTCCGACAGAGCAGAACTCCCTCAGTACTGACACTCTGACAGTGCGGCACTCCCTCAGTACTGACACTCTGACAGTGCTGCACTCCCTCAGTACTGACACTCTGACAGTGCAGCACTCCGTCAGTACTGACCCTCTGACAGTGCAGCACTTCCTCAGTACTGACACTCTGACAGTGCGGCACTCCCTCAGTACTGACCCTCTGACTGTGCAGCACTCCCTCAGTACTGACCCTCTGACAGTCCGGCACTCCCTCATTTCTGTAGTTCTGATAGTCCAGCAATGCCTCACTACTGACCCTTTTTATTGAGCCAACAATGTTGGCGTCACCAACCTCTTAGCTGTGGTAACTGACCCTTCTTTATGTCAGAGGGATTCAATCCCTTGAACAGAGCAAGCTTGAGAATTCAACACTAAAATCAATCAGTACGGACACGCTGGAGACCTGATACATCAATACAGAGATTGCTGAAGAAGCTCAGCATGTCCGACAGCATCTCTGAGGGGAGAGGGAGAAAGAGACAGAGAGAGAGTTCACCTTTCAATCCAGTGATTTCTGCGGGAAAGTTCCTTCAGAACAGACCGTTTTGAGGGTTGTCAGAGGGTCAGTGTGGAGGGAGTGCAGCATTGTCAGAGGGTCAGTGTGGAGGGAGTGCTGCATTGTCAGAGAGTCAGGATGGAGGTATTGCTGTGCAGTGAGAGAGTCAGTAATGATGAAGTGCGCACTCTCTGTGGTTCAGTACTAATGGATTGCCATGCTGTCAGAGTGTCGCACTGTGAGAGGGTTACTACTGAGGGAGTGCTGCACTGTGAAAGGGTTAGAACTGTGGGAGCACCGCACTCTGAGGGGATTAGTACTGAGTGATCACAGCACTCTGAGGGGATTAGTACTGAGGGATCACCGCGCTGTGAGGGGATTAGTACTGGGGGATCACCGCACTCTGAGGGTGTCAGTACTGAGGAAGCACCACACTATGTGTCAGACAGTCAGTACTGAGTAATTGCTGCATTGCCAGAGGGTCAGTACTGAGAGAGTGATGAACACTCAAACAGTCATTACTGAGGGAGCGCTACACGGTCAGTGTGTCAGTTCTGAGGGAGTGTTGTTTCAGAGGGTCAGTACTGAGGGAGTGCTGCACTGCCAAAGGGTCAGTACGGAGGGAGTGCTGCACTGTGAGAGGGTCATTACTGAGGGAGAGCTGCACTGTCAGAGGGTCTGTACTGTTGAGAGCTGCATTGTCGGAGGGACTGTACTGTGGGAGAGATGAACTGTTGGAGGGTCAGTGCTGAGGGAGTGCTGCACTATCAGAGGGTCTGTACTTAGGGAGAGCTGCATT
Organism: Chiloscyllium punctatum; assembly: GCF_047496795.1. NCBI lineage: Eukaryota > Metazoa > Chordata > Chondrichthyes > Orectolobiformes > Hemiscylliidae > Chiloscyllium > Chiloscyllium punctatum. Next base: position 10,456,431 of record NC_092757.1, read on the forward strand.
GTTGGAGGGTCAGTACTGATGGAGCACCGCGCTGTAAGAGGGTCAGTACTGAGGGAGTGCTGCACTGTCAGAGGGTCAGTACTGAGGGAGGGCTGCACTGTCAGAGAATCAGTACTGAGGGAGGGCTGCATGTCAGAGGGTCAGAGGGTCAGTACTGAAGGAGCACTGCACTGTCAGAGGGTCAGTACTGAGGGAGTGTCCCACTGTCAGAGTTTCAGTTCTGAGTGAGTGCTGGGCTATCAGATGGTCTGTCTGAGGGAGGGCTGCACTGTCAGAGAGTCAGCACTGCGGGAATGCCGTACTGTCGGAGAGTCAGTCCTGTGGAAATGCTGCACTGTCACAGGGTCATTACTGAGGGAGTGCTGCGCTATCAGCGGGTCAGTAATGGGAGATTGCCGCAATGTCAGAGAGTCTATCTGGGGGCAGTGCTGCACTGTGAGAAGGTCAGTACTGAGGGAGTGCCACACTGTCAGAGGATAATGACTGAGGGAGTGCTGCACTGTCAGCGCATCAGTGTGGTGGATACCTGCATTGTAAGAGAGTCAGTACTGAGTGAGTGCCACACTATCAGATGGGCTGAATGGCCAAATGTCTGCTCCCATGTCCTGTGGTCTACGAGGAATATCTGAAATTGTTCAGTATATTTCTGCCTCTGCTTCCTTCATACCCTTGCTCAGCAATGATTCCCACGTCCAGATTCCAGAGACTGTGTTCAAACAGACCGTCTTCATTTGGTTAACACCCTATATACGCAGGGATCAAGTTTTTGTTTCGTGTGACTGACCTGCCAGCTCACAGGGATATTTTCATGCTGCAGGGCTAAGGTTTATTCCTCAGCTTCTGTGTGCTCATCCCAAATGAATCCCACTGTCCCACACTCAGCACAGTCGTGTGTTCCTTATTTCTGAGCTGCCCAATGCTAATCCACATCCAGAATGACATCCCACACTCCTCCAAATCATATCGTAGGCTAATTGCCTGGGAGAGAGGGGTGCTAAGAGAGGAAATAAAAACCTGAAAGTATTTTACAGTGACATTAAGGGTGAATTGATAATGAGAGAAAGAGTAGGTTGTGGAACACAGTGAGAATTTGTGCATGGACCCAGAGGCTACAGTAAATAAATTCATTTTGTCCATGCTCATTGGGACAGGGTTGATATGAAATCGTGGAGATGCTCTGTGATACACTTAAATGAATGAGCGTATATATATATATATATATATATATATATAGCGAGAGATGGTTGTGAGTTGTCTGGCCTTCTTACAACACAATAAATCTCCAAGGATGGTGGAAATGTATCTCAGTTTACCGAATGAGGTGATAGAGGAAGTAGCAGGTACACTTGCAAACATTTTCAAATCCCCTCTGGCCACAGGAGAGATGTCGTCGGAATGATCATGTGGTACTGTTATTCAAGAAGGAACATTGGATATACCAGGCAGCTACAGGCCAGTCAGGCTAATATCATGGGTGGGACGTCTGTTGGAAGCAATTTTGGGAGATAGAATTAATCAGCATTTAAAGAGACTGGAGTTCATGAAGAACAGTCAGAATGGTTGTGTTAAGGGGAGGACAGGTCTGACCAATGGGATTGCACTTTTTAAGGAGGTGACCAGGTATGTAAATAAGGGCAATACTTTCGTGTCGTCTGCTTGGAGGTGAGTCAGGCTTTTTATCAGGACCAAGTAGGAAACTAATAGTGAACATAAAAACTCAAGATCCAAGGAATTTGGCGCAGAATGCTGAGTGGCAGGAAGCAGACAGTGATGGCCCCATTAGAAATCTCTGTCTGTTCATGTCTCACTATTGGGGTCTTGCTGATGTGGTTGATAGAAAAGATTTCGATTTGAATGGTGGAGGGTTAATCATTGGGTTCATGAATGATATGAAGATTGGTTGGGTGATAAATACTGAGGATGATAGCCTTAGATTACAGAAGGATGGAGATGGCCTTGTCAGATGGACCGATCAGTGGCAACGGGTGAGGTGCCTGAAGACTGGAGGGTGATTAATGATGGGCCATTATTGAAGTAAGGCTGCAAGGAACAGCCATTGAACTATGGAGCTGTGAGCCTGAGGTCAGTGGTGGGTAAGCTTTTGGAGGGCATTCTGTGAGACAACTTACATGCATTTGGAAAAGCAAGAATTGATTAGGGATGGTCAGCTTGGCTTTGTTTGTGGAAGTGCTGTGTCCAACTTGATAGAGCTTTTGAAGGGATGACCAAGGAGAAAGATGAGAAGGTTTCACATGGGAGGATGCTTAGTAAAAGGTTAGATGAGATGTCATCCAAGGAGAGAGAACAGCACGATGCCTCAGTGGTTCGATTCTAACTCCCGGTGACTGTCTGTGTGGAGTTTACACATTCTCTCTGCATCTGTGCGGGTTCCCTCCAGGTGATCCAGTTTCCTCCCAACGCCTAAAGATGCCATGGGAAATACAGCATTACAGGGATAGAGTAGAGGATGTGAGTCTGGGTCTGATGATGTTCAGACAGTCAGTGTGGTGCCAATGGACGGAATGGCTTGCTTCTGCACTGTAGGAATTCTAAAATTAATCCAGAGAGACAAGTAATGTTCTGGGGACCTGGGCTCCAATCTTGTTCAGGGGTGGATGTGGGTCCTTACAGTCTGAAGGGGTTGGAACGCAATCTGAGGGGGGAGCTGGGCTGAGATCTGAAGTGTTGAGGATGTGAATGTTTTGTGGAGCTACTGTCTAAGGGGATTTGGGGGATAAACACAATAAAGTGATGCTTGCTTCGGTATTGAGGGAGCACCTTCTGAGGTATTGAAGAAGCACTTTCTGAAGTATTGAGGAAGAACTTTCTGAGGTATTGAGGGAGAACTATCTGAGGTATTGATTGAGCACTATCTGAAGTACTGAGGGAGCACTATCTGAGGTATTGAGGGAGCACTTTCTGAGGTTTTGAGGGAGCACTATCTGAGGTACTGTGGGAGCACTTTCTTAGATATTGAGTGAGCACTACCTGAGGAATTGAGGGAGCATTATCTGAGGTACTGAGGGAGAACTATCTGAGGTATTGTGGAAGCACTTTTTGTGGTACTGGGGAGCACTATCTGAGGTATTGAGGGAGCACTTGCTGAGGTATTGAGGGAGCACTATGTGAGGTACTGAGAGAGCACTATCTGAGGTATTGAGGGAGAACTATCTGAGGTATTGTGGAAGCACTTTCTGTTGTACTGAGAGAGAACTATCTGAGATCGTGAGGGAGCACGATCTGATGGTACAGAGTGCAGAGGATAGAAAGGAACAGATGCAATTCCCTGATCATTTCCTCAGGGTCCCCGAGGCACTCTGGTGTCGTAATTTGAAATGGAAGCCACTCCCCATTTCAGAAGATTCAGATCATTTTAAACAATCAGTGAAAAATAACAGCAGCATGTGTCTGAAACATGGTTTGGGGGAAAACTTCCATCAATCTATTTTCACTTGTTGCTTGGAGACGATTTAGAAAAGCAGGCACCCAAACAGACTAACACTGTCGATGCAAGAGGTGGTGCACAGGAAGATCCAACAAGTCATCTGTTGCTGCTGTCTGTCTCCCTGGAGCAGTCATCATGTGAGATCAGCGTTCAGTCCTCGGAGGAATCATTTCTCCAGCAATACCTCAACCACGTCTTTACAGCTGTGTGTGTGTGTGTGTGTGTGTGTGTGTGTGTGTGTGTGTGTGTGTGTGTGTGTGTGTGTGTGTGAGAGAGAGAGAGAGAGAGAGAGAGAGAGAGAGAGAGAGAGAGAGAGAGAGAGACTGCCCGTGTTTGTGTGTGTGAAAGAGTGGATGCATGTGTATCTCTCTGTGTCTGTATATGTGTGCGTGAGTGACAAAGTGCATGTTCATGTGAGAGTGTGTGGCTGTGTGTGTATTTGAGGGGGTGTGTTTCTCTGTGTGCATGTGTGTGAGTAAGGGTGTGTGTGAGAGAGTGTGTATGTGTGAGAGAGAGTGTGTCAGTGTGTATGTGTGTGAGAGAGTGCGTCTGTGTGTATGAGAGAATGTGTCTGTGTGTGTGTGTTTGAGTATCTATGTGTGTATGTGTCTGTGTGTCTGTATGTGTGTATGGCAGTGTGTCTTATGTGAGAAATAGTGTGTATGTGTGTGTGAGAGAGTGTGTCTGTGTGCATGTGTGTGTGAGAGTGAGTGTGTCTGTGTCTGAGAGAGAGTGCGTGTGTCAGTGTGTGTGAGAGAGAGTGTGGGTATCCGTGTGTGAGAGTGTGTCTATGCATATTTGAGGGAGCGTGTGTCTGCGTGTGTATGTATGTGCGAGAGAGAGTGTAACTGTGTGTTTATGTGTGTGTTAGAGAGAGCGTCTGTGTGTGTGAGAGAGAGTGTGTCAGTGTGTGAGAGAGAATGTGTGTGTCCATGTGTGTGTGTGAGAGAGTGTGTCTATGTGTGTTTGAGGGAGCGTGTGTCTGCGTGTGTATGTGTGTGTGTGAGAGAGTAACTGTGCGTTTATGTGTGTGTGAGAGAGTGTATGTGTGTGTGAGAGAGAGTAACTGTGCGTTTATGTGTGTGTGAGAGAGGGTGTCTGTGTGTGTGAGAGAGAGTAACTGTGCGTTTATGTGTGTGTGAGCGAGTGTGTCTATGTATGTTTGAGGGAGCGTGTGTCTGCGTGTGTATGTGTGTGTGTGAGAGAGTAACTGTGCGTTTATGTGTGTGTGAGAGAGTGTATGTGTGTGTGAGAGAGAGTAACTGTGCGTTTATGTGTGTGTGAGAGAGGGTGTCTGTGTGTGTGAGAGAGAGTAACTGTGCGTTTATGTGTTTGTGAGAGAGGGTGTCTGTGCGTGCTTGAGGGAGCGTGTGTATGTGTGTGAGAGAGAGAGTAACTGTGTGTTTATGTGTGTGTGTGAGAGTGTGTCTGTGTGTGTTTGAGGGATCGTGTGTCTGTGTGTATGTGTGTAAGGGAGAATGTCTGTGTGTGAGAGAGACAGAGAGTGTGTGTGAGAGAGAGAGAGTGTCTGTGTGCGTGAGAGTATGTGCGTGTGTGTGAGATTGTGCGTGTAAATGAGAGAGAGTGTGTGTATGTGTGTGTGTGAGAGAGTGCGTCTGTGTGTGTTTGAGGGATCGTGTGTCTGTGTGTCTGTGTGTATGTGTGTGAGAGAGAATGTCTGTGTGTGAGTGAGACAGAGTGTGTGTGAGAGAGAGTGTGAGTGTGTGAGAGACAGTGAGTGTGTATGTGTGTGAGAGAGTGTGTGTGAGAGAGAGTGTCTGTGCATGAGAGTGAGTGGTTGTGTGAGAGAATTTTGAGTGTGTGTGAGAGAGAGTGTGTGCGTAAATGAGAGAGAGTGTGTGTATGTGTGTGTGAGACAGAGTGTCTGTGTGTGTGTGAGAGAGAATGTGTCTGTGTGAGAGAGAGTGTGTCTGCGTGTATGTGTGAGAGAGTGTGTCCGTGTGTGTATTTGAGGGAGCATATGTCTGTGCGTGTATGTGTGTAAGAGATATAGTGTGTGCTTGTGTGTGTATGTGTGTTAGAGAGTTGTGCCTGTGTGTATGTGTGTGTGAGAGTGTGTCTGTGTGTTTGAGTGAGTGTGCGTGTGTGTGTGTGTGCGTGTGTGTGTGCAGGTAAACTAGCCAATCTTATTGGGTGCTCATGAATATAAAATCCAGCTGCCGTTTCAGGTGAAATGGTCCTTGTGTCTCCAAAGACACAAAGGCCGCAAGAGTGAATTAACTGGGGGAAAGAGAGTGCTGTTCATTCCAGTGGGGATTCATCCAGTAAACCTTCCCCACACACTAACATCCCTCTGGCAATGCAGTGACTAGTCGTGCACACAGTGCTCCAGGTACAAACCAATGTAATGTCACCATAGTCTTACCAGAGCATGGGACAGCTCCACAGTACAGAGCGGTCTCTGGTGGTGTTTTAATCAGAGGGTCACTGTGCCCCAGCTGAGGGGAGAGGTTGGGAAGGAGAGCCCTTCAGGGTAACCCCAGCTGGTGTGGGAATTGAGCACATGCTATTGGATTTACTCTGCATTATAAATCAACTGTCCAGCCAACTGAGCGAACTGACTTCACTCCAGGGACATGCCCTGTATAACCCAATCATAGCCAGCCTGCACCTCAATAGGAGCCAGGAGCAAGGCCATTCGGCCCCCACTCTAACCCAGAAGGAAGAGCACGGGAAGCTGATGAAGGAAACAAGCCCCTCCCATGTGGCCTTCTGAAGTGGAGTTGGAGGACATGGCCGATCTGGCCTGCTGTCTGCTTCCCGGTGACTGGCCTGCTCCACCTTACAGTGAGAGACTGAGGGGAATCTCGAGGAGATTTCACTTCTCACTGAGAGGCTGCAACTCCAATCCAAATCAGGCTGGTTCCCTCCGAGACTCACGGAAGAGTGCAGCACTCTTCACATCAGTCCCTTGTGGAGTCATAACCTCCAGTGTAGGGACCAAGAGCTGGGAGGTAGTGTTAAGAACATAACACTATCCGAAATAGGCACAGGAGGAGACCATTCAGCCCCTCGAGCCTGCTGTACTATTCAATAGGATCATGAATGATTTAGCATTTGATTTGGGAGCTGAAACCCAGACAGGACAGAGACAGAGAATCAAATTATTCTGCGATATTTAATCATCAGACAGGAGCTGAAACCAGAGAGAGTGAACGCACACACACACACACACACACACACACATATTGTGGGATTCAGGCTGTCTCTGGGAGTTTTACCACAACATGCGAGCTCTACACTGAGGAGGGAAAAAGGCGCAAAATGCTAGAGAGGGGGCAGCTGCACAGTCTGATCCCATTGATCTCACTGCTTCCCACTCCCATGAGAGCTCTTATGTATATTTCTGTGTTCCCAGCTGTCTCTCCCACATTTTCCCTTCAATCCCTATCTCACAACATCCTTCATATCTCTGCCCTGTTGACATTTCCCTGCAGATTCCCTTCCTACAACACTCTGCCCCTTTGTCACCCCATCATGTTTTTCAGGAATGTTTAATCATTCAATCTTCCACAAAACCAACAACTTGCTCATCTGTCTCTGTATCTTTCTCTCAGCTCTGTGGGATCTTGCCTTTCTTGTCTGTATATCATCCTCGTTGCATCGCAGCAGCCCCCCCCACGCCCCCCACTCTCTCAGCTCTATGCTGCTGCTGCAACTCCTCTCTCTCTCTCTCTCTCTCTCTCTCTCTCTCTCTCTCTCTCTCTCTCTCTCTCTCTCTCTATCTCCTATATCTCTCCCTGGGATTTCTCTCTTGCTGTCTATCTGACCTTATCTCCCTCTTTTGCCTCCCCTTTTTCACCTTGTATCTGTCTGACATTGCATTTCTCTTCCTAGGGTTTTACTCTCTCTCCTTTTCTCTCTCTGCCTCTCTCCTGCTCTTTTTCAGTTCTTCTCACTTTCTTTCCCACCCTCTGCCTGCCGTCTTTATCTTATTCTCTCCCTCCCTCTCACTGTCTGTCTACCCATCTCTTTTTCTCTCTTGTCGTTTCTCTCCCTCTGTCTCCCTCGACCCCTGTCCCAGTGACTGGGGAAGGGACATGGGAAGAGTTTGTCTCTGTGTCGCTGGTTGCTGTACAGTTAATGCGGGGGATCAACCTTTTCCTGGTCTCTCCCGACTGTTACCCCGACTGTGGGGAGGGGGTTAGTGTAAGGGACATAAAAGTACTTTTCTCATTGAGTCTAACATGAAGAAAAAGAAAAGGGGAGAATGACAAAAAGAGAAAGAGAGACATGGAGAGAGTGGTGATGGAGAAATTGAAGAGAGAGAGAGATGGGCAGTGAGAAACAGGGAGAGGAAGAAGGACACATATGGAGGGAGAAGTGTGTGTGGCTGGGGATTGGTCGCAGAGTGGGATCTTTCTGTGCATGACAATTGTCAGTCAAAAGGTGTGTTAGTCTCTGCACCATGTCCTCCAGCCCAGGAGCTGTGGGTCTATTTGGGAAGGGGGAGATTGGGAGACAAGGGGGGAGTGGGACTTCCGGAGATGGGGGACTGTTTGATGGGGTTTTGGGGTTGGTGGAGAAAGGAGAGGCTGCTGTGAGAGACAGAGAGATTGAGGGAGGGACAGCATGAGACACAACGTCTGAGACAGGATGGAGAAGAGGTGTTCCAAGTTTGTGAGAAGATGTGTAGCTCGGGTGCTCGTTGTTGTGGTTCTCTTCGCCGAGCTGGGAATTTGTGTTGCAGACGGTTCGTCCCCTGTCACATCGACCTGGACCCAATATACCGGCCACTGCAGCGGACAGCTGGAACTGACAACCGGAAACAGCAGAGATAAACCACTCCAAATGTTGGAAGAAACATCACAGAAACGCTTCACAGGAGGCTCCCAAACACTGAGGATGTCACCTAGATAGGGGACGAAACGTCTGTAACACAACTTCCCAGCTCGGCGAACAGAACCAAAACATGGAGAAGAGGTCTCCACAGAAAGGATAGTCAGTGAGGCCATTCAGGGGACAATCCTGAGGATCCTGAACAGGACCAAGATCATTTAATGGGGGAGGGGGTAATGGGCAGAAAGGACTCCATCTGTGATACAAGCCTTCTATAATTCTGGGACTGGGATCTTCCTGTGCATTAAAACAGCCACAGGCCAGTCAGTCAACCCAGACTCATTTACCTGCATGAGAAAGTGAGGACTGCAGATGCTGGAAAGTCAGAGTTACAAAGTGTGGAGCTGGGGAAGCACAGCGGGTCAGCCAGGAGAGTCGATGGTTCTGGCCTGACCTGCTGGGCTTTTCCAGCTCCACACTTTTCCACTCAACTCCCTCTGCCCTGGGGACTGAGGCTTACAGCAATGTTGGGGGCAGCAAAATATTTGAGGGGGGATAATTTGGTGAGGCAATTATTTGGGAGGGAAGATATTTGGGAAAGGGTATAAATTTGGGAGGACAGTGAAAATGAAGGGCACAGTATTTTCGAGGGGGTACAAAATTGGGTGAGATCTTTCAGGTCTGAAATAGCGAAAAACAGAAAGGGAGGGTGAGAAAAAGAGAAAGAGATGGAGCGAATGGGGATGGAGAAGGAGGATGGGAGAAAGATGGGCAGAGAGAGACAGGGAGAGGGAGAGTGTGAGAGAAAAAGTGTGTATGTGAGAGAGAGACAGACAGAAGGACAGAGAGAGGGGACAGACAGAGGGAGAGAAGGGGAAGTCAGACTTAGACTGAGGAGTTAAAACATGGACAGACTCAAGGGGTGACACTTGTTATTCCAGTTGGTTCCAACTCGCTCTCTCAATGGATTTTCACATTTTTCTCTCCCATGCCCCTGGGTTTTGTTTCAGCCTCTCTCTCTCTCTCTGGTTCTACTTCTGGTTCTGCGAAACTGTTTTCTCTCGCCCTCTCTCTCTCTCTGGATGGTCAGATGGTCTCTGTCTCTTGCCATCCTGGTCTCCTCAGAAGGCCTCCAGAGATCCAGGCAATCAGTCTGCAGATAAACTCTGTTTTTGTTCATTTCTGGATGGTTTTCCGGAACTTTCTATCGTTGTGGCCAATTAGGAGAATCCGTTAATAGTTTGAAGCATTGCCAATCATTTGGATGGCTTGTTGCTGTTAGTTTCATTGTTATGAGGACCCGGTGCCTTACTGTCTGGGCCCTCATTTGTTTGGTAGATACGTCTGTCCAGAATAACTGTTGTCTTTTACATTATGCTGTGTTTGCGCTGTGCCTGGTGTGCGTGTTTTGTGATTTGGGAGATTTCCTTGGCCAATACACCTTGGCTGTCTGTCTGTGTTTTAGCCAGGAGTTTGTGACATCTCCCCCAACTCATCCACTTGAATGGAAAGAAAAGAAGTTTATGCAATAAATTACAAACCTAATTTTATTAGCTGGTTATGCTTGTTGTCAGAGTAGCCAGCTGTCTGTGCAAAAGCCATTGTGTACGTTTTCCAAACCGATTGTCTTATAGCTTCACTTGGAGGTCGCCACTGATGATGCTACCCAGCCAGGTAACGAAACGTCTGGATATCCAACCTACACCCTAAGTCTTATAGCTGATAAGTGACATCATAAAATCTTGACAGAACAGAATCAGACCGTTCGGCCCATTGAGTCCACAATGACCCTCTGAAGAGAATCCAAATCAGACCCATTCCCCCAATGATATCCCTGAAACTCTGCACTTCCTAGGGCTATTCCAGCTCGCCCGAATATCCCTTGACACAATGGGAAATTTAATATGGCCAATCTGTCGTCATGGCAACTATGGGCAGGAAATCAATACTGGCCCAGCCAAGAACACTCAAACACTGCAAATGAATGAAACTAAGGTGATCACCCGGGGAGTTCCATCTACCTTCCAGCCCCTGATCGTACCCATCTGCTGCAGCCTGCAAACCTAACCACCGGTATCCCGACATATATATAGGTGAGTGCGGTTAGGACCACAGCCGATGTGAGAGGAGCCGAATTCTTGGATAACAGGCTATAAGAATGTCATGGTATGATTTGGTCCTTCACATTTACGTAAGTATGGTCCCTGTCAATGTTCCCTCTATCTCCACAGGAAGTGGGAGGTAATCATGGTAGCCCATCCAAATACCTTTTTAATACAACTCCGATAATTTGGACTTCACCCTAAATTTGGTCATTTGGGTTAAGTGGAATCCCTCATACCAAGCCCAGGTGTCCCACCGAGAGTGTCCTTACAGCTGTCATTAACCCAGTCCTTGGTGAGCTGCTGTCACTGACAGTGAGAGACGTTGGTGTGGGTGTTCTCCTGGAACAAATATTTATGCTGTTTGTCATTAATCCGGGATGGGAATTTCCCTTGGCTGGCCTGCCTGAGCTCCTCCCTCAGCTGCTCCATCATCACGTTACCATAGATACTGCACAGGGTGTAGTTTTACTGCTCACCGTGATCTCTGCTTGGGCCGTGGATGATCTGTTTAATCGTGTTGGCCTGACCCTCCCGTTTGATCACTAAGTGATGGTTAGCCTGATTCTCCACGAGTTGTCCCATGGTCTCCTCTGGGTTTTCTGTATTCAGTCTTTCTCAGGATCATTAGAGAGTTGTTGGGTCGGGATCCTGAGTTTATTCTCCAAATTAGGCAAGTCAGCGAACTGACCGGTAACACTCCTGCCCTGGGGGTGGATTCATATACTGTGGTTCAAACATTAAGGAGTTCCCTTTTCTTTCATCTGCTCATTGCTGTTCTGGGTTCTGTGTTTTCCCTCAAATTTCCCTGTCCCTTGTCCCATTATCCTGTGGGTCAGTTCGGAACATGATCATTTTAATGGGGAAGGACCCCACTCTGATTACTGTATCCCTGATACATTCATTATGATTAGTGTCAGTTTGTGATAAATGTTCGTGAACAAGGAATTCCCTGCGAGTTTAATGCCTTGTCCATTGTGAGAGTCTGGTATGTGTGGGACAAGCTAGGGGAGGAGCCTTCCCTCCTGGTCACAGCACGTTTTTAATTTTGTTTCTGAGGAATTCTCCCTGGTGGGCTTCCTGGGATCTCACTGTCCAAAAATGACCTCTAGTCCAGGCAGGGTGCTTGATATCCTACTACCATGCACCCATTCTCGGGGAAACCCTACCAATAGCTTCTGATCCCTGAGCTCCTGTCACACAATGTGGAATTCCCTAAAGTCTATTTCGTATTCAGCAATTAATTAGCAGAGAGCCCAAGCCTCATTACGGGCACGATTGAGGGGTCGAATCCCAGGTGTCCCTCCTCCTTTCTGAGACATGGGAGACAAAGGGTTGGGCCCAGTTTCTCATCGCTAAGAGAGGTGCAGGTCATATCCCCAAAAATCCAGACAAATTGGACACAGAGTCTCCGGGTGAAGCTGACGGGGGGAGGGGAGGGACATTCCCCTGGTTGTTTTTCGGCAGTTATGTAGAGCTTCTGCAAGATATGTCTTATCCTGCCCTCGAGCAGTGAGGATCGCTGCCTTCAGCTCAACATGGATGCCCCTCCCTAGCTGTTGGCCTTCAGGGAGGGCTGAATGGCCTGCTCGATTAAGGCACATGGCGATTCATTTGGTTTGCTCCTCAGCGTCCACTCTGTGTTTGACAGACTGTCAGTCAATCTCATCCAAACATGTATCTGGGACAGAGACGGGATCTTTTTGGTGCTGCCCACCAGCTGGGTGCCTGGAATGGCTGTTGTGTACGGAGTGCTTTACACTGGGTAACCACATGATTCATGGATTCTGAGTTCGGCTGTGGCTCAGGGCTGGGGGCAAAAGGTGCAGTTACCTGGGAGACAGGCAGTGGTAGTCCACATCTGTGAGCGGGTGCGGATGTGTCAGTGTGGAGCCTGTCATTATCTCCCTGGGGAGGTAGAACACCAAAGGCACACATTATCCCATTCTGGGAGGAGCCCTAGATCCCTAGGGAATTTATTTGCTCCTGGCACCTCCTACTAGGGCCTGATGTGTGTTGCTCCATGTTGTAGATGTACAGGACCCATGCAGCTGCTTGGAGCTCATACACTGTCCTTCCAGATTGTCAATGGAACCTGAGGCTGCCTCCCCGTACCCAGAGATCCTCCTTTCACTGGATTGGGCTCTTCCCAATTGTAACTGGAGTAGTCCCATGTGTGTGAGATTTTCCTGCAACCTTCTGTCCTGCTCATTGTGTCAGAGACCTAGCTCTGTCACAGCCTGTAGGTTTCCCTGGGGTCACCAGATCCCAGCTGCCTCATCCCAGCCGGGGGTCCTCCAGGCTATCGGCAGTGGAGTGAGCTTTCCAGCTTCCTTCCCCAGTTCTCTATGGGCTTCGCACCACAGCTCCTGTACCAGGAATCCTTTGCTGCAAGGCCAGGCTGGCTTCCTGCCAAATTCTGCAGGACTGTTTCACATTTGTACCGGCTCGTGTTCGTGTTGCTTTGGCTGTTTCTGTATTATGGGACACCTGGATATATTCATAGAGTCATAGAGTTCTACAGCATGGAGACAGGCTCCTTGGCCCAAACTGGTCCATCCACACTAACCGCGTTTCCCTGCACTTGGCCCATATTCTTCCAATACGTTCCTCTCCATGTATTTGTCCAAGTGCATTTTAAATGTTATTAAGTGTATCCTCCTTGACCACTTGCACTGGTAGTTCATTCCGTATGTGTAACACCCTCTGGATAAAAGTGTTGTCACTCAGGTTCCCTTTTAAACTTCGCCTTTCACCTTAAACTGATGCCCTTTCGTCCTCGATTCCCCAAGCCTTGGATAAAGACTGAGTGCATTCACCCTATCCATGCCTCCCATGAATTTAGACACATCTATAAGGACACCCTTCAGTCTCCTACACAATAAAGAAAATGTCCTTGCTTGTCCAACCTCTCTCTAGATCTGTCTCGTTGAGTTCTGGCAACATCCTTGTAAATTTCTTCTGTCCTCTTTCTAGTACAATAACATCCTTCCTATACCAAGCTGGGCAAAACTGAACACAATATTCCAAGTGCGGCCTCACCAACATCCTGCACAACTACAACAGAAATTCCCAACTTCGATATTCCATGCCCTGACAGATGAAGGGCCCAGTGTGCCAAAAGCCTTCTTCAATGCCCTGTCTCCTTGAGTTCCGAGAGCTATGCTCCTGGAATCCAATGTCCCTCTGTTCCACGACACTCCTTCAGGCCCTACCATTCACCATGAAACCCCTGTCTTGATGTGACTTTCCAAAATGCAAGATCTTGCCTTTGTCTGTATTAAACTCCATTTGCCATTTCTCAGCCCAATTCGCCAGCTGATCAAGGCCATGTTGCAATTGCTGAGAACCTTTCCTCACTTATATTAATGTAATCTAAAAACTTACTAATCATCCTCATCTAAATCGTTGATATAGATAACAAACAGTAGTGGGCCGAGCACTGACCAGCTCAGTGGCACAATCGATCAGTTGTTAGCACTGCTGCCTTACAGCTCTGTCGATCTGTGTTCAATTCCATTCTCACAAGATGCTCTGTGTGGGTTAGATCCCGTTGGGGTTAGATTTCCTACAGTATGGAAACAGCCCATTTGGCCCAACAAGCCACACCAACCTGCTGAAGAGTAACCCACCCAGAGCCATTCTTCTTACTAATGTTTACACTTGACGAAAGCACCGAGCACTATGGCCAATTTAGCCTGGCCAATTCATCTGACCTGCACATTTTTGGAATGGAGAGGAAACCAGAGCACTCAAAGGAAACCCACGCAGACACAGGGAGAATGTGCAAACTCCACACAGTCATTCGAGGCTGGGCTCGAACTCGGGTCCCTGGCGCTGTGAGGCAGCAGTGTCAACCACTGAGCCACCATGCTACACCAACTGAGTTTGTACGTTCTCGCCATGTCTGCGTGGGTTTCGTCTGGGTGCACCGGTTTCCTCCCACAATACAAAGATCTGCAGGTCAAGTAAATTGGCAATGCTCAATTCCCGAAAATGTTCATGGATGTGTAAGTAAGTTGCATTCGTCAGGGGTAAATGTAGAGTAATAAAGTAGGGGAATGGGCTTCAGTGAAATAATCTTCAAAGGGCCAGTAGACTTGTTGGGCCGAAGGGTCTGTTTCCACAGAGGAGGGATTCTATGATTCTATGACCGCTGAGGCACACCACCAATCACAGGCCTCCAGTCTGACTGTTACCCTCTGCTTCATACCATCAAGCCAATTGTGTACTCAGCTTGCCAACACCTCCTGGATTCCATAGGATCTAACCTTCCAGAGCAAGGTACCATGTGGAACCTTATCAAAGACCTTTCTGAAATCTGTAGAGTCTACATGTCCTGGCCTGCCCTCGTCAAACTTCCTGATCACTTCAATAAAGAACGCTGACAAATTTGTGAGGCATGGTCTCCCTTGCACAAGACTTTGCTGACTACTCCCAATAAAATGTTGTATTTCCAAATGCATGTCTATCTAATCTCTCAGCATCTTCTCAAGTAACTTACTTACCACGGATGTTAGGTTTACTGATCTATAGTTCCCAGGTTTATCTTTGCAGCCATTCTTGTATAAGGGCGGAATATATGCTGTCCTTCAGTCTTCCGTGACCTCACCCGTGGCTAATGGTGAGGCAAAAAGATCAGCAGGGTCTCCACAAGTACTTCCCTCGCCTCTTGAGGTGCTGTTGGATATGTTTGGTCACGTACAGGAAATTTATCCACCATCATACATTCTAATGCATTCAACACATCCTCTCCTGTGATATGGTCAGACCCCAAGGGATCATCACGAACATTTCCAAGTTCCCAAGCCTTCATGTCCTTCTCCAAGGTCAACACAGAGGAGAAATACCTCCTGCGATTCTGCACACACATGTCCACTCTGGTCCTTGAAGGGTCCTATTTTCTCTCTAGTTATTCTTCTTTCCTTGGGAGGGGGAGATTGCAGTGTTGCGTAGGGATCAGTCAGGAAGGGGGTGATTGCAGTATTGGTCGGGATCTTTTAGGGAGCGGGTGATTGCAGTGTTGGGTCTGGATCAATCAGGAAGGGGTGAGTGCAGTGTTGTGTATGGATCAGTCGGGGAGGGGGTCATTGCAGTGTTGGGTAGGGATCAGTCAGGGAGGGGGAGATTACAGTGTTGGGTAGTGATCAGTCAGGGAGGGGGAGATTGCTGTGTTGGGCAGGGATCAGTCAGGGGGAGGGGTGACTGCAGTGTTGGTGAATCTGGTTTTTTGGTGACAGTTCTGATGGATGTACAGTCTGTATCTGGAACTGTAACCAACGAATCCACACTGTTCCAAAGCTAATAGAGTGTATGTTGGCTGCAAGATAGAAAGTTCTTTTTGAATTTAAGCACAGCAACACCTGCCTTTTGAGAGATGAGCTGTTCCAAAATGGATACCTGTTCCAATTACTTGAGGTTTGGCTGCTGTTTTGGCCAAAATTCCAATTTACCCAATTAGTTTAAGTTGTGCCCAGGATACCAGAAACCAATGGCATATGGTTTGATTATTTTGACACCTTGAAACTGATTATAAGAGTTTATTGAGTCGTGGGTGTTATATAAACCCGGTATTTTGAAAGTATGAGGGAGAGCAACTGCCTTCGAATAGCGAGCAACTGCTGCCGAGCCTGAGAGCGAAATGAACATCTCACATCTTACTCTCAAATAAATTAGAAAACAATGACTACCAAAGTACCTTTTCATGTACAACCTTCTCACAGTGAAACAAAAGAAACAAGACGGTCCAGCGAGATCAGCAGCCAGAGGATAGAATTCAGAGGGACCTGTTTGGTCTTGAGATTAAGTTAAAGCAATGCTTCATAAGTGTCGAGTTTAATAATTGGAACAGTGTACTTTTGTGGAGTTGGAGTCAGATACTAAGTAAGTAAAAGAAGGGGACTTGGATTTGTGAACAGTTGTTGTTTAGTTTTCAAGATTAGAGATAAGAAAATAATTATAATTTTCTTAATGTATTGGAATTTTAGAGTTCTATGTCCCTTTTACTTTAACAGATTACAGAGTGAACCAAGACTCTCTGGGTGTTTGGTTTAATTAACAGAGAGGTTCGACCTCTGCATCGTAATCAATGGCAGGAAATTTCTGATGAGACTACAATGGATAAGCAGCCCAAAGAAACTGAAAGCTTGATGCTGAAAAATAGAGGCCAGGCATTTCTTTGGTGAGTGGGTTCTGATAATATCATGTAATCACCTGCCACGATTTCTCACTTCAAAACAGCTCATAGGTACCTATTTGGGACATTAGTATAGGGTTGGTTGACATGGAATATTTACAGATTAACTAGTCTGTTTAACTGTATCAGTACCCGCTGAAGAATTTGATTTTTGATGGACACTTAGAGGGTTCCAAGCTGATAGGACTTATCCAGTAGGAAATTCCACTTTCCTGCACAATTCCTTTGGATTATGCTAAGATGGGGAATCTGCCGGTTCCCAGCTCATACCTGCCTCTACACTGGGATAAGGACTCTCTGTAGGATGTGATGGAATATGCTCCACTTGCCTGTCTGAATGCAACTCCAATAAATAAACAACAAACCTGACACCATCCAGGACAAAGCAACCTTCTTGATTGGCACCCCAACCACAAATATCCACTCTCTCCACCAAAGATGCTCAGTAGCAGCAGTGTGTACGACCTACAAATGCAGTGCAGATATTCACCAAAGATCCTCAGACAGCACCTTCCAAACCCACAGCCACTTCCCTTTTGGACAATGGCAACAAATACATCGGAACACCACCGTATGCAAATTGCCTTCCAAGCTTCTCACCATCTTGAAGTGGAAATATATCCCTGTGTGAAATTGCTGGAATTCCTTCCCTAACAACGTTATGGGTTTACTTACATGGACAGTAACGCTTCAAGAAGGCAGTTCACCACCAACGTCTCATGGGGCAACTAGGGATGGGTAATAAATGCTGGGCCTCGGCAGTGATGACAACATCCCATGAATGAATTTGAAAAATTGTTTCATGTCTGGATCAACAGGACCCTCCTGTGGCTTCGCTAAGTAGTTTTATTTGTTCATTATGCATGGAATTTGTGTAACTCGGTACTTTGCTGTGTGAGTGATCTTCACTCTGAACCGAGATAATGTTGCCACATAAATAAACTTCTTTGCGCACCAACTTAGGGTCTGCAGTATATAACCAAGTTTTGTGAAGTTATGCAGGAAAAGCGAGTAATCTTCAGGATGGACTCCTTGAATAACATCATGTAAGAAACTTAAAACATAGATGAACAACAGGAGGATGAAGCTCCAAGAGATGGTGAGGAGCAGAATCACAGACTTCCTCCTGCTCTCCATCTCTGGGTCTCTGTGCTGTAGATACTGCACAGAATGCAGTTTTGTTGCCCACCGTCATTATTGCTGGGACACCCTGTGCAGTATCTGCAGGAACAGGATGAGGAAGGAGTTCAGACAGGCCAGCCAAGGGAAAGCCCCATAGCAAATTTGTGACAAACAGTGTAAACATTTGTTCCAGGAGAAGACCCACCCCAATATCTCTCACTGTCAGTTTAAATTACATTCCCTATAATATGGAAACAGGCTCTTCAGCCCAACAAGTCCACACCGGCCCTCTGAAAAGGAACCCACTCAGATCCATTTCCCTACCCTATATTTACCCCTGACAAAGCACCTATCACTGTGGGCAATTTCGCATGGCCAATTCACCTAACCTGCACATCTTTGGCCTGTAGGTGGAAACCCATGCAGACACGGGGAGAATGTGCAAACTCCACACAGACAGTCCCCCAAGGCTGGAAATGAAGCCATGTCCCTGCTGCTGTGAGGCAGCAATACTGAGCACTGAGCCACCATTCACCCCAATTACAGCAGCTCACCATCGTCTGGTTTAATGGCAAATGCAAGGGCACTCTCAGTATTGGGATTCCAATTATACCAAGTGACAAAGTTAGGATGATGTCCAAATTAACGGAATTATATTAAAAAATGTATTTAGATGGCTTATCATATCTTTCTCCCACATAATGTGGAGATAGAAGGGACATTGACAGGGACCACTCTTAAGTAAATGTGAAGGAACAGGCCATATGATCACATGCCCATTGCCTGTCATCCATGAATTCGGCTCCTCTCACATCAAGCTGTGGCCCTAACTGCACTCACCATGATATATCTTGGGATACTGTTGGTTATGATTGTAGTTTGGAAAAGGCACATATCACCACACATAGGTATGATCCTGATGAATACAGACCAGGGGCTATAAGGTTGAAATTATTTGTGATCTTGTGATGGGGCTCATGGTATTTGTGTGGGCAGCATTATTGCTGAGAGATCCCAGTTTCTTTTTTTTTTGTTATTTCATTATGATTTACTAAACAGTAACACTCCTTCATCATTGGCATTAAACCTGTTATTGGAATGAGTTTGTTCATTGTCAGAGTTTTGACACAATAATTTGCATTGGCTGGCAATTCTCTAACACTGGGGCACAGTCTGAGAATGAGAGCCAGAGCGTTCAGGAGGAATGTTAGGATGCACATCTACACACAAAGGATTGGAGAGGTTTGGAACTCTCTTCCACAAATGACAGTGGATACTGGAACTGTTAGTCAGTTTAAATGAGGAAGTTTTTTATAAAAAAGGAACTGAAGGATACACGTGTTTTGATTTGTGAAGCTGCATCCATCTATCATGCCCCTCAGAAATGTTCTCGTTCTCACAATCTCTGTTTAGAGAATTCAAGTCTTGACAGATTGCCCTCCTGGTCTCTGTACGTTGAGGTGTTTGTCATGTACAGATGTGTAGATTTAGAGTGCAACCATCACCACAGTGCAAACACTACCTTGTTGTCACGAAAGAGCCCTGAATGCTCTGTTATACTGCACTTAGTCATAGAGATGTACAGCATGGAAACAAGCCCTTTGGTCCACCTCATTCATGCCAACCAGATATCCTAACCTCATCTAGTCTCTATTGCCAGCACCTGGCCTGTATCCCTCTATACATATACCCGTCCAGATGCCTTTTAAATGCTGAAATTGTACGAATCTCCGCTACTTCCTCTGGTAGCTCATTCCATACACACACTATCCTCTATGTGATAAAGTTGTCTCCTTAGGTCCATTTTATATCTTTCCCTCTTACTCTAAGCCTATGCCCTCCAATTTGGGACTCTCTCACCCCAGAGAAAAGACTTCGTCCGATCCATGCCCCTCGTGATTTTATGAAACTTGAGAAGCCTCCGACTCTCCAGGTAAAACAGCCCCAGCCTATTTCAGCCTCTCACTATAGCTCAAATCCTCCACCCTGGCAATATCTTTGGAAATATTTTCTGAACCCTTTCAAGATTCACCACATTCTTCGTTTGAAAGGAGACCATAATTGCACGTGACCTAACCAATGTCCTGTACAGCCACAACATGACCTCCTAATTCCAATACTCAATCATCTGACCAATAAAGGAAAGCATGCCAAATGCCTTCTTCACTATCCTATCTGCCTGCAACTCCACTTACAATGTACTATGAACTTGCACTCCAATGTCTCTTTGTTCAGCAACACACCCTTACCATTAAGTGGATATGACATGCTCTGATTTGCTTTTCAGAAACGCAGCACCTCGTATTTATCTAAATTAAACTCCAATAGCCACTGCTCGGCCCTTTGGCCCATTTGATCAAGATCCCATTATACTCTGAGGAAACCTTCTTCACTGTCCACTGGACCTCCAATTTTGTTGCCATCTGCAAACTTACTAACTATACCTCCTACGTTTGCATCCAAATCATTTACATAAATGATAAAAAGCACTGGACTCAACACCAGTGGGCATAGGCCTCCAGTCTGAAAAGCAACCTTACACGACCACCTCTTGCCTTCTAGTCAATACAAATGGCTAATTATTCCTGTATTCCATATGATCTAAGCTTGCTAACCAGTATTCCACGGGGAACCTTGTCAAACACCTTTCTGAAGTCCATACAGATCCCGTTCACCTCTCTGCCCTCATCAATCCTCTTTGTTACTTCTTGAAAAAAAATCAGTCAAGTTCGTGTGACATGATGTCCCACACACAAAACCATTGCTGCTTTAAAATTAATCAAACTTTGGTCACTGGCCCCAAAGTGCTCCCCAACTGACACCTCAGTAACCAGTCCTCAGTCTGTTACCATTGTGATAGGCTGCTTCATTGCTGTGAATTTGAATTAAAAACAGAAAAACCTGGACTGACTGGACGCTGATCCTCCAGCAGGTAGCTAGTGGGGCAGGATCACAGGACACCGAATTTATATTAAATTCTGTGTTCCATGATCTTGTCCCACTAACTACCCAATGAAGCTCTCGAAAGCTAGTATACTTCCAAATAAACTAGTTGAACTATAACCAGGTCTTGTGCGATTTTTAACTTTGGCCAATCCAACACTGACACATCTATGTCCTCAGTGCGGAAACAGGCTGTTCGGCCCAATAAGTACACATCAAATGAATTTGATTGATTCTCTCATTGATTAGAGTGAAGGGATATTTCAGCACCTTCTTCAGTTGCTGCCTGAACTTGGTCAGGGTAAAGGCAAAAATACCATGCAGCAACTGAGAAACTGCATCATGAATCCCAATTCCAGCACAATTCATGTTGATTCGTAGACCAATAGCCTATCACAAACATTTGGCTCCATATTGAACACATTGTTAACACTAACAGTAACAAGATGGATTTACTTCAGCTTTGCATTTCGGTGTCCCTGTGAGACTCTCCACTGGTCTCCTGTGGGCTCTGGTGGTCATTAACATGTGTTTGATGATGAAAACATTGAGCAGCAGAATCAGGGGAAATTGGAAAGTCAGGTTTGAATGTGGTGGAAGTACTCAATTATAATCCAGACTCAGGAGTAATAAACACCGACTGTTACATCACAAAGCTGAGGGGGGGGGGGGGGGGGTTATCCAGCCAATACCGAGCTGGGAACATAAAATACCAGAAGATGATCTTTAAACAGCTCAGCACAGTCGCTGTTCCCAGAACAGTTTTCTAACTGCAATAATTAACTTCAGCTTCTGGCAACAAATGGCCGAAGGTGAAAGTGATGGCAAACCAGACAGGACCGTCCGCCCCGATATAAAGCATTACAGCATAGATACGACACATGGGGACGCTCTATCGGAAATGGTGGTGTTTTCAATAAACAATCAGAATGTGTCTCAATATCAGGTTGAGGATAACAACCAGTCGACCTGACACTACCATGGCCACCAAGTAATGGGTATCACATCGAGACAATCCACATTCTTTATCAAGCAGCATGAAGATCATCACTGCATTAACTGTGAGGTAGGCAAGCAAACAAATTATACATTAATTTGGAGGTAAGGTTACAGTACCTTAATGGTTAGTGCTGTTGCCTCACAGCGCCAGGAGCATTGGCTTGATTCCAGTCTGGGTCAACAGTCTGTGTGGAGTTTACACATTCTCCATGTGTCTGCATGGGATTTTACTCAGTACTCCAGTCTGAAAATGTGCAGATTAGATGATTGGCCATGGTGTATTTGTCCTAGAGTGACCAGGATTGTGCAGGTTCATTGGATTAGCTCTGGGAAATGCAGGGATAGGATGGGGTGTTGGGCTTGAGGTCAGTGCAGACTTGAGGGGCAACTTAGCATCTTGTGCACTGTAAGGATTCTATTCTGTAATTCTATGCCTCACAGCACATTGAGAAAAGGAGAAAAATCTCTTCATCTCTTTAGCCAATCAAAGTTGCCTAACTTCAGAGAAAACAAGTGCCCTCTGGCTCTTGTCACAATTTTAGTGTTTCTTGCAAGGAGTCACCCATGAAGGAAGCGTTGCTGTAGCTGTTCCCAGTTTTACTGAGATCGCACCTGGAAGACTGTATGAGACTGTTTT
Organism: Chiloscyllium punctatum; assembly: GCF_047496795.1. NCBI lineage: Eukaryota > Metazoa > Chordata > Chondrichthyes > Orectolobiformes > Hemiscylliidae > Chiloscyllium > Chiloscyllium punctatum. The sequence continues at coordinate 10,478,675 of NC_092757.1, forward strand.
TATCTCCTTGCCTCAGAAAGAATTTCATTACATGAGAAAGTGTGTGGACACAGCTCACTCGGTTGATTCCTGGGACGATGTGTTCATCCCATGCGCAGTTTGGATGTATACCCTTTGAAGTTCAGCAGAAACAGACCTGATCATATTATGACATAACTGACCCTGAGAGGACTTCACAGGCTGGATGCTGAGAGGATGGCCCCCCAAGTGAGGGTGTGTCGAACTAGGGGAACTGTAGAATGTTTGAAAATGTGGCCTCTTCCACTTCAGACTGAGATAAGGATGGATCTGATAATGTGTTGCCCAGAGAGCAGTGAAGGCTGAACTTGATACATATTTGATCAGCGAAACAGCCAGTGGTTATGTGGGCCAGGTTTGAGAGGGTTGAATGGTCTACGTCTGTTTTATTTGTTGTGCATCATGTCACAAATAGGAGGTAATTTGGTGCAAGGGCAATCACTTTAAATGTAAGGGTGCTCCCATTTCAGATTGAGGTGAGGATGTTCCTTTGTCCTGAGGGATCTGCAAGCTGTGGCATTCTCATCTGCAGGGAGCAGTGAAGATATTCAACGCTGAGCTCAGGAGCTCCTTGATGATCAAGGAAGCCCATGTTTATTGGGAACAGAGATGGACAGGGAGTTCAGCCACAGTCAGATCAGCTCTGATCTGTCTGAATGGGGTATCAGAGACCGAATGGCCAACTGGTGCTCCTACCGTCCGTGTAATGTCACACAACACGTCTCTGACAGAATTCCTCAAGGCTATTACTGAGACCGTTCGGACCATTGAGTCCACAATGACCCTCTGAAGAGAATCCAACTCAGACCCACTCCCCCAATGATATCCCTGAAACCCTGCATTTCCTATGGCTATTCCAGCTAGCCCGAATATCCCTTGACACAATGGGCAATTTAACATTGCCAATCTGTCGTAATGGCAACTCTGGGCAGGAAATCAATACTGGCCCAGCCAGGAACACTCAAACACTGCAAATGAATGAAACTAAGGTGATCACCCGGGGTGTTCCATCTACCTTCCAGCCCCTGGGGGTGTGTCCAGGCATTATTCACCATGATCGTACCCATCTGTTACAGCCTGCAATCCTAGCCACCGGTATGCCGAGATATATCAAGGTTAGTGCGGTTAGGACCACAGCCGATTTGAGAGGAGCCGAATTCTTGGATAACAGACTATGGGAATGTCATGGTATGACCTGGTCCTTCCCATTTACGTAAGTATGGTCCCTGGCAATGTTCCCTCTATCTCCACAGAAAGTGGAAGAAAATCATGGTAGCCCATCCAAATACCTTTTTTATACAACTCCGATAATTTTGACTTCATCCTAACTTTGGTCACTTGGGTTAAGTGGAATCCCTCATACCAAGCCCAGGTGTCCCACCGAGAGTGTCCTTACAGCTGTCATTAACCCAGCCCTTGGTGAGTTGCTGTCACTGACAGTGAGAGACGTTGGTGTGGGTGTTCTCCTTGAAGAAATGTTTACGCTATTTGTCACTAACCCGGCATGGGACTTTCCCTTGGCTGGCCTGCTCCTCCCTCAGCTGTTCCATCATCCTGTTACTGCACAGGGTGTGGTTTTACTGCTCACCGTCATCTCTGCTTGGGCCGTGGATGATCTGGTTAGTCGTGTTGGCGTGACCCTCCAGTTTGGTCATGAAATGATGGTTAGCCTGATTCTCCACCAGTTGTTCCATGGTCTCCTCTGGGTTTTCTGTATTAAGTCTTTCTCAGGTTCATTAGAGAGTTGTTGGGTCAGGATCCTGAGTTTATTCTCCAAATTAGCCAAGTAAACGTGCTGACCGGTAAAACTCCTGCCCAGAATATCGTGGCTACATCATTAAGGAGTTCTCTTTTCTTTTGTCTGTTAATTACTTTTCTGGGTTCTGTGTTTTCCCTCAAATTTCCCTGTCCTTTGTCCCATTATCCTGTGGGTCAGTTGGGAACATGATTATTTTAATGGGGAAGGACACCACTATGATTACTGTATCCCTGATATTTTCATTATGATTAGTGTCAGTTTGTGATAAATGTTCGTGAACAAGGAATTCCCTGTGAGTTTATAATTCCCTGTGAGAGCCTGGTATGTGTAAGTCAAGCTGGGGGAGGAGCCTTCCCTCCTGGTCACAGCCCGTTTTTAATTTTGTTTCTGAGGAATTCTCCTGGTGGGCTTCCTTGGATATCGCTGTCCCACCTCTGACCTCTAGTCCAGGCAGGTTGCTCGGTATCCCACTACCATGCAACCGTTCTCCAGGAAACCCTACCAATCGCTTCTGATCCTAGAGCTCCTGTAACACAATGTGGAAATCCCTGAAGTCTGTTTCCTATTCAGCTATAAATTAGCAGAGGGCCCAAGCCTCATTACGGGCGCGTCTGAGGGGTGGAATCCCAGGTGTCCCTCCTCTTTTCTGAGACATGGAAGACAAAGGGTCGGGCCCAGTTTCACATCGGTAAGAGAGGTGCAGGTCATATCCCCAAACATCCAGACAAATTGGGCCCAGAGTCTCCGGGTGAAGCTGACAGGGGAGAGGAGGGGCTTTCCCCTGGTTGTTGTTCTGCAGTTATGTAGCGCCTCTGCAGGATATGCCTTATCCTGCCCTCGAGCAGTGAGGATCGCTGCCTTCATCTCATCATGGATGCCCCTCCCTAGCTGTTGTCCTTCAGGGAGGGCTGAATGGCTGCTCGACTAAGGCACATGGCGATTCATTTGGTTTGATCCTCAGCGTCCACTCTGTGTATGACAGACTGACAGTCAATCTCATCCAAACATGTATCTGGGACAGAGACGGGATCTTTTTGGTGCTGCCCACCAGCTGGGTACCTGGAATGGCGGTTGTGTACGGAATGAGACCATCAGCTGCTTTACACTGGGTAACCACATGATTCATGTAATCTGAGTTCGGCTGTGGCTCAGGGTTGGCGGCAAAAGGTGCAGTTACCTGGGAGACAGGCAGTGGTAGTCCACATCTGTGAGCGGGTGTGGATGTGTCAGCGTGGGGCCTGTCATTATCTCCCTGGGGAGACAGAAACTCAAAGGCACACATTATCCAATTCTGGGAGGAATCCTAGTTTCCTAGGGATTGTATTTGCTCCTGACACCTCCTACTAGGGCCTGATGTGTGTTGCTCCGTGTTGCAGGTGTACAGGACCCATGCAGCTGTTTGGAGCTCATACTCTGTCCTTCCAGATTGTCAATTTAACCCGAGGATGCCTCCCCATCCCCAGAGACCCTCCTTTCACTGGATTGGGCTCTTTCCACTTGTAACTGGAGTCGTCCCATGTGGGTGAGAGTTTCCTGCAACGTTCTGTCCTGCTCATTGTGTCGGAGACCTAGCTCTGTCACAGCCTGTAGGTTTCCCTGGGGTGACTGGATCCCAGCTGCCTTATCCCAGCCTGGTGTGCTCCAGGCTATCGGAGTGGAGTGAGCTTTCCAACTTCCTTCCCCAGTTCTCTATTGGCATCTCACTACAGCTCCTGTGCCAGGAATTATTCAATGCACGGCCAGGCTGGCTTCCTGCCAAATTCTGCAGTACTGTTTCACATTTGTACCGGCTCGTTTTCGTGTTGCTTTGGCTATTTATGTAATATGGGACGTCTGGGTATAGTCATAGAGTCATAGATTTCTACAGAATGGACACAGGTTCTTTGGCCCAAAGTGGTCCATCCATACTTACCCCGTTTCCCTGCACTTGGCCCATATCCTTCCAATACGTTCCTCTCCATGTATTTGTCCAAGTGCCTTTTAAATGTTCTTAAATGTATCCTCCTCGAACACTTGCACTGGTAGTTCATTCCGTATGTGTACCACCCTCTGGGGAAAAGCATTGTCCCTCAGGTTCCCTTTTAATCGTTCCCCTTTCACCTTAAACTGATGCCCTTTCGTCCTTGATTCCCCAAGCCTTGGATAAAGACTGAGTGCATTCACCCTATCCATGCCTCCCATGACCTTATACACGTCTTTCAGGTCACCTTTCAGTCTCCTACACAATAAAAAAAAAACGTCCGGGCTTGTCCAACCTCTCTCTATATCTGTCTAGTTGAATTCTGGAAAAATTCTTTTAAGTTTCTTCTGTATTCTTTCCAGTTTAATAACATCCTTCCGATAGCAAGGTGGGTAAAACTGAACACAATATTCCAAGTGCGGCCTCACCAACATCCTGCACAACTACAACAGAACTTCCCAACTTCGATATTCCATGCCCTGACTGGTGAAGGGCCCAGTGTGCCAATAGCCTTCTTCACTGCCCTGTCTCCCTGAGTTCAGAGAGCCGTGCTCTTGGAATCCAAGGTCCCTCTGTTCCACTGCACTCCTTCAGGCCCTACCATTCCCCATGAAACCCCAGTCTTGATGTGACTTTCCAAAATGCAAGATCTCGCCCTTGTCTGTATTAAACTCCATTTGCCATTTCTCAGCCCAGTTCCCCAGCTGAACAAGGCCCTGTTGCAATTGCTGAGGACCTTCCTCACTTATTTTAGTGTAATCCGAAAACGTTCTAATCATGCCTTAAACATTCTCATCCAAATCATTGATTTCGATAACAAACAGCAATGGGCCGAGCAATGACTCGGTCAGTGGCACACTGGATCAGTGGTTAGCACTACTGCCTTACAGCACCGTGGATCTGGGTTCAATTCCAACCTCACAGGATAGTCTGCGTGGGTTCGATCCTGTTGGGGTTAGATTTCCTACAGTATGGAAACAGCCATTTGGCCCAACAAACCACACCAACCTGCTGAAGAGTAACCCACCCAGAGCCATTCTCCCTACCCATATTTTCCCTTGACGAATGCACCGAGCATTATGGACAATTTAGCACGGCGAATTCATCTGACCTGCGCATTTTTAGAATGGGGAGGAAACCAGAGCACCCAAAGGAAACCCACGCAGACACAGGGAGAATGTGCAAACTCCACACAGTCACCCGAGGCTGGGTTCGAACCCGGGTCCCTGGCGCTGTGAGGCAGCAGTGTCAACCACTGAGCCACCATGCCATACCAACTGAGTTTGGAAGTTCTCCCCATATTTGGTGGGTTTCGACTGGGTGCACCAGTTTCCTCCCACAATCCAAAGATCTGCAGGTCAAGTAAATTGGCAATGCTCAATTGCCGAGAATGTTCATGGATGTGTAAGTAAGTTGCATTAGTCAGGGGTAAATGTAGAGTAATAAAGTAGGGGAATGGGTTTGAGTGAAATGATCCTCAGAGGGCCAGTAGAGTTTTTGGGCCGAAGGGCCTGATTCCACAGAGGAGGGATTCTTTCATTCTATGACCGCTGAGGCACACCACTATTGACAGGACTCCAGTCTGACTGTTACACTCTGCTTCCTACCATCAAGTCAATTGTGTACTCAACTTGCCAACGCCTCCTGGATTCCATGCGATCTAACCTTCCAGAGCAAGGTACCATGTGGAACCTTATCAAAGGCCTTCCTGAAATCTGTAGAGTCTACATGCACTGGCCTGCCCTCGTCAAACTTCCTGATCACTTCAATAAAGAACGCTGACAAATTTGTGAGGCATGGTCTCCCATGCACAAGGCTTTGCTGAATACTCCCAATCAAATGTTGTATTTCCAAATGCATGTCTATCTAATTTCTCAGCATCTTCTCAAGTAACTTACTCACCACGGATATTAGGTTTACTGATCTATAGTTCCCAGGTTTATCTTTGCAGCCATTCTTGAATAAGGGCGCAACATATACTGTCCTCCAGTCTCCGGGACCTCACCCGTGCATAACGGTAGGCAAAAAGATCAGCAGGGTCTCGACAAGTACTTCCCTCACGTCTTGAGGTGCTGTTGGATATGTTTGGTTAGGTCCAGGAGATTTATTCACCTTCATACATTCTAATGCATTCAACACATCCTCTCCTGTGATATGGTCTGACCCCAAGAGATCATCACTAACTTTCCCAAGTTCCCAAGCCTTCACGTCCTTCTCCAAGGTCAACACAGAGGAGAAATAACTCCTGCGATTCTGCACACACATGTCCACTTTGGTCCTTGAAGGGTTCTATTTTCTCTCTAGTTATTCTTTTTTCCTTGGCAGGGGGAGATTGCAGTGTTGGGTAGGGATCAGTCAGGGAGGGGGTGATTGCAGTGTTGGGTAGGGATCAGTGAGGGAGGGGGAGAATGCAGTGTTGGGGAGGGATCAGTCAGGGAGGGGGAGATTGCAGTGTTGGGTAGGGATCAGTCAGGGAGGGGGAGATTGCAATGTTGGGTAGGGATCAGTCAGGGAGGGGAGATTGCAGTGTTGGGTAGGGATCAATCAGGGAGGGGGAGATTGCAGTGTTGGGTAGGGATCAGTCAGGGAGGGGTGTGTGCAGTGTTGAGTAGGAATCAGTCAGTGATGGGGAGATTGCAGTATTGGGTAGGGATCAGCCAGGGAGGGGGAGATTGCAGTGTTGGGTAGGGATCAATCAGGGAGGGGGAGATTGCAGTGTTGGGTAGGGTCAGTCGGGGCGGGGGTCAGTGCAGTGTTGGGTAGGGATCAGTCAGGGAGGGGGAGTTTGCAGTGTTTGGTAGGGATCAGTCAGGGAGGGGGGATATTACAGTGTTGGGTAGGGATCAGTCATGGAGGGGGAGATTGCAGTGTTGGGCAGGGATCAGTCGGGGAGGGGGTCATTGCAGTGTTGGGTAGGGATCAGTCAGGGAGGGGGAGATTGCAGTGATTGGTAGCGATCAGTCAGGGAGGGGGATATTGCAGTGTTGGGTAGGGATCAGTCGGGGAGGGGGAGATTGCAGTGTTGGGCAGGGATCACTCGGGGAGCGGGTCATTGCAGTGTTGAGTAGGGATCATTCGGGGAGGGGGTCATTGCAGTGTTGGGTAGGGATCAGTCAGGGAGGGGGAGATTGCAGTGTTGGGGAGGGATCAGTCAGGGAGGAGGATATTGCAGTGTTGGGTAGGGATCAGTCAGGGAGGGATAGATTGCAGTGTTGGGTCGGGATCAGTCAAGGAGGGGGAGATTGCAGTGTTAGTTCGGGATCAGTCAGGAGGGGTGAGTGCAGTGTTGGTGAATCTGGTTTTTTTGGTGACAGTACAGATGGATGTACAGTCTGTATCAGGAACTGTAACCAACGAATCCACATTGTTCCAAAGTCAACAGAGTGTATGTTGGCTGCAAGATCGAATGTTCTTTTTGAATTTAAGCACAGCAACACCTGCAATCTGAGAGAGGAGCTGTTCCAAAATAGATACATGTTCCAATTACTTGAGGTTTGGTTGCTGTTTTGACCACAATTCCAATTTACCCAAATACTTTAAGTTGTGCCCAGGATACCAGAAACCAATGGCACTGGATTTGATTGTTTTGACACCTTGAAACTGATTATAAGAGTTTATTGAGTCGTTGGTGTTATATAAACCCGTATTTTGCAAGTATGAGGGAGAGCAACTGCCATCGAATAGCGAGCAACTGGTTCCAAGCCCGAGAGCTAAATGGCCATCTCGCATCTTCCTCTCAAAGAAATACGAAAACGATTTTAACCAAAGTACCTTTTCATGTAAAACCTTCTTACATTAAAAAAAAGAAACAACACGGCCCAGCGAGATCAGCAGCCAGACGATTGAATTCAGAGGAACTTGTTTGGTCTTGAGATTAAGTTAAGCAATGCTTAATAAGTGTCGAGTTTAATAATCGGAACAGTGTACTTCTGTGGAGTTGGAGTCAGATACTAAGTAGGTAAAAGAAGGGGACTTGGATTTGTGAACAGTTGTTGTTTAGTGTTCACTATTAGAGTTAAGAAAAAAATTATAATTTTCTTAATGTATTGGAATTTTAGAGTTCTCTGTCCCTATTATTTTAACAGTTTACAGGGTGAACCAAGACTCTCTGGGTGTTTGGTTTAATTAACAGAGAGGTTCGATCTCTGCTTCGTAATCAATGGCAGGAAATTTCTGATGAGACTGCAATGGATAAGCAGCCCAACGAAACTGAAAGCTTGATGCTGAAAAATAGAGGCCAGACATTTCTTTGGTGAGTCGGTTCTGATAATATCATGTAATCACCTGCTACGATTTCTCACTTCAAAACAGCTCATAGATCGCTATTTGGGACATTAGTATAGGGTTGGTTGACATGGAATATTTACAGATTAACTCGTCTGTTTAACTGTATCAGAAGCAGCTGAAGAATTTGCTTTTTGATGGACACTTAGAGTGTTCCAAGCTGATAGGACTTACCCAGTAGGAAACTCCACTTTCCTGGACAATTCCTTTGGGTTATGCTAAGATGGAGAGTCTGCCGGTTCCCAGCTCAACCCTCTCTCTGCACTGAGAAAAGGACTCTCTGTAGGATGTGATGGAATATGCTCCACTTGCCTGCATGAGTGCAGCTCCAATAAACATCCAAGAAACTTGACACCATCCAGGATAAAGCAACCTGCTTGATTGGCACCCCAACCACAAATATCCATTCTCTCCACCAAAGATGCTCAGTAGCAGCAGTGTATACCACCTACAAATGCAGTGCAGATATTCACCAAAGATCCTCAGACAGCACCTTACAAACCCACAGCCACTTCCATTTAGGACAATGGCAACAAATACATGGGAACACCATCTTATGCAAATTGCCTTCCAAGCTTCTCACCATCTTGAAGTGGAAATATATCCCTGTGTGAAATTCCTGGAATTCCTTCCCTAACAACGTTATGGGTTGACCTACATGGACAATAGCGGTTTAAGAAGGCAGTTCACCACCAACGTCTCAAGTGGCAACTAGGGATGGTAATAAATGCTGTGTCTGGGGAGTGACGCCAACATCCCATAAATGAATTTGAAAAATTGTTTCATGTCTGGAACAACAGGACCCTCCTGTGGCTTCACTAAGGAGTTTTATTTATTCATTATGCAATGAATTCGCGTAACTCTATACTTTGCTGTGTTCGTGATCTTCCTTCTGACCCGAGATAATGTTGCCGCATAAATAAACCTGTTTGTGCACCAACTTAGGGTCTGCAGCATATAACCAAGTTTTGTGAAGGTATGCAGGAAAAGCGAGTAATCTTCAGGATGGACTCCTTGACTAACATAATGTAAGAAATTTAAAACATAGATGAACAACAGGAGGATGAAGCTCCAAGAGATGGTGAGGAGCAAAATCACAGACTTCCTCCTGCTCTCCATCTCTGGGTCTCTGTGCTGTAGATTCTGCACAGAATGCAGTTTTGTTGGCAAACGTCATTATTGCTGGGACAACCTGTGCAGTATCTGCAGGAACAGGATGAGGAAGGAGTTCAGACAGGCCGGCCAAGGGAAAGCCCGATAACAAATTTGTGACGAACAGTGTAAACATTTGTTCCAGGAGAAGACCCACCCCAATATCTCTCACTGTCAGTTTAAATTACATTCCCTATAATATGGAAACAGGCTCTTCAGCCCAACAAGTCCACACCAGCCCTCTGAAAAGGAACCCACTCAGACACATTTCCTACCCTATATTTACCCCTGACAAAGCACCTATCACTGTGTGCAATTTCGCATGGCCAATTCACCTAACCTGCACATCTTTGGCCTGTGGGTGGAAACCCATGCAGACACGGGGAGAATGTGCAAACTCCACACAGACAGTCCCCCAAGGCTGGAAATGAAGCCATGTCCCTGCTGCTGTGAGGCAGCAATACTGAGCACTGAGCCACCATTCACCCCAATTACAGCAGTTCACCAAGGTCTGGTTTAATGGCAAATGCAAGGGCATTCTCAGTACTAGGGATTCCAATTATACCAAGTGACGAAGTTAGGATGAAGTCCAAATTAACGGAATTATATTAAAAATGTATTTAGATGGCTTATCATATCTTTCTCCCACATAATGTGGAGATAGAGGGGACATTGACAGGGACCACTCTTTAGAAAATTTGAAGGAACATGCCCATAGCCTGTCATCCATGAATTCGGCTCCTCTCACATCAAGCTGTGGCTCTAACTGCACTTCCCGTGATATATTTTGGGATACTGTTGGTTATGATTGTAGTTTGCAAAAGGCACCTATCACCACACATAGGTATGATCCTGATGAATACAGACCAGGGCCTATAAGGTAGATGGAACCTCCAGGGTTATCACTTTATTCTTATCCATTGATGGGGTGTGGGCATCACTGGCTGGGCCAGTGTTTATTACTCGTCCCTAGTTGCCCTTTGGGAAGATTGAAGAATGACAATAAGTGTGACATCAGTGATACCTCCATTGTTGGAAGCCCAACTTGTTCACTCAGTCCCCTACCTCCAGGAAAGCCCGTCATGTGCCTCTGGAACTTGGGCAATTAGTGATGTGGAATAAATGCTGACCTCGGCAGTAATGCATAAATTTAGTGTGTAAGAAAAATCACATTTCAATCAGTGAGTGAAATGCTCTTGTTTAAAGAGGGCAGCTCCTGCTCTAGAGAACAGAAGACCAGCTCTGAGATATATTTTCACAAATGGAATAAACTGGCTCGATGCAGCATTGGTTGAAATTATTTGTGATCTTATGATGGGGCTCATTGTATTTGTGTGGGCAGCATTATTGCTGAGAGATCCCAGTTTCTGTTTTTTTGTTATTTCATTATGATTTACTAAACAGTAACACTCCTTCATCATTGGGATTAAACTTGTTATTGTAATTAGTTTCTTCATTGTCAGTGTTTTGACACAAAGCTGAGCAATGCTGTCGTGTCAGTCTCCCAAAGGAGCTTTCAGACAGTATAAGGCAGCATCTCTGGGAATGCATCAGCCCAGAGTTTCAAACAAGGAGCTTGTCAGCTGCCTGAAGGGACAGACCACCTCACATGGAAACATGCATCCACCACCTCAGCAGGTGGAGAAGGTGTTCTACACCATCCTTGTTATTATTGGTGTTCCTGGTGTGGCATAAAGACATTTGGACTTGGTTTAATCTGATGCTAATCTGCTCTCTGGTTTTACCTTTTGAACAACAACGTTGCCATCTCATTGACTGGTCAGCCATATCCAGACCCCAGAACAGTGATAACAATCCAGTGAGCAGCATTCATGGTACAATTTTCCATTGACAGAGACTCCCAAAGTCACTGCTGCTGCAGAATGTCCTGACTTTAGTATTCTATCATCTGTTCTCATTTCATATGTTCTGAAGGTATGAAGAGTGATCATGCAACTTAGTTCTGAAGAAGGGTCTCTGGACTTGAAACATTTACTCTACTTTCTCCCTCACAGATGCTTGCCAGACCTGCTGAACAATTTCTGTTTTTTTATATACAAATGAAGCCTGTGTTCGCAAGGATCTTGAAGGTGAAGGGCGATTCTGAGTGAAGTCCTCCAAGACAATAACAGAAAAAGATAAATGATTTCCATTGGCGGGCAATTCTCTAACGAGGGGGCACAGTCTGAAAGTGAGAGCCAGAGCGTTCAGGAGGAATGTTAGGATGCACATCTATACACAAAGGGTGGGAGAGGTTTGGAACTCTCTTCAACAAATGACTGTGGATACTGGAACTGTTAGTCAGTTTAAATGGGGAAGTTTTTTTTAACAAAGGAACTGAAGGATACACGTATTTTGATGTGTAAAGCTACATCCATCTATCATGCCCCCCAGAAATGTTCTCGTTCTCACTGTCTCTGGTTAGAGAATTCAAGCCTTGACAGATTGCCCTCCTGGTCTCTATACGTTGAGGTGTTTGTCATGTACAGATGTGTAGATTTAGAGTGCAAATATCACCACAGTGCAAACACTCCCTTGTTGTCACGAAGGGAGCCCTGACTGCTCTGTTATACTGCACTTAGTCATAGAGATGTACAGCATGGAAACAAACCCTTCGGTCCACCTCATTCATGCCAACCAGATATCCTAAATTAATCTAGTCTCTTTTGCCAGCACCTGGCCTGTATCCCTCTAAACTTTACTATTCATATACCCATCCAGATGCCTTTTAAATGCTGTAATTGTACCAATCTCCACCACTTCCTTCTGGTAGCTCATTCCATACACACACCATCCTCTATGTGAAAAAGTTGTCTCCTTAGGTCCATTTTATATCTTTCCCTCTTACTCTAAGCCTATGCCCTCCAATTTGGGACTCTCTCACACCAAGGAATAGGCTTTGCCCGATCCATGCCTCTCGTGATTGTATGAAACTTGAGAAGCCTCCGACTCTACAGGGAAAACAGCCCCAGTCTATTTCAGCCTCTCCCGATAGCTCAAATCTTCCACCCTGGCAATATCCTTGTCAATATTTTCTGAACCCTTTCAAGATTCACAACATTCTTCATTTGGAAGGAGACCAGAATTGCACGTAGCCTAACCAATGTCCTGTACAGCCACAACATGACCTCCTAATTCCAATACTCAATCATCTGACCGTTAAAGGAAAACATGCCAAATGTCTTCTTCACTATCCTATCTGCCTGCAACTCCACTTACAAAGAACTATGAACTTGCACTCCAATGTCTCTTTGTTCAGCAACACACCCTTCCCAGTAAGTGAATGTTACATGCTCTGATTTGTTTTTTCCCCAAAATGCAGCACCTCGTATTTATCTAAATTAAACTCCAACTGCCACTGCTCGGCCCATTGGCCCGTCTGATCAAGGTCCCATTGTACTCTGAGGTAACCTTCTTCACTGTCCACTGCACTTCCAATTTTGTTGCCCCCTGCAAACTTACTAACTATACCTCCTACGTTTGCATCCAAATCATTGATATAAACATTGAAAAGCAGTGGACCCAACACCGATCCTTGGAACACATGGGTGTGCGTAGGCGTCCAGTCTGAAAAGCAAACTTACACCACCACCTCTTGCCTTCGAGCCACTTCAAATGGCTAATTATTCCTGTATTCCATATGATCTAAGCTTGCTAACCTGTATCCCATGGGAAACCTTGTCAAACACTTTACGGAAGTCCATACAGATCCCTTTCACCGCTCTGCCCTCATCAATCCTCTTTGTTACTTCTTCAAAAAAATCAGGCAAATTCGCGTGACATGATTTCCCACACACAAAACGATTGCTACTTTAAAATTAATCGAACTTTGGTCATTGGTCCCAAAGTGTTCCCCCACTGACACCTCAGTAACCAGTCCTCAGTCTGTTACCATTGTGATAGGCTGCTTCATTGCTGTGAATTTGAATTAAAAAGAGAAAAAAACTGGACTGATTGGACGCTGCTCCTCCATCAGGTAGCTAGTGGGGCAGGATCACAGGACACCGAATTTATAGTAAATTCTGTGTTCCGTGATCTTGCCCCACTAACTACCCAATGAAGCTCTCGAAAGCAAGTATACTTCCAAATAAACCAGTTGGACTATAACCAGGTGTTGTGTGATTTTTAACTTTGGCCAGTCCAACACTGACACATCTATGTCCTCAGTGCGGAAACAATCTGTTCGGCCCAATAAGTACACACGAAATGAATTTGATTGATTCTCTCAATGATTAGTTTGAAGGGATATTTCAGCACCTTCTTCAGTTGCTGCCTGAACTTTTTCAGGGTAAAGGCAAAAATACCATGCAGCAACTGAGAAACTGCATCATGAATCCCAATTCCAGCACAACTCATGTTGATACTTACACCTATCACAAACATTTGGATCCATATTGAATACATTGTTAACACTAACAGTAACAAGATGGATTTACTTCAGCTTTGCATTTCGGTGTCCCTGTGAGACTCTCCGCTGGTCTACTGTGGGCTCTGCTGGTCATTAACATGTGTCTGATGGTGAAAACATTAAGCAGCAGAATCAGGGGAAATTGGAAAGTCGGGTTAGAATGTGGTGGAGGAACTCAATTATAATCCAGACTCAGGAGTAATAAACACCGATTGTTACATCACAAAGGCAGGGGGTGTTATCCAGGCAACACCGAGCTGGGAGCATAAAATACCAGAAGATGTTCTTTAAACAGCTCAGCACAGTCGCTGTTCCCAGAACAGTTTTCTAACTGCAATTTTTAAATTCAGCTTCTGGCAACCAATGGCCATAAATCACTCGAAGGTGAAAGTGATGGCAAACCAGACAGGACCGTCCGCCCCGATATAAAGCATTACAGCATAGATATTACACATGAGGACGCCCTATAGGAAACGGTGGTGTTTTCAATAAACAATCAGAATGTGTCTCAGGATCAGGTTGAGGATAACGACCAGTAGACATGCAACTACCATGGCCACCAGGTAACGGGTATCACATTGAGACAATCCACATTCTTTATCAAGCAGCATGAACTTCATCACTACATTAACTGTGAGGAAGGCAAGCAAACAAATTAAACATTAATTTGGAAGTAATTTTACGGTACCTTAATGGTTAGTACAGCTGCCTCATAGCGCCAGGAGCATGGGCTTGATTCCAGTATGGGTCAACAGTCTGTGGAGTTTGCACATTCTCCCTGTGTCTGCATGGGTTTCTACTCTGTAGTCCAGCCCAAAAATGTGCAGGTTAAATGATTGTCCATGGTACATTTGCCCAAGAGTGACCAGGATTGTGCAAGTTATTTGGATTAGCTCTGGGAAATGCAGGGATCGGGTGGGGGTGTTGGGCCTGAGGTCAGTGCAGACGTGAGGGGCAACATGGCATCTTGTGCACTGCAAGGATTCTATTCTGTAATTCTATGCCTCACAGCACTCTGAGAAAAGGAGAAAAATCTCTTCATCTCTGTAACCAATCAAAGTTGCCTTATTTAAGACTTAAAAAATCAAGTGTCCTCCAACTCTTGTCTCAATTTTAATGTTTCTTGCAAGGAGTCAACCATCAAGGAAGTTTTGCTGCAGCTGTTCTCAGTTTTACTGAGATCACAGCTGGAGGACTGTATGGGGCTTTTTAAAATCTCTTAATCTTAGAAAGAATTTAATTATACGAGAAGGTGTATGCACACAGCTCACTCAGTTGATTCCTGGGATGACAAGTTCTTCACACGTGGCAATGTTGCGCAGTTTGGATGTATACCCTTTGAAGTTCAGGAAAAATAGTCATGATCATATTGAGTCATAACTGACCCTGAGGGGAATTGACAGGGTGCATGCTGAGAGGATGGTTCCCCACGTTTGGGTGTGTCGAACGAGGGGAACTGGAGAATGTTTGAAAATGTGGCCTCTTCCATTTCAGACTGAGATAAGGATGGATTTGATAATGTGTTGCCCAAAGAGCAGTGAAGGCTGAATTTGATAGATATTTGAGCAACTAGACAGCCAGTGCTTATGTGGGTTAAGTTTGAAGGGGTTGAATGGTCTACGTCTGTTCTTATTTGTTGTGCATCATGTCACAAATAGGAGGTGATTTGGTGCAAGGACAATCACTTTAAATGTAAGGGTGCTCCCATTTCAGATTGAGATGAGGATTTTCCTTTGTCCTGAGGGATGTGCTAGCTGTGGAATTCTCATCTGCAAGGAGCAGTGAAGATATTCAAGGCTGAGCTCAGTAGCTCCTTGATTGTCAAGGGAGCCCGTGGTTATTGGGAACAGAGATGGACAGGGGGTTCAGCCACAGTGAGATCAGCTCTGATCTGTCTGAATGGTGTATCAGAGAGCGAATGGCCAACTGGTGCTCCTACCCCCGTGTAATGTCACACAACACGTCTCTGACAGAATTTCTCAAGGCTATTCCTGAGGAACAGGAAAATACCATTCAGCCCCTCAAAAGAGTTGCATAGGAACTTGTATTCAGCACTTAGAACGTACTGCACAGTGTACCAAGGAGATGATTTAACTCTTTTAAACAACTCCTCCTCATCTGAACAGATTCTGTGTATGTGTAGGTCTTGTCCAAAGGGGCTGGCTGTTTTAATATGTTTTGTTTGGAAGCTGGAGAAGTGTAGCATTGTGAGGTTATCCGTGGGTTTGCGGTAGAGTGAGGTGCCCATCCTTGATGGAGATACATTTGTCCAAAATGAGACAGTAGAGATTAGTCCATTTTGAGTTTGATGGTGGGATAAAACTTGTTGATATCACTGTGTAGTTTTATCAGTGACTCCTCGCCATGGGTCCAGAGGAAGAAAACGTCGTTGATGTACCTGGTGTATAGTGTTGGTTGGAGGTCCTGCTTGGAGAAGAAATCTTGTTCAGACAAGTGCCTAAAGATGTTGGCATATTGGGGTGCAAATTTGGTCCCCGTGGTTGAACCGTGTGTCTGGATGAAGAACCAGTTGACAAAGGTGAAGACATTGTAATTGAGGATAAAGCGGATGAGTTCTCGGACGGTGCTTGGAAATTGGCAGTTGTTGCTCGTCTTTAAAGAACTCCCAAACCTCAAACAGGTGAAGGGGGAAATGTAGGGGAATGGGTCGGTGTGGACTTGTTGGGCTGAAGGACCTGTTTCCATACTGTAAGTAATCTAATCTAATCTAAACTATAGAGGAAACAGAGAGTAATGAATAAAGAACAGTACAGCACAGGAACAGGCCCTTCAGCCCACCAAGACTGTGATCACACTTGATGCCTTTCCAAATGAAAAACCTTTTATCTTTTCATGGTCCATATCCCTTGATTCCCTACCTATTCAAGAAATTGCTATTGTATCCACCTCCACCATTACCTTTCAGAACCACATTTCAGGTACTTATCACCATCGGTGTAAAAAGGCTGTCTCACATCTCCTTTAAAATTTCCCTTCTTACCTTAAAACTATGTCCCCTTGTAATTGAGAGAGTATCCTGGGAAAAGGGCTCTGACTATCCACAGGAATAGCCTGGGACTCTGATTGCAAGTGTAGTGATGTTATCACAATCCCACTGACTCTCCTGAAGTCAGCACCTTTCAGGGAGAACACTCAACATTGCTGGTCAAAGTTTGTGAGAAGATTTGTAGCTCAGGTGCTCATTGTTGTGGTTCTGTTCACCGAGCTGGGAATTGGTGTTGTAGACGTTTCGTCCCCTGTCTAGGTGACCTCCTCAGTGCTTGGGAGCCTCCTGTGAAGCGCTTCTGTGATCTTTCCTCCGCCATTTGTAGTGGTTTGATTCTGCCTCTTCCGGTTGTCAGTATAACTACTTTTATAAGACAAGCCAAACAGAGAACAGCCAGGGAATTCCGAGAGGAATGGCACTCATCCACAGATTCAATCAATAAGCACATCGACCCGGACCCGCTGAAGCGGATAGTTGATACTGACAACCGGAAGCGGCAGATACCAATCACTATAAATGCCAGAGCAAAGATCACAGAAGCTCTTCACAGGAGGCTCCCAAGCACTGAGGATGTCACCTAGACAGGGGAAGAAATGTCTGCAACACAAATTCCCAGCTCTGCGAAAAGAACCATTTCTGGTCAAATTATTTGTGGCAGGAAGAGAATAGGAACAGTTGACTCTGGATATAACAAAGGTGCAGATGATGGTTTATTCAGCAGCTAGACTGATACAAAATGGTAGACCTGAGATATTGCGGAGTTGATAGTTAACAGGATTGGTGCTGGAGAGAATATGGAAATAGATATCAGCTTAGAGCCGCAGTACTTGTTGGAGTTATAAGCAGTTTGATTCCACTTCAGATATTGGCATTAAAATTGCTTGGTTAGGAATGGAGGTTGTGAACAGAAGTCATGGCAACAGCTTCCTTTTTTTCAGTATTTAAATTATGGGGACAGTAAGTTAGTTCAACAAAGTTTATTGAATTCAGAGTCAGATAGAAAGACTTACCAGGAATAATAGTGAGGAGAGGATAGAAATCAGCTTGAATCAGCCAAAGCACTCTTAAGGTCCACGCAATCTTGAGGAAGATTGCGAAGACCCAAATGTAAACCCCTGGTCAGTATTGGAACATTCCAGTCTATTGTTGTCATATTCTGGTCCATTGTTGGAACCCTCCAGTGCATTGTTCTCAGACTCTGATCTCTTCTCTCCCTCACTCTTGAACTGTTGTTCCTGGGTAGTGCTGCAAGTGAAGTTCCTACTGATACTATGTGATAATATTGTAAGAACCCCTTATTAATAGGAAATAAATCTTTTAGTGAAATAATTTGATGCATGGAGACTGAGATTAACTACAAACACTGAACGAGCAGGTTCACTTAACCCCATTCAAACCAATTTGTTTTATAACATGGTAAAATAATACATTTGCTCAGTCTGGATGGGACGTCTGAGTGTTTCTGAGCAATGGGCACAACAGCAAAGTGTATGATCTTAACTATTTAATGCTCCATAGATATGGAAGTGTGGTCAGAGTACTGAAGCGTTTTCAATTACCATCTCTTTTCATAAAAGAAGAGGCAAACACTGTAATAAGAACAGCCAATATAATATAATTAAAATATTGAGAATACTTCCTGAGTCTACCATTTGGGGAGAATAATTTGTTCTTCAGAAACATTGGATTTACAAGAAGCAACTAGAATAGAGGCGCAAATGGAAAACACATATATCGACAAGAAAGGTCAGTTTATTTAGCTAGTATCAGAGCAGATCAATAACGATGGTGCTGTAGATTTTCTCAACTAAAATACAATCAAGAGTCATTGTCGTGGAAATTAAATCTACTCAACTATTAGCAAGAGCAAAGAAAGGATCTTTATTCGAATCCTGCAGGATTGACTCACTACGCTACACCAGATGCCTTAATGCAAAGAGCACTGAAACATTGTACAGATGCTTGCCTTATAGTGTTCCTTATCACACTCTCAAGGCCAACTCTCTGGTCTTTCAGACATAATGGGTCTTCGGCCTTCGCTGAGTTCGACTATTGCAAGGTCAAGTAGAATGTTTACAGAATTCGCACAGAGTGAAGCTGACGGCAACCCTTCATCAAAGCATCGTTTACAAAGCTCAGTACAGCATTGAATTAAAAAAAAACATTCTCTTTAAATTTCACAGTTAATGGATAATTAATTTCACAGTAAATGGATAATTTTCCATTACATTGTCCCCCTTTTTGTCATTTTATGACATCAAGCCCAACGACAGCAACAACTACAAAGAAATACAGAGCCGTAATAGCTATACATCAAAAAAAGTTTAGGAAACACCAGGCCTTTCCTCAGACGCCACCTACCCGAAACACAGCTTTGTGGTGGTATCTTCACTTGCTCTGGTGTGCCCTGTACATAGCCCATGTGTGAGCTGTGGCAGCCCCATAATCGTATGAGGCTTCTAATCACTATTTGCACTTAATTGGTTCCGGTGCTGTCCGATATCTCCTCGGGCCCAGCTACACACTTGTAATGGCTGGTGTGTATCCACGTGGCTCTTTCTGCGATCTTAACAGCTGTCTGTGTTGTGAGGAGCACTTGAAATGGTCCAAGCTACTTCTTCGCCTTCCAGTTGTTCCTCCTGAAGTCTTTCACCACTATCCAGTCTCCAGGTTCAAGATCATGCAGCTTCCCTCCTGCTGGTTGGGGTAGTGCTGCTTTCACTTGATTCTGTATTTGAGACAAAAGTGCAGAGAGTTTTATACAGTAACACAACAGCTCATCCTCACAGCGGCCTGTTATCTGTGTTACCTTAGGTCCTGTGTTGGGCGGTCTACCAAACAAAATCTCAAACGGGCTAGGATTAACTCTTCCTCTCCATCTTGATCTCACATACACTAGCACAATTGGAAGTGCCTTTGTCCATGTCAACCCTAGTTCCTCACAACATTTTGTCAATTTATTTTTTAGAGTAGCATTTTCTCTTTCCACTGCCCCACTACTCACTGGGTGGTAGGCACAAGGTTGTCTCATATATTTTACCAAATAATCACTGATCTGCTTTAAGGCATTATTGACAAATGGTGTCCCATTGTCACTACTGATCCTTTCAGGGATGCCCCATCTCTGAATTATCTCAGTGAGCACAGCCTTGGCTACTGCACTGGCATCCTGTTTAGACGTGGGGAACGCTTCCACCCATTTGGAAAACATGTCAACTATTACCAGACAATACCTTTTCCCTTCGCTGGGCGTTAGCTCAATGAAATCCATCTGTAAATGTACAAAAGGTTTTTGGGGTTGGGGGTGTGCTGCATGACTTATCTGTATTCCCCTTCCCATATTATTAGTGACACACATAAAACAATATTTCAGGAATTAATGAGTAAATCTCTTAGTGCACCAGTGTGCCAAAATACTGTCGTACGCCCACCCTTTGGACACATGGTCCGTACCGTGTGTCAGTTCGGCTTATAATGGAAATAATGATGGTGGTGGACAGGGTTTCCCATTGGGACCACCCCATACTCCTTCCCCCACACTGCATCCTTCTTTCGTCCACTTACGATTTTCTTCTGGTGTGGCCTGTGACTGTAACTCCCGTACATCTGCTGTTGGGGTGCAAACTTTTATCATACACATGTAAATCTGCTCAGTTGGCAGCTGCTGGGCTGCCGTTCTTGCTGCTGAGTCTGCCCTTGCATTGCCTTGGCAAATAAGATCATTATTTTTTGTGTGAGCTTCACACTTACACACAGCGATTGATTTAGGCAACAGGACCGCTTCCAGGAGGTCGGAAATCAGGTCGCGGTGTGTGGTGGACATTCTGGTGGAGGTGAAGAAACCCCTGTGTTTCCACAGGGTTCCAAATTTATGTACAACCCCAAAGACATATCTGCTATCGGTGTACATATTCACTGTCCTTCCCTCAGCTAACTTATAGGCCTCAGTCAAAGTATTCAGCTTCGCTGCTGGCGCTGACAGAGGAAAAGGGAGGGATCCCACTTTGACGACCTCGTAGATAGTCACTGCATCATACTCTACACAATTCTGGCCTGTCTCCTTGCTCCTGAATGCTGACCCATCCACAAAAAACTCCATATCTGGATTCTGTCATGGTTAAGCCTGCAAATCTGGTCTGGGGCTGCAAATTTCATTAGTTACAGCAACACAATCGTGTGTGTCTCTGTCTCCTTCTGTGGGGAGAAGGCTCGCAGGGTTAAGGGCGTTACATCGCTTTATTATAATGTTAGGGGTCTCCAATAACAGAGTATTGTATCGGATCAACGTGCTGCTGACATGTGTGCGGTCGTTTGCTCGGGAAGCAGTCAGGATACTGCATGTGGGACAAGAAGGGTTAATTCAACGTAGCCGAGTATATCCCTGGATGCTACAACAGCCTTTTCAGCTGCAGCCACAACTCACAGGCATTGAGGCAATCCCGCCACTACGGGGTCAAGTTTAGCTGAAAAATATGCTCCCGGTCTCAATCTTCCCCAATGATCCTGGAACAGCACAGATGTCATGCAGCCACACTAATCATCTACAGTTTGTACAAAAGGCTGGTTTGGGTTCAGAATCCCCAGTGTAGGGGTAGTTTGGAGCGCCCCTTTTTAATTCAACAAAGGCGTTCTCGGCCTTTGGGGTCTACTGCAACGGACTCTGGTTCTGCAACCCTTTTCCATGGGCTATTTTACTTAGGGAGCCTTAAGGGTTGTGTAATGTGTGATAAATATCCTACAGTAGGAGCACATACCCAAAAAAGAGAGCAATTGTCTCTTCGTATGAGGCTTTGGAATTTGCTGGATTGCTTGAACTCTGTCTTGACCAATAGCCTTCCCTTATTCAGATATTAGGTGACCTAAGAACCTCACCTGTTGTTGCACAAATTGTAGCTTTGTGAGACTGGCTTTGTGCCCTTTCAGCACTAGATGGCAGAGCAACGGAAGGGTATCCTTCCACATTGTTCCTTTGTTGGTGCCGCAGTCAAGTAATCATCTACATACTGCAGCAGCACAGACCCCGGGGTTTGAACAAGAGTCTCCAGACTCCTGCGCAGAGCCACATTATATATGGTGGGGGACTCACAGTAACCTCGCGTGAAGGTATATGATTTCCTTTTGAATGAAAAAGCGAACCAGAATTGGGTGTACCGGTACACTAAAGAAGGCATTTGCTAAATCCACAACAGGGAACCATTTCCTGTCCGGTGGAATTTGAGCCAATATAGTATAGGGATTGGGAACATTTGGGGCACGAGGAACAACAGCGTCATTGACAGCCTGCAGGTCTTGAACAAATCTCCATTCCTCCGGTTCACCGAGAATGTTTACCGAGAATCTTTTTGAACAGATAAATTGGGTTCTCACTGGTGAGTTTTCACAGGGGATTATCACTACAGCCTTTAGGAGGGATTCAAAACTGGAGTAATTCCTTCTATGGCTTCGGGTTTTAACAGGTATTGTGCTCTGCATGGACGATCCTCAGACTTCGGGGTTATCCTTATGGGCTCACAGCCCTATATGAGCCCCACATCATGTTTGTCCTTTGTCCACAACTCAGTAGGGACCATTTTTAATCTTGGGTTTGAGACTTCTATCTTAGGGAAACGACAGGCTATCCCCCTAGGCTTTTCAGGGCTAGCGGGCCTTACCTGGACTGTCCTATCTGCCTGGGTTAACCAATTTAGTTTCTTCTTATATGTCGGCATATCTACATTTAATCAGATACCCACATCGTCCCTGAAGACCCAACCTTTCATTTTTTGTGCCTTTAGCACCCATGCTCTAAGTCCTACCACCTGTCACTGGACACCTTCACCAGTGACACGTGAGAGCAGAACCTTCAACATCAAAATAGGATCGACTTGCCGTCACAGATACTTTAGATAAGTTCACACTGACTGCACATCTGTGATCACTCCAATAAAATTCACACAATAGCAACTGATCTGGTTTCACCAATCTCCAGAACCAATCCTTCTCATATGGTTCGTCATGGCCAACGTGATGTATGTGTGCTGTGCAGTGTAGCATGTCTCCTGCAAGAAAATCGGTGTTAGTAGGATTAACATAGTTACTTGCTTCCAGGGCGAGTGAATTGCTCACTGAACTTCTCGCTGTCTGGATTAATAGCCACTCATAGACATACATCAGGGGTCGTAGGTCATATTTTACAGCCTGCACTGGTAAATCGTTTCTTTGAATTATCTGCAAGCTCGTCGGAGTACTGACCAAATCCAATCTCAGTCTCTGTATGAGATCCCGGCCCATCAAATTTAAAGGACAAAATTCCGATAACAAGAAGGAGAATTGGATTGTTTCCCTTATCCTAGTTTTGCTTAGTCGAGGTGCAGAAAATTTCTTCCGCACCATGACTCCTGATGCACCCATTGTGTTCAGGAACATTTCACTCATTTTTATTTGTGTCGATTGTCTAAACGGGCCTAATGTAAGGACTGAGTATGTTGCCCCAGTGTCTACCAAAAAGGTAATTGATGTACTTCAACATAATCGATGGGCATCGATTAATAAGCATCATTCTGATATAGGACATGCTGTCCACACTTTGCAATCTCAGTGCTGAACATTGAGGTGATATATGTCTCAGTGTGCGAAAGGTTAGTAGAAGAGATGAGTAGAAGCGAGACTTCGTTGCCTAGCATAAAGGAAAGAGGCTTACTTGTACCTTGTGGGCTGCCCACCTCCACCTCAGCCTTCCCCTGTCAGTCATCCTGCTGTCCCACCTCCAGAGCCGAGTGAGGCTCTCTCTGTGGGGCACCACCTCACCCAGTGGTCCAATCCTCTGCAAATAAAGCACCCGCCAGATCTCCCTCGATCAGTGCCTCTTTTGTGACCTCTTCCTCTTCCGTGACCTCCCCCTCTGCCTCTATACCTTCCTGTAGCACCTCCCTCCAACAGCTGGGTGACCGTTTGCATCAGAGTAAGCTGAGCTTTATGTGTTTGCTGTTCCATCTTTAGTTTTCTGCGTATCCTTCTCTTGGGTAAGCTATATTTCAGCACGTAACGCATGTTGTTCTATCAAATTCAGCTTTCCCGTGTCCCAGGTAATACATGTGTCTTTTACCTTTTTCACTATTTCTTCCTTCTTTCCATTGATGAAGGTGTTCCTCAGGTGTGCCTCATACAGTGTGATTTCTGCAGTCGTTATGTCCTCATGTCCTCTCAGTGCACTATGGGTGTTATGGACTTCAGTGAGATACTGGGACACTCTCTCACATTCCCATTGTTTTCACATTGCTGTTTTGGTCATGTCCATTCCCACTGGGAAGCCTCCCTACAGGCGGTTGCCAGCGCTGCAACAAAAGCATTAAAGTCTCCCTTCTCTTCCAATTGTGGGTGGGCTGCTCTGGCGTGGATGTTTGCAGCTGTCCAGGTATACTTGTGTTTGGTGACATTGGCACCTAGTTTTCATCCCAGGAGACGTCTCATCTCTTGTGACGTGGGATGGAACTCAGTACAGAGCTTTGTCACTTCTTATTAGCTCCAACCTCGTGTGGGTCAGGCAACTGCCCACAGGCACTTTCCAGATCCTTCTAGGTCCATGGCTAGTAGGCCAACACTGGGCGCCCTTCTGGACCTGCAACTTCAACCATTGGGGCTTGCAGAACGACCTGGTTAGATGAGCGTACGCCAATACCCTCACGGACTCATCATCCGTCGGGGCGTGATCACGGACAGGCCTTGGATGCCTTTCCACCTTGGAATGGTCGTTCTTCTTTTGGCCTTCTTTCTTCGGTCTGTTGCGGGTATGGTGTGCTATCAATGATCTAGCAGGCCCTGGGGCGGTGGCCGCTGACGTGGAACTTTCACCAGGTGGATGTCGTGGGTGGGGGGGGTGGGGAGGGCGGCAGGTCTCGGAGGGCAGTCATCAAGGTCAGGGTCTGAAACAGATTTAAGACACTGTACAGCTTCGTTAGGTTGTTTCCCACATGTGCACTGCTGGTTGTACGTGTATTTGATCTATCCTTTACTTGAGATTTCCTTTCTCTGATATCAGCCTCAGACTTCCACATACAGAAGCACTCCAATTCATAGGTTCGATCTTTCCGTCCCTTTTCTCCTTCTCTCTCTCCTCCTACCTCAACCTTAATATTTCCAGCTGTCTTTTACTAAAACTTCCTCCCTCCGGAAAGCCACATTTCTTAATACACAATTCTAACTGCTTTACACATTCTGGGCCGTACTTATTTTGCATGTATTTTTGGTTGGCCATTCCAAATTTTGTGTGGACTCGCCCTTTGTTCGCTCTTGCCAGAACCCATTTTTAGTTTAACTGGAAAAGTGTTCAGCTCACTCTCTCTCTCTCTCTCTCTCTCTCGCTCTCGTGGTACAGTTATCTTTTCCCTTTTGACTTGCTTTTACCTCCGGAGGTCCCCTCTTACTTTGGGCGCGTCCGCCTCAAGGCCTTGGTTTTCGTAAACCAAGAAACCACGTACCTGGTACGTCTTTGGCGAGTCCAACACAGCCAGTGGTGGTTCCAAGTCTAAAATCAGCCTTAACCTTGCTGTCTCCTAAACACTCTTCAGACAGCAATCCCCTTCCCCTGGGGTTTTACTCTAATCCCACGTGAGAGTTCACTGAACCCTTTTCCTGCTGTATTTATTCTCTAAGAATGACTCTCTGTGTAGGATTATATAAACCACAACTATTACCCAACCTTAATTGATTTGAAACCCCGGCGCTAGGGCAATCCACAGATTCCCAGTCCTCTCACGCAAAAGATCCAATTCAGCTCTCGAGATGAAGTGAAAACCTTCAAGGCCCTGGCACCGGCGCTTCCTGGGAATCTTCAGAATCTCATCCAGTCGTGGGGTCCCGGGACGAGCCCCCAAGTTTAATGTCATGGAAATTAAAGTGACTTGAATCATTAATTAGCAAGAGCAAAGCAAAGGTCTTTATTAAAAATTTTACAAGATTGACCCATTACACTAAGTCAGATGCCTCAATGCAAAGAGTACCCAAACATTTACACAGACACCTACCTTATAGCGTTTCTTATCACACTGTCAAGGGCAGAGACTGGGGAAACTCAAGTTGTTATCCTCTCATCTACTGGTGCTAGACATAACATTTATTCAGCTTTCGCTGAGTTCGACTATCGCAAGGTCGAGTTGAATGCTTACAGAAATCAAACAGAGATAAGCTAACTGCAACCCTTCATCAAAGCATCGTTTACAAAGCTCAGCACAGCATTGATTTAAACAAAGCATCCTCTTTCAACTTTACAGTAAATGGATGATTAATTTCACAGTAAATGGATAGTTTTCTATTACTGTAACAGTGTGTACAGAGAGTCAGAGGGTGTCACCATGTGTCTCAGAGAGAGACACAGTGAGTCAGAGTGTCATAGTGTGTCTCAGGGTGTGTCTTTGAGAGGGTCTCAGTGTGTCCCACTGTGTCTCAGAGAGTGTCACAGTGTATCAGAGAGAGGCAGGGAATGTCATAGTGTGTCAGAGAGTGTCGCAGTGTGTCAGGGAATATTACAGTGTGACTCAAAGACAGTCAGAGCGTGTCAAAGTGTATCAGGGAGTGGCACAGTAAGTCCCAGACAATCCAGAGAGTGTCACAATGGGACTCAGAGAGTGTCAGAGAGAGTCAGAGAGTGTCACAGTGTGCTACAGAGAGTGTCAAAGAGGGTCAGACAGTGTAATAGTGTGTCTCAGAGAGTGTCACAGTGTGTCTCAGGGAGTGTCATAGAGAGTCAGGGAGTGTCACAGTGTGTCACAGTCTGTTAGAGAGTGTCACAGTATGTCTCAGAGAGCGTCAGAGATTATCTCAGTGTCTTAGAGAGGAATACAGGATGTCTCTGAGAGTGTCAGAAAGTATCACAGTGTCTTAGAGAGTGTCATAGTGTGTCAGAGATTGTCATAGTGTGTCAGATAGATTCGGAGAGTGTCACAGTGTGTCTCACAGATTGTCAGAAAGTGTCACAGCGTCTCAGTGGGTGTTACAGTGTGTCAGGGATTGTTGCAGTGTGTCAGAGAGAGAGAGTCAGAGAGTGTCACAGTGTGTCAGAGAGTGTCATAGTGTGTCTCAGAGAGTCAGAGAGTGCTTCATACAGAGTCAAACAGTATCACAGTGTGTCACAGTCTGTCAGAGAATGTCACAGTGTTTCTCAGACAGTGACAGAGAGAGTCGGAGAGTGGCACAGTATGTTTCAGAGAGTGTCAGAGAGAGTCAAAACGTGTCACAGTGTGTCACAGTCTGTCAGAGAGTGTCACAGTATGTTTCACAGAATGTTAGAGAGAGTCAGAGAGTGTCAGAGAGAGAGTCAAAACTTGTCACAGTCTGTCACAGTCTGTCAGAGAGTGTCACAGTGCATTTCGGTGAGTGTCAGAGAATCAGAGAGTGCCACAGTGTGTTTCACAGAGTGTCAGAGAGTCAGAGACAGTCAAAACGTGTCAGTGATTGTCACAGCATGTTTCAGAGAGTGTCAGAGAGAGCCGCAATGTGTTTCAGAGAGTGTCACAGTGTGTCTCAGAGAGTGTCAGAGTGAATCAGAGTTTGTCACATTGTTTCACAGTCGGTCAGAGAGTGTCAGAGAGAGTCAGAGAGTGTCACAGTGTGTCTCAGACAGTGTCAGTGAGAGTCAGATAATGTCACAGTCTGCCAGAAAGTGTCACAGTGTGTCTCGGAGATTTTAAGAGAGTGTCTCAGTGTGTCACAGTTTTTCAGAGAGAGTCAGTGCGTCTCAGAGAGTGTCAGAGAGAGAGTCAAAGAGTGTCACAGTATGTCTCTGAGAGTGTCAGAACGAGTCAGAGTGTGTCACAGTGGGTAGACGTCTGTCAGAGAGTGTGACAGCGTGCCTCAGAGAGTGTCAGAAAGTGTCACAGTTTGTCACAATTTGTCAGAGAGTGTCACAGTGTGTTGTGTTGTGCCTCAGAGAGGGTGAGAGAGAGTCAGAGAGTGTCACAGTCTGTCTCAAAGAGGGTCAGAGAGTGTCACTATGTGTCTCAGAGAGAGTCACAGTGTGTCTCAGAGAGTCAGATAGAGTCAAAAAGTGTCACCGTGTGTCTCAGAAAGTGTCACAGTGTCTCAGTCTGTCAGAGATTGTCATACTATGTCTTAGAAAGTGTCAAAGAGTGTCACAGTCTGCCTCAGAGAGTGTCAGAGAAAGACAGAGAGTGTCACAGTTGGTCACAGTCTGTCAGAGAGTGTCACAGTGTGTTACACAGTGCGTCAGAGAGTGTCAGAGAGTGTCACAGTCTATCTCAAAGCGGGTCAGATTGCGATACAGTGTGTCACAACCTGTCAAAGAGTGTCATAGTATGTCTCAGAGAGTGTCATAGAGAGTATGAGAGTGTTACAGTGTGTCTCAGAGAGTGTCACAATGTCACAGTCTGTCAGAGAGTGTCACAGCGTGTTTCAGAGAGTGTCAGAGAGTGTTACAGTCTGCCTCAGATAGTGTCAGAGAAAGACAGAGAGTGTCACAGTTTGTCACAGTCTGTCAGAGAGATGTCACACTGTGTTACAGAGTGAGTCAGAGAGTGTCACAGTCTATCTCAAAGCGGGTCAGAGTGTGTCACAGTGTGTCACAACCTGTCACAGAGTGTCATAGTATGTCTCAGAGAGTGTCAGAGCGTGTCACAGTCTGCCAGAGACTGTCACAGTGTGTCTCGGAGATTTTCAGAGAGTGTCTCAGTGTGTCACAGTCTGTCACAGTCTGTCTGAGAGTGCCACAGAGTGTTTCAGAGAATGTCAGAGAGAGTCAGAGACAGTCAAACACGTGTCACAGTGTGTCACAGTCTGTCAGAGAGTGTCACAGTACCTTTCAGAGAGTGTCAGAGAGAGCCACAGTGTGTTTCAGAGAGTGTCACAGTGTGTCTCAGAGAGTGTCACAGTGTATCAGATTGTCACCGTGTCTCACAGTCAGTCAGAGAGTGTCAGAGAGAGTCAGAGAGTGTCACAGTCTGCCAGAGAGTGTCACAGTGTGTCTCGGAGATTTTCAGAGAGTGTCTCAGTGTGTCACAGTCTGTCAGAGAGAGTCAGTTTGTCTCAGAGAGTGTCAGATAGAGTCGGAAAGTGTCACCGTGTGTCACAGTCTGTCAGAAAGTGTCGCATTGTGTTTCGGAGAGTGTCAGAGAGTGTCACAGTCGGTCTCAGAGAGGGCCAGAGAAAGACAGAGAGTGTCACAGTATGCCACATTCTGTCAGAGAGTGTCACAGTGTGTTACAGAGTGCGTCGGAGATTGTCACAGCCTGTCTCAAAGAGGGTCAGAGCGTGTCACAGTGTGTCTCCGAAAGTTTCACAGTGTGTCACAGTCTGTCAGAGAAGGTTACAGAGTGTGTCAGAGAGAGTCAGAGATAGTCAGAGAGTGTCACAGTGTGTCATACTGTGGCTCCGAGAGTGTCAGTGTTTGTCTCAGAGAATGTCACAGTCTGTCAGAGTGTTACAGTTTGTCCCAGAGAGTGTCAGAGAGGATCAGCCTTTGTCTCAGAGAGGATCATAGCGTGACTCAGAGAGGGTCACAGAGGGACAGAGAGTGAAACAGTGTCTCTGAGAATGTCACCGTGTGTCAGAGAGTGTCACAGTGTGTTTCAGAGTGTGTTAGAGAGAGTCTGAGATTGTCACAGTGTGATATAACATATCTCAGAGAGTGTCAGAGAGACCCAGAGAGTGTCTCAGTCTGTGTCAGTCAGAAAGTGTCACAGTATGTCTCAGAGAGTGTCACAGTATCTCAGAGAATGTCACAGTGTGTCAGAAAGTGTCATAGTGTGTCACAATCTGTCAGAGAGAGTCACAGTGTGTCTCAGAGAGTGTGAGAGAGAGTCAGAAGATGTCACAGTGTGTCACACTCTGTCTCAGAGAGTGACAGAGTGTCTCAGAGAGAGAGAGGCAGGGAGTGTCACTTGTGTCTCAGAGAGTGTCACAGTGTGTTTCCGAGGGTCAGAGAGAGAGACAGAATGTGTCACAGTGCGTCTCAGAGAGTGTCGCAGCATCTCAGAGAACGTCACTGTGTGTCAGAGAGTGTCACAGTGTTTTACAGAGAATGCCAAAGAGGGTCAAACAGTGTAACAGTGTGTCCCAGAGAGTGTCACAGTGTGTCTCAGGGAGTAACAGAGAGAGTCAGGGAGTGTCACACTGTGTCACATTCTGTTATAGAGTGTCACAGTATGTCTCAGAGAGCGTCAGAGATTATCACAGTGTCTTAGAGAGGGATACAGTATGTTTCTGAGAGTGTCAAAAAGTGTCACAGTGTCTTAGAGAGTGTCACAGTGTGTCAGAGATTGACATAGTGTGTCAGATAGATTCAGAGAGTGTCACAGTGTGTCAGAGAGAGACACAGTGTGTCTCACAGAGTATCAGAAGTTGGCACAGCGTCTCAGTGGGTGTCACAGTGTGTCAGGGATTGTCACAGTGTGTCAGAGAGAGAGAGTCAGAGAGTGTCACAGTGTGTCAGCGACTGTCATAGTGTGTCTCAGAGAGAGTCAGAGATTGCTGCATGCAGAGTCAAACAGTATCACAGTGTGTCACAGTCTGTCAGAGAATGTCACAGTGTTTCTCAGAAAGTGACGGAGAGAGTCGGAGAGTGGCACAGTGTGTTTCAGAGAGTGTCAGAGAGAGTCAAAACGTGTCACAGTCTGTCACAGCCTGTCAGAGAGTGCCAATGTGTTTCAGAGAGTGTCAGAGAGAGTCAAAATGTGTCACAGTGTGTCACAGTCTGTCAGTGAGTGACACAGTACATTTCAGAGAGTGTCAGAGATAGTCAGAGAGTGTCAGAGAGAGTCAAAACGTGTCACAGTCTGTCACAGCCTGTCAGAGAGTGCCAGTGTGTTTCAGAGAGTGTCAGAGAGAGCCACAGTGTGCTTCAGAGAGTGTCACTGCGTGTCTCAGAGAGTGTCACAGTGTATCAGAGATTGTCAGCGTGTCTCACAGTCAGTCAGAGAGTGTCAGAGAGAGTCAGAGAGTGTCACAGTGTGTCTCGGAGATTTTCAGAGTGTCTCAGTGTGTCACAGTCTGTCATAGAGAGTCAGTTTGTCTCAGAGAGTGTCAGATAGAGTCGGAAAGTGTCACCGTGTGTCTCATAGTGTGTCACATTGTGTCACAGTCTGTCAGCAAGTGTCACAGTGTGTTTCAGAGAGTGTCAGAGAATATCACAGTCAGTCACAGAGACGGTCAGAGTGTGACACAGTGTGTCACAACCTGTCAAGAATGTTACAGTGTGTCTCAGAGAGTGTCTCAGTGTATTTCAGAGAATCAGAGAAAGTCAGAAAGTGTCACAGTGTGTCTCAGAGAGTTTCACAGTGTGTCACAGTCTATCAGAGAAGGTTACAGTGTATTTCAGAGTGTGTCTGAGTGACTCAGAGAGTATCATAGAGGGTCAGAATTTGTGTAAGAGAGGGTCAGAGAGGGACAGAGAGTGACACAGAGTCTCTAAGACTGTCACCGTGTGTCAGAGAGTGTCGCAGCGTGGCACAGTGTGTTTCAGAGTGTGTTAGAGAGAGTCTGAGAAAGTCACAGTGCGTCATAGTATATCTCAGAGAGTGTCTGAGAGAGCCAGAGAGTGTCTCAGTCTGTATCAGAGTGTCAGAGAGAGTCAGAAAGTGTCACAGTGTGTCTTAGAGAGTTTCACAGTGTCTCAGAGAATGTCACAGTGTGTCAGAAAGTGTCACAGTGTGTCACAATATCTCAGAGAGAGTTACAGTGTGTTTCAGAGAGTGTGAGAGGGAGTCAGAAGATGTCACAGTGTGTCACACTCTGTCTCAGAGAGTGACAGAGTGTCTCAGAGAGTGAGAGGCAGGGGGTGTCACATTGTGTCTCAGAGAGTGTCACAGTGTGTTTCTGAGGGTCAGAGAGAGAGAGAGACAGAATGTGTCACAGTGCGTCTCAGAGAGTGTCGCAGCATCTCAGAGAACGTCACTGTGTGTCAGAGAGTGTCACAGTGTGTTACAGAGAGTTCCAAAGAGGGTCAGACAGTGTAAACGTGTGTCCCAGAGAGTGTCACAGAGTGTCTCAGGGAGTATCAGAGAGAGTCACAGTCTGTTATAGAGTGTCACAGTCTGCCTCAGAGAGTGTCAGAGAAAGACAGAGTGTCACAGTTTGTCACAGTCTGTCAGAGAGTGTCACAATGTGTTGCAGAGTGCGTCAGAGAGAGGTAGAGAGTGTCACTTCCTGTCTCAAAGAGGGTCAGAGAGTGTTACAGTGTTTCACAACCTGTCAAAGACTGTCATAGATTGTCTCAGAGTGTGTCAGAGAGTCAGAGAGTGCCACAATGTGTTTCAGAGAGTTTCACAGTATATCACAGTCTGTCAGAGAAGGTTACAGAGTGTGACTGAGCGAGTCAGAGAGTGTCACAGCATGTCGTACTGTGTCTCAGTGAGTGTCAAAGAGTGTCAGTGTTTGTCTCAGAGAATGTCACAGTCTGTCAGAGAGTGTTACAGTGTGTCTCAGAGATTGACAGAGAGTGTCACAGTGTCTCAGAGAACGCCACAGTGTGTCAGTGAGTGTCACATTGTGTCTCAGAGTGTCACAGTGTGTCTCAGATAGTGTCAAAGCGAGTCAAACTTTGTCATAGTGTGTCTCAGAGTGTCAGAGAGTCACAGATTGACACAGTGTGTCTCAGAGTGTCAGAGAGATTCAGTGAGTGTCATAGTGTGTCTCAGACAGAGTTAGAGACGGCAGAGAGTTTCACAATGTGTCTCTGAGAGCGTCAGAGTGTGCCTCATAGTGGCAGAGTGAGTCAGAAAGTGTCACATTGTGTCTCAGGGAGTGTCACAGTCTGTCAGATAAGGTTACAGTGTATTTCAAAGTGTGTCAGAGAAAGTCAGTGAGTGTCACATTGAGTCGTACTGTTTCTCAGAGACTGTCAGAGTGGGTCAGCGTTTGTCCCAGAGACGGTCGCAGTCTGTCAGAGTGTGTTACAGTGTGTCTCAGGGAGTGACAGAAAGAGTCAGAAAATGTCACAGTGTGTCTCATAGGGTGTCAGGGAGAGTCAGAGAGAGTCAGCGACTGTCACACTGAGTTTCAGAGAATGTCAGAGAAAGACATAGCGTGTCACAGTTTGTCTAAGAGAGTGTCGGAGAGAGTCAGAGGATGTGACAGTTTGTCACAATCTGTCTGAGAGTGTTACAATGTGTCTCAGACAGTGTTAGAGAGAGTCAAAAGATGTCACAGTGTGTCACAGTGTGTCTGAGAGAGTGACCGAGTGTCTCAGAGAGAGTGTCACAGTGTGTCTCAGAGGGTCAGAGAGAGACGGAAAGTGTCACAGAGATTGTCATAGTTTGTCAGAGAGTGATACAGTGTGTCTCAGTGAGTGTCAGAGAGAGTCAGTGAGAGTCACAGTGTGTCTCAGTGAGTGTCAGATATAGTCAGTGAGTATCACAGTGTGTCTCAGAGAGTGTCAGAGAGAATCACAGAGTGTCACCGTGTGTCTCACCGTGTTTCACAGTCTGTCAGAGAGTGTCATTAGAGTGTTACAGTGTGTCTCAGAGAGGGTCAGAGAGTTTTACAGTGTGTCTCAGAGAGACAGAGACTGTCACAGTGTGGCACAGTCTGTCAGGGATTGTCACAGTGTGCCTCAGAGAGTGTCAGAGAAAGTCAGCGAATGTCACAGTGTGTCATAGACTGTCAGAAAATGTCACAGTTTGTCTCAGAGCGTCGGAGAGAGTCCGAAAGTGTCGCAGTGTGTCTCAGAGAGTGTCACAGTATGTCACAGTCTGTCAGAGAAAGTTGCAGTGTATTTCAGAGTGAGTCAGAGAGAGTCAGAAATTGTCAAAGTGTTCTCATACTGTGTCTCAGCGAGTGTCAGAGAGTGTCAGTGTTTGTCTCAGAGAATGTCACAGTCCGTGAGAGAGTGTTACAGTGTGTCTCAGAGATTGACAGAAAAAGTCAGAGTGTCACATTGTGCCTCAGTGTCAGAGAGTGTCACGGTCTGTCTCAGAGAGTGTCAGAGAGAGACAGAAAGTGTCACAGTGTGTCTCAGAGAGTGTCACAGTGTGTCTCAGAGGATCAGAGAGTGCTAGAAAGTGTCACAGTTTGTGGCAGAGAGTGTCACATTGTGTCACAGTCTGTCAGAGAGGGTGACAGTATTTTTCAGATTGTATCAGACAGTGTCAGAGAGGGTCAGCATTTGTCTCAGAGTGGGTCACAGTCTGTCAGAGGGTGTTACCGTGTGTCTCAGAGAGAGTCAAAAGTGTCACAGTGTGTCTCCGAGAGTGTCACAGTGTCTCAGAGAATGTCACCATGTGTCAGAGAGTGTCACAGTGTGTCAGAGTGTCACAGTGTGTCAGAGTGTGTCAAAGTGTGTCAGAGAGTTTCATAGTGTGTCAGAGTGTGTTTCAGAGAGTGTCACAGTGTGTTTCAGAGAATGTCAGAGAGTCCACAGTGTGTCTCGGAGAGTGTCACAGTCTGTCAGAGAGTGTCTCAGTGTGTCTCAGAGTGAATCAGAGAGTGTCACAGTGTGCCTCAGAGAGAGTCAGATAGAGTCAGAGTGTCTCACAGTGTGCCACAGTCTGTCAGAGAGTGTCAAATGGTGTCTCAGTGTGTCAGAGTGAGTCACAGAGTGTCACAGCATGTCTAAGAGAGTGTTGCAGGGCATCAGAGAGTGTCACAGTCTGACTCAGAGTGGGTCAGAGTGTGTCACAGTCTGTCAGAAAGTGTCACAGTGTTCCTCAGAGAGTGTCAGAGAAAGTCAGAGAATGTCACAATATGTCATAGTCTGTAAGAGAGTGTCACAGTGTGTCTCAGAGCGTGTCAGAGAGAGTCAGAATGTGTCACAGTGTGTCTCAGAGAGTGTCACAGTGTGTCACCATCTGTCAGAGAGTGTCACAGAGTATTTCAGAGTGTGTCAGAATGCGTCACAGCGAGTGTCAGAGAGTATCTCAGTGTGTCCCACTCTGTCAGAAAGTGTCACAGTGTGCCTCAGTGAGTGTCACAGTAACGCAGAAAATGTCACCGTGTGTCAGAGAGTGTCACAGTAGGTCAGAGACTGTCATCATGTCTCTCAGAAATTGTCACAGTCTGTCAGAGAGTGTCACCGTGTATCTCAGAGAGTGTGAGAGAGCTCACAGTGTATCTCACTGTGTCAGAGAGATTCACATGGTGTCTCAGAGAGAGTCAGAGAGTGTCACAGAGTGTCTCAGGGTGTCAGAGAGAGACGGGAAGTGTCACAGTGTGTCTCAGATAGTGTCACAGTGTCGCAGAAAATGTCACCGTGTGTCAGAGAGTGTCACAGTAGATCAGAGAGTGTCATCTTGTGTCACAGAAATTGTCACAGTCTGTCAGAGACTGTCACAGTGTATCTCAGAGAGTGTCAGAGAGCATCACAGTGTGTCTCAGAGAGTGTCAGAGAGCGTCACAGTGTATCTCAGAGTGTCAGACAGAGTCACATTGTGTCTCAGAGAGAGTCAGAGAGTGTCACAGTCTGTCAGAGAGTGTCACAGTGCTTTTCAGAGAGTTTCAGTGTCATAGTGTGTCTCAGAGAGTGTCATAGAGAATCAGAGAGTGTCACAGTGCGTCACAATTTGTCAGAGAGAATCAGAGTGTGTCTCAGAGAATGTCAGAGAGTGTCAAAAAGCGTAACAGTGTGTCTCAGAGAGTGTCACAGTGTCTCAAAGAATGTCACAATGTGTCATAGCGTGTCACAGTGTGCCTCAGTGAGTGTCACAGTAATGCAGAAAATGTCATCGTGTGTCAGAAAGTGTCACCGTAGTTCAGAGAGTGTCATCATGTGTCACAGAAATTGTCACAGTCTGTTAGAGAGCGTCACAGCATGTCTAAGAGAGTGTCCGTGTGTGTCACAGTGTGTCTAAGAACCAGTCAGAGAGTATCACCGTGTGTCTCAGAGAGAGTCAGAGAGTGTCACAGTGTGTACCAGTCTGTACGACAGAGTCACAGTGCGTCTCAGAGAATGTCAGAGAGTGTCAGATAGCGTAACAGTGTGTCTTAGAGAGTGTCACAGTGTGTTTCAGAGATGTCCGAGAGATTGAAACAGTGTCATAGTGTGTCATGCTGTGTCTCAGAGCGTGTTAGAGTGTCACAGTCTGTCCCAGATAGTGTCACATTGTGTCTCAGAGTATCAGAGAGAGACATTGAGCGTCATAGTGTATCTCAGACAGAGTCAGATAGGTCAGAGAGTGTCACAGTGTGCCTCTGAGAGCGTCAGAGTGTGCCTCAGAGTGGTAGAGTGAGTCCGAAAGTGTCACAGTGTGTCTCAGGGAGTGTCAAAGTTTGACAGGGAAGGTTACAGTGCATTTCAGAGTATGTCAGAGAGAGTCAGTGAGTGTCACACTGAGTCGTACTGTGTCTCCGAGAGTGTCAGAGAGGGTCAGCGTTTGTCTCAGAGAGGGTCACAGTCTGTCAGAGAGTGCCACACTGAGTTTCAGAGAACATCAGAGAGAGAGAAAGTGTCACAGTTTGTCTATGAGAGTATCGGAGAGAGTCAGAGAGTGTGACAGTTTGTCACAATCTGTCAGAGAGTGTCACAAAGTGCCTCAGAGAGTGTGTTAGTGTGTCTCAGAGATTGTCAGAGAGGGTCACAATGTGTCTCAGACAGTGTGAGAGAGAGTCAAAAGATGTCACAGTGTGTCACAGTGTGTGAGAGAGTGACCGAGTGTCTCAGAGAGAGGCAGAGAGTGTCACAGTGATTGTCATAGTCTGTCAGAGAGTGTCACAGTGTGTTTCAGTGAGTGTCAGACAGAGTCACAGAGTGTTACAATGTGTCTCAGAGATGGTCAGAATGTGTCACAGTGTTTTACAGTCTGTCAGAGAGTGTTACAGTGTGTCTCAGAGAGGGTCAGAGAGTTTTACAGTATGTCTCAGAGAGTCAGAGAGAGTTAGAGACTATCACAGTGTGCCTCAGAGAATCAGAGAGTGTCACAGTGTGTCACAGTCTGTCAGGGATTGTCACAGTGTACCTCAGTGTGTCATAGACTGTCAGAAAGTGTCACAGTGTGTCATAGACTGTCAGGGAGTGTCATTAGAGTGTTGCAGTGTGTCTCACAGAGGGTCAGAGAGTTTTACAGTGTGTCTCAGAGAGTCAGAGACTGTCACAGAGTGTCACAGTCTGTCAGGGATTGTCACAGTGTGCCTCAGAGAGTGTCAGAGAAAGTCAGCGAATGTCACAGTGTGTCATAGACTGTCAGAAAGTGTCACAGTTTGTCTCAGAGTGTCAGAGAGAGTCTGAACGTGTGGAAGTGTCAGAGAATATCACAGTCTGCCTCAGAGAGTGTGTGAGAGAGATAGAAAGTTTTCTAGTGTGTCTCAGAGAGTGTCACAGTGTCTCAGAGAATGTCAAAATCTGTCACAGTCTGTCGTAGAGTGTCACAGTGTGTTTCAGAGAGTGTCACAGTGTGCTTCGTAGAGTGTCAGATTGAGTCGGAGACTGTTACACTGTGTTTCAGAGAGGGTCAACGAGAGGGTCAGAGTGTTTCATAGTGTGTCTCAGAGAGTGTCACAGTGTGTCTCAGAGGCTCAGAGAGTGCTAGAAAGTGTCACAGTTTGTCTCAGAGAGTGTCACATTTTGTCACAGTCTGTCAGAGAAGGTCACAGTATATTTCAGAGAGAATCAGACAGTGTCAGAGAGGGTCACCATTTGTCTCAGAGAAGGTCACAGTCTGTCAGAGGGTGTTACTCTGTGTCTCAGAGAGAGTCAAAAGTGTGACAGTGTGTTTCCGAGAGTGTCACAGTGTCACAGAGAATGTCACTGTGTGTCAGAGAGTGTCACAGTCTGTCTCAGAGTGGGTCAGAGTGTGTCACAGTCTGTCAGAGAGTGTCACAGTGTTCCTCAGAGAGTGTCAGAGAAAGTCAGAGAATGTCACAATGTGTCGTAGTCTGTCAGACAGTGTCATAGTGTGTCTCAGAGAGTGTCAGAGAGAGTCAGAGAGTGTAACACTGAGTCTCAGAGAGTGTCACAGTGTGTCTCAGAAATTGTCACAGTGTGTCTCAGAGAGTCAGAGTCAGTGAGAGTTAGAATATGCCACAGTGTGTCTCAGTGTGTCAGAGAAGGTTATAGTGTATTTCCAAGTGTGTCAGAGAGAGTCTGAGAGTGTCACAGTGAGTCATACTGTGTCTCAGAGAGTTTCAGACAGGGTCAGCATTTGTCTCAGAGAATGTCACGGTCTGTGAGAGAGTGCTACAGTCTGTCGCAGAGAGGGTCAGAGTGTGTCACAGAGAGTAACAAAATGAGTCAGAAAGTGTCACAGTGTGTCATAGAATGTCAGGGAGTGTCATTAAAGTGTTACAGTGTGTCTCAGAGAGGGTCAGAGAGTTTTACAGTGTGTCTCAGAGAGTCAGAGACTGTCACAGAGTGTCACAGTCTGTCAGGGATTGTCACAGTGTGCCTCAGAGAGTGTCAGAGAAAGTCAGCGAATGTTACAGTGTGTCATCGACTGTCAGAAAGTGTCACAGTTTGTCTCAGAGGGTCAGAGAGAGTCTGAAAGTGTTGAAGTGTCAGAGAATATCACAGTCTACCTCAGAGAGTGTGTGAGAGAGATAGAAAGTTTTCTAGTGTGTCTCAGAGAGTGTCAAAGTGTCTCAGAGAATGTCAAAATCTGTCACAGTCTGTCAGAGAGTGTCACAGTGTGTTTCAGAGAGTGTCACAGTGTGCTTCATAGAGTGTCAGATTGAGTCAGAGACTGTTACACTGTGTCTCAGAGAGGGACAGAGAGGGTCAGAGTGTTTCATAGTGTGTCTCAGAGAGTGTCACAGTGTGTCTCAGAGGGTCAGAGACTGCTAGGAAGTGTCACAGTTTGTCTCAGAGAGTGTCACATTGTGTCACAGTCTGTCAGAGAAGTTTACAGTATATTTCAGAGAGAATCAGACAGTGTCAGAGAGGGTCACCATTTGTCTCAGAGAAGGTCACAGTCTGTCAGAGGGTGTTACTCTGTGTCTCAGAGAGAGTCAAAAGTGTCACAGTGTGTTTCTGAGAGTGTCACAGTGTCACAGAGAATGTCACAGTGTGTCAGAGAGTGTCACAGTGTGTCAGTGTCACAGTGTGTCAGAGAGTGTGACAGTGTGTCATAGTGTCTCAGAGAATTTCATAGTGTGTCACAGTGTGTTTCAGAGAATGTCAGAGAGAGTCAGAGAGTGTCACAATCTGTCTCAGAGAGTGTCAG
Organism: Chiloscyllium punctatum; assembly: GCF_047496795.1. Classification (NCBI taxonomy): domain Eukaryota; kingdom Metazoa; phylum Chordata; class Chondrichthyes; order Orectolobiformes; family Hemiscylliidae; genus Chiloscyllium; species Chiloscyllium punctatum. Next base: position 10,517,336 of record NC_092757.1, read on the forward strand.
AGAGTCCACAGTGTGTCTCGGAGAGTGTCACAGTGTGTCAACGAGTGTCACAGTGTGTCTCAGAGTGAGTCAGATAGAGTCAGAGTGTCTCACAGTGTGTCACAGTCTGTCATAGAGTGTCACAGGGTGTCTCAGTGTGTCAGAGAGAGTCACAGAGTGTCACAGCATGTCTCAGAGAGTGTCACAGAGCATCAGAGAGTGTCACAGTCTGTCTCAGAATGGGTCAGAGTGTGTCACAGTCTGTCAGAGAGTGTCACAGTGTTCCTCAGAGAGTGTCAGAGAAAGTCAGAGAATGTCACAATGTGTCATAGTCTGTCAGACAGTGTCATAGTGTGACTCAGAGAGTGTCAGAGAGAGTCAGAGAGTGTAACACTGAGTCTCAGAGAGTGTCACAGTGTGTCTCAGAGATTGTCACAGTGTGTCTCAGAGAGTCAGAGTCAGTGAGAGTTAGAATGTGTCACAGTGTGTCTCAGTGTGTCAGAGAATGTTATAGTGTATTTCCAAGTGTGTCAGAGAGAGTCTGAGAGTGTCACAGTGAGTTTCAGACGGGGTCAGCATTTGTCTCAGAGAATGTCACGGTCTGTGAGAGAGTGCTACAGTCTGTCGCAAAGAGGGTCAGAGTGTGTCACAGAGAGTAACAAAATGAGTCAGAAAGTGTCACAGTGTGTCATAGACTGTCAAAATCTGTCACAGCCTGTCAGAGAGTGTCACAGCGTGTTTCAGAGAGTGTCACAGTGTGCTTCATAGAGTGTCAGATTGAGTCGGAGACTGTTACACTGTGTCTCAGAGAGGGTCAGAGTGTTTCATAGTGTGTCTCAGAGAGTGTCACAGTGTGTCTCAGAGGCTCAGAGAGTGCTAGAAAGTGTCACAGTTTGTCTCAGAGAGTGTCACATTGTGTCACAGTCTGTCAGAGAAGGTTACAGTATATTTCAGAGAGTATCAGACAGTGTCAGAGAGGGTCACCATTTGTCTCAGAGAAGGTCACAGTCTGTCAGAGGGTGTTACTCTGTGTCTCAGAGAGAGTCAAAAGTGTCACAGTGTGTTTCCGAGAGTGTCACAGTGTCACAGAGAATGTCACTGTGTGTCAGAGAGTGTCACAGTGTGTCAGAGTGTCACAGTGTGTCAGAGAGTGTCACAGTGTGTCATAGTGTGTCTCAGAGAGTTTCAGACAGGATCAGCATTTGTCTCAGAGAATGTCACGGTCTGTGAGAGAGTGCTACAGTCTGTCGCAGAGAGGGTCAGAGTGTGTCACAGAGAATGACAGAATGAGTCAGAAAGTGTCACAGTGTGTCTCAGAGAGTGTCTCCGTGTGTCACAATCTGTAAGAGAAGGCTACAGTGTATGTTCGAGCGGGTCAGAGAGAGTCAGACATTGTCACAGTGTGTCATACTGTGGTTCAGATATTTTCAGAGACAGTCAGCATTTGTCTCCAAGAGGGTTCCCCGTCTGATTGAGAGTGTTATAGTGTGTCTCAGAGAGTGAGAGAAAGGGTCAGAGAGTGTCACAGTGTGTCTAAGAGAGTGTCAAAGAAAGTCAGAGAATGTCACAGTTTGTCACAGTCTGTCAAAGAGTGTTACAGTGTGCTTCAGAGACTGTCAGAGCAAGTCAAAATATCACAGTGTGTCACAGTCTGTCAGAGAGTATCATAGTGTGCCTCAGAGAGAAACAGAGATTGACATAGCGTGTCACAGTCTGTCAGAAATTGTTACTGTGCGTTTCAGATAGTGTCAGAGAGAGTCAGAGAGCATCACAGTGCATCGTACTATGCCTCAGAGGGAGTCAGAGAGTGTCACAGTCTGTCTCAGAGAGGGTCGGAGAGTGTCACACTGTCTCAGAGTATGTCACAGAGTGTCGGAGTGTGTCACAGTGTGTCTCAGAATCAGTCAGATAGTGCCACAGTGCGTCTCAGAGCGAGTCAGATAGAATCAGAGAGAGTCACAGTGTTTCTAAGAGAGGGTCATAGAGTGTCTCAGAGAGAGTCACAGTCTGTCAGGGAGTTTTACACTGTGTCTCAGAGAGTGACAAAAAAGAGTGAGAGAGTGTCACAGACTGTCTCAGAGAGTGTCAAAGAGTGTCACACTGTCTCAGAGTATGTCACAGAGTGTCGGAATGAGTCACAGTGTGTCTCAGAGTCAGTCACAGAGTGCCACAGTGCATCTCAGAGCGGGTCAGAGAGAATCAGGGAGAGTCACAGTCTGTCAGAGAGTTTTACACTGTGTCTCAGAGAGTCACGAAAGAGTGAGGGAGTGTCACAGACTGACTCAGAGAGAGTCAGAGAGAGTCAGAGAGTGTCACAGTCTGTTTCAGAGAGTGTCAGAGAGTGTCACACTGACTCAGACAATGTCACAGAGTGTCGGAGTGAGTCATTATTTGTCTCAGAGTCAGTCGGAGAGTGCCACAGAGCGTCTCAGAGGGAGTCAGAGAGAATCAGAGAGTGTCACAGTGTGTCAAACTCTGTCAGAGAGTGTCACAGTGTATCTCAGAGAGTGTCATTGAGAATCAGAGAGTGTCACAGTGTGTCACAGTCTGTCAGAGAGTGTCACAGTGCATCTCAGAGGGTGTCATTGAGAATTAGAGAGTGTCACAGTGTGTCACAGTCTGTCAGAGAGTGTCACAGTGCATCTCAGAGAGTGTCATTGAGAATTAGAGAAAGTCACAGTGTATCACAGTCTGTCAGTGTGTGTCTCAGAGAATGGCAGAGAGTGTCAGGTAGAGTCACAGTTTGTCTCAGAGAGTGTCACAGTGTGTCATACTGTATCTCAGAGAGAGTCAGAGTGTGTCACAGTGTGTCATACTGTGTCTTAGAGCGTGTCAGAGTCTGTCACAGTCTGTGTCAGTGAGTTTCAGAGAGGGTCCGAGTGTGTGACAGTGTGTCACAAAGTGTCCGAGAGTGTTACAATGTGTCTCAGAGAGCGTCGTAGAGTTTCACAGTGTGTGTCAGAGAGTGTCAGAAAGTGTCACAGTTTCTCAGAGAGTGGCAGAGAGAGTCAGAGAATCTCATAGTGTTTCTCAGAGAGTGTCAGAGAGTGTTACAGTGTGTCTCAGAGAGTGTCATCGTGTTTCTCTAAGAGTTTTACACTGTGTCTCAGAGAGGGTCAGGGTGAGTGAGAGAGTGTCATATTGTGCCCCAGAGTGTGTCAGAGAGAGTGTGAAAGTGTCACAGTGTGTCTGAGTGAGTGTCAGAGCGATTCAGAGAGTGTTACAGAGTGTCTCACAGAGTGTCAGAGTATGTCTCAGAGTGTCAGAGATAGTCAGAGAGTGTCACAGTGTGCTTAGGAGAGTTTCATTGTCTGTCAGAGAATGTCATGCTGTGTCATAATGTGTCTCAGAGAGTGTCACAGAATCTTACAGTTCCTCTCATTGAGTGTCAGAGTGTATCAGAAAGTGTCACTGTCTGTCAGAGAGTGTTGCAGTGTGTCACAGAAAGTGTCACAGTCTATCACAGTCGGTCAGAGAGTGTCAAAGTGTGTCAGAGAGTGTCACAGTGTGTCTCAGAGAGTGTCACAGTGTCTCAGAGAATGTCACCATGTGTGGGAGAGTGTCACAGTCGGTCAGAGAGTGTCACAGTGTGTCGCAGAGAGTGTCAGAGAATGTCACTGTGTGTCATAGTCTGTCGGAGAGTGTCATAGTGTGTCTCAGAAATTGTCAGAGAGGGTCACAGTGTGTCTCAGATAGACAGAGATAGTCAGAAAGTGTAACAGTGTGTCTCAGAGAATGACACAGTGTGTCACAGTCTGTAAGAGAAGGTTACAGTATATTACAGAGTGTATCAGAAAGAGTCGGAGAGTGTGACAGTGTGTCATACTGTGTCTCAGAGAGTGTCAGGCAGGGTCAGCATTTGTCTCAGAGAATGTCACAGTCTGTGAGAGAGTGTCACAGTGCATCTCAGAGAGTCAGAGAGAGAGTCCGAGAGTGTCACAGTGCATCTCAGATTGTCATAGAGTGCCATAGTGTGTCTCAGAGAGTGTGAGAGAGATAAAAACAATGTCACAGTGTTTCACAGAAAGTGATCGAGTGTCTCTGCGAAAGAGACAGAGAGTGTCACAGTGTGTCTCAAAGAGTGTCACAGTATGTATCAGAGTGTCAGAGAGGAAAAGTAAGTGTCACAGTGAGTCTCAGAGAGTGTCACAGTGTCTCAGAAAATGTAACCGTGTGTCAGAGAGTGTGACAGTGTGTCAGAGAGTATCACAGTGTGTCAGACAGATGGTCAGAGAGTGTCGCAGTGTGTCTCAGAGAGTGTCAGAAAGTGTCATAGTGTGCCTTAGTGTGTCTTAGTGAGTGTCAGAGCGATTCAGAGTGTGTTACAGTGTGTCTCAGAGAGGTTCAGAGAGTGTCACAGCGTGTCTCAGAGTGTCAGAGAGAGACAGAGAGTGTCACAGTGTCTCAGAGAATGTCACCATGTGTGAGAGACTTTCGCAGTCAGTCAGAGAGTGTCACAGTGTGTCTCAGAGAATCAGAGAATTTCACAGTGTGTCACAGTCTGCCAGAGAGTGTCACAGTGTGTCTCAGAGAGTATCAGAAAATGTCAGTGTGTCAAAGCCTGTCAGAGAGTGTCATTGCGTGTCTCAGAGAGTGTCAGAGAGGGTCAGAGAGTGTCACAATGTGTCTTAGATAGACAGAGATAGTCAGAAAGTGTCACAATGTGTCTCAGTAAGTGTCACAGTGTGTCTTAGAGAGTGGCACAGTGTGTCACAGTCTGTACGAAAAGGTTACAGTGTATTTCAGAGTGTATGAGAGAGAGTCCGAGAGTGTGACATTGTGTCATACTGTGTCTCTGAGAGTGTCAGACAGGGTCAGCATTTGTCTCAGTGAATGTCACAGTCTGTGAGAGAGTGTCACAGTACATCTAAGAGTGTCAGAGAGAGTCACAGTGTGTCTCAGAGATTGTGAGAGAGATTTTAAAAATGTCACATTGTGTCTCAGACAGTCAGAGATAGTCAGAGAATGTCACAGTGTGTCTAGGAGAGTGTCACAGTGTGTCACAGTCTGTGAGAGAGTGTCACAGTGTGCCTCAGAGAGAGTGAGATAAAGTCAGAGAATGTCATAGTGTGTCTCAGAGAGTGTCAGAGAGTGTCATAGAGTGTTACAGTATGTCTCAGAGAGGGTCAGAGAGTGTCACAGTGTGTCACAGAAAATGTCACAGTCTATCACAGTCGGTCATAGAGTGTTACAGTATGTCTCAGAGAGGGTCAGAGAGTGTCACTGTGTGTCACAGAAAATGTCACAGTCTATCACAGTCGGTCAGAGAGTGTCACAGTGTCTCAGAGAATGTCACCATGAGTGAGAGAGTGTCACAGTTGGTCAGAGGGTGTCACAGCGTATCAGAGAGTGAGTGTCACAGTGTGTCACAGAGAGTGTCACAGTCCGTCACAGTCTGTCAAAGAGTGTCACAGTGTGTCTCAGAGCGTCAGAGAGAGTTAAAGAATGTCACAGTGTGTCACAGTCTGTCAGAGAGTGTCAGACAATGTTTCAGAGAGTGTCTGAGAGTGCCACAGTGTGTCTCAGAGAGTGTCAGAAAGGATTGGAGATTGTCACAGTGCATCTCAAAGTGTCAGAGAGGGTCAGAGAGTGTCACAGTGTGTCTAAGATAGGTTCAGAGAGAGTCAGTGAGTATCACAGGGTGCCACAGTCTGTCAGACACTGTCACAGTGTGCCTCAAAGAGAGTCGGAGAGTGTCACAACGTGTCCGAGAGTGTCAGAGAGAGTCAGAGAGTGTCACAGTCTGTCAGAGTCTCACAGTGTGTCTAAGAGTGTCTCAGAGACAGTCAGAGAGTGTTACAGTCTGTCAGAGAGTTTCACAGTGTGTCTCAGAGTCAGAGAGAGTCAGAAAGTGTCACAGTCAGTCTTTGAGAGTGTCTCAATGTGTCACGGTCTGTCAGAGTGTCACAGTGTGTCTAAGAGAGTGTCCGAGGGAGTCAAGTGTATCTCAGAGAGTGTCACAGTGTGTCTGAGAGAGTCAGAAAGTGTCACAGTTTGTCTCAGAAAATGTCACAGTGTGAAACAGTCTGTCAGACAATGATACAGTGTATTTCAGAGAGTGTCAGAGAGAGTCAGAAAGTGTCACAATGTGTCATACAGTGTCTCAGAGAGTGTCAGTGAGGGTAAGCATTTGACTCAGAGGGTCTCAGTCTTTGAGAGAGCGTCACAGTGTGTCTCAGTGAGTGTTAGAGTGAGTCAGAGAGGGTCACAGTATGTCATACTGTGCCTCAGAGAGTGTCAGAGAGTCAGACTGCATCACAGTGTGTCTCAGAGAATGTCAGAGAGTGTCACAGTCTGTCTCAGAGAGAGTCCGAGCGGGTCAGAGAGTGTCACAGAATTTCTCTGGAGTGTCACAGTGTCTCGGAAAATGTCACCGTGTTCAAGGAGTGTCACAGTGTGTCAGGGAGTATCACAGTGTGTTTCAGCGTGTGTCAGAGAGGGACAGAGTGTCACAGTGTGTTCTAGAGTGTCAGAGAGAGACACAGAAGGTCACAGTGTGTCTCAGAGTGTCAGAGAGAGTCAGAGAGTATCACAGTGTGACTCAGAGTGTGTCAGAGAGTGTCATAGGATGTGTCAGTGAGTGTCAGAGCGATTCAGAGAGTGTTACAATGTGCCTCAGAGAGGGACAGAGAGTGTCAATGTGTTCCAGAGTGTCAGAGAGAGTCACAGAGAGTCACAGTGTGTCTCAGCATGTCAGAGAGAGTCAGAGAGTGTCACAGTGTGTCTCAGAGTGTCAGAGATAGTAAGGGAGTGTAACAGTCTGTCACAGTCTCTCAGAGAGTGTCACAATGTGCCTCAGAGAGAGTCAGAGAAAGTCAGACAATGTCACAGTGTTTCGTAATCTGTCAGAGAGTGTCATAGTGTGTCTCAGAAAGTGTCATAGGGTGTTACAGTGTGTCTCAGAGAGTGTCGTACAGTGTCACCGTCTCTCAGAGAGTGTCACAGTGTGTCAGAGAGTCTCAAGTGTGTCTCAGAGAGTGTCACAGTGTATCAGAGAGTCTCAAGAGTGTCTCAGAGAGTGTCACAGTCGGTCAAAGAGAATAACAGTGTGTTTCAGTGAGGGTCTGCGAGTGTCACAGTGTGTATCAGAGAGTCAGAGAGAGTCTGAGAGTGTTACACAGTGTCTAAGAAAGTGTCATAGAGCGTCCGAAAGTGTCACAGTCTGTCTCAGAGAGGGTCCGAAAATGTCAGAGAATGTCACAGTGTGACATAGTCTGTCAGAGAGTGTCATAGTGTGTCTCAGAGAGTGTCAGACAGAGTCAGATTGTGTCACAGTCTGACTCAGAGATTGTCAGAGCTGGTCAGAGAGTGTCACAGTGTGTCTCAGGGATGGTCACAGTGTGTCAAAAAATGTCATCGTATATCAGAGAGTGTCACAGTCTGTCAGAGAGTGTCATAGTGTGTCACAGAAAGTTTCACAGTCTGTCAGAGTCTGTCAGAGAGTGTCACAGTGTTTCTCAGAGAGCGAGAGTCTCACAGTGTGTCACAGAGTGTCAGAGAGAGTCACAGTGTGTCTCAGGGAGAGTTCGAGAGTGTCAAAAAAGTCCCAATGTTTCTCAGAGAGTGACCGAGTGTCTCAGAGAGAAACAGATAGTCAGAGAATGTCACAGTTGGACATAATCTGTCAGAGAGTGTCATAGTGTGTCCCACAGTGTGTCAGAGATAGTCAGAGAGGGTCACAGTGTGTTTCAGAGAGTGTCACAGTGTGTTTGAGTCTGTTAGAAATGATTGCAGTGTATTTCAGTGTGTTTCAGGGAGAGTCAGAGAGTGTCACAGTGAGTCGTACTGTGTCTCCGAGAGTGTCAGAGAGGGACAGCCTTTGTGTCAGAGAGGGTCACAGTCTGTGAGAGAGGATTATAGTGTGTCTCAGAGAGAGACAGAATGATTCAGAGAGTGTCACAGTGTGTCTCTGAGAGTGTCAGAGAATGTCACAGCGTGTCACTTTCTGTCAGAGAGTGACAAGTGTGTTTCAGAGAGTGTCAGAGAGTGTCACAGTGTGTCACAGTCTGTCAGAGAGTGTCAAAGTGTGTTTCTGAGAGAGTCAGAGAGTGACACAATATGTCTCAGAGAGTGTCGATAGGATCAGAGTGTCATAGTGTATCACAATGTGTTTCAGAGAGAGTCAGAGAGTGTCACAGTCTGTCTCAAAGAGTGTCAGAGAGGGTCAGAGAGTGTCACAGTGTGTCTAAGAGAGTCAGAGAGAGACAGAAAGTGTCACAGTGTGTCTCAGAGAGAGTGAAAGAGTGTCAGAGTCTGTCGCAGAGATTGTCAGAGCGGGTCAGAGAGTGTCACAGTGTGTCTGAGAGAGTCAGAGAGAGACAGAAAGTGTCACAGTGTGTCTCAGTCAGTGTCAAAAGGTCTCAGAAAATGTCACCGTTTGTCAGAGAGTGTAACAGTGTGTCAGAGAGTATCACAATGTGTCTCAGAGACTGTCAGAGAGTGTCATAATGTGTCTCAGTGAGTGCCACAGCGATTCAGAGAATGTTACAGTGTGTCTCAGCGAAGGTCAGAGAGTGTCACAGAGTGTCATAGTGTGTCTCAGAGTGTCAGAGATAGTCAGAGAGTGTCACAGTGTGTCTCAGAGAGTGTCACAGGGTGTCACAGTCTGTCACAGTGTGTCACAGAGTGTGTCAGAGAGAGTCCGGCCAAGTCAGAGAATGTCACAGTGTTTCATAGTCTGTCAGAGAGTTTCATAGTGTGTCTCAGTGAGTGTCATAGTGTGGTACAGTGTGTCTCAGAGAGTGTCAGACAGTGTCACAGTCGGTCAGGTAATGCCACAGTGTGTCTCAGAGAGTGTCACAGTGTGTCACAGAGAGTGTCACAGTGTGTCTCAGAGAGGGTCACAGTGTGTCTTAGAGAGTGTCACAGTGTGTCACAGAGAGGGTCACAGTCTGTCACGGTCTGTCAAAGAGTGTCACAGTGTGTTTCAGAGAGTGCCAGAGAGGGTCTGAAAGTGTCACAGCGTGTCTCAGAGAGTCAGAAAGAATCAAATAATGTTACCGCGCGTTTAAGAGAGTCTCAGAGAGCACCAGAAAGTGTCACAGTCTGTCTCAGAGAGGGTCAGAGTGAGTCACAATCTGTCAGAGATTGGCACCGTGTGCCTCAGAGAGAGTCAGAGAAAGTCATAAATGTCACATTGTGTCATAGAGTCCGAGCAAGTCAGAGAATGTCACAGTGTTTCATAGTCTGTCAGAGAGTGTCATAGTGTGTCTCAGTGAGTGTCAGAGATAGTCAGAGAGTGTCACAGTGTGTTTCAGAGAGTGTCACAGTGTGTCACAGTCTGTCAGAGAAGGTTACAGTGCTTTTTAGAGTGTGTCAGAGAGTCAGAGAGTGTCACAGTGTGTTTCAGAGAGTGTCACAGTGTGTCTCAGAGAGTGTCACAGTGTGTCACAGTCTGTCAGAGAAGGTTGCAGTGCTTTTTAGAGTGTGTCAGAGAGAGTCAGAGAGTGTCAGAGAGGGTCAGCGTTTGTCTCAGAGAGGGTCACAATCTGTCAGAGAGTGTCATAATGTGTCTCAGAGTGGGTCAGAATAAATCAGAGAGTGTCACAGTGTGTCTAATAGAGTTCCAGAGAAAGACAAAAACTGTCACAGTTTATCACAATCTGACAGAGAGTGCCACAGCGTATCGTGCTGTGCCTCAGATAGTGTCAGAGAGAGTGAGAGAGTTTCAAAGTCTGTCTCAGACGGGGTCAGAGGTTGTCACTGTGTGTCTCAGAGAATGTCAGAGTCGGTCAGAGAGTGTCAAAGCGTGTCTTAGAGAGTGTCAGAGAGGGTCAGGAAGTGTCACACCCTGTCTAAGAGAGCGTCACAGAGCGTCACAATGTGTCACAGTGTTTCCCCGAGAATGTCACCATGTGTCAGAGAGTGACACAGTCAGTCAGAGTGTGTCACAGTGTGTCTCAGAGAGTGTTACAGTGTTTCTCAAAGAATGTCACCGTGTGTCAGAGAGTGTCACAGTCAGTCAGAGACCGTCGCAGTCAGTCTGCGAGTGTCACAATGAGTCTCAGGGTGTCAGAGAGACACTGAAAGTGTCACAGTGTGTATCAGAGAGTGTCACAGTGTCTCAGAATATGTCACCCTGTGTCAGAGAGTGTCACAGTCTGACGGAGAGTGTCATAGTGTGTCACAGAAAATGTCACAGTCTGTTAGAGTCATTCAGAGAGTGTCACAGTGTGTCTCAGAGAGTGCCAGACAGGGTCAGCGTGTCACATTCCGTCAGAGGGTCACAGTGTGTTTCAGATAGTGTCAGATAGGATCAGAGAGTGTGTCAGTGTGTGTAGGTGAGTGTCAGAGAGAGTCGGTGAGTGTCACACTGTATCTAGGTGAGTGTCAGAGAGAGTCAGCGAGTGTCACAGTGTCTAGGTGAGTGTCAGGGAGATCCAGAGAGTCAGCGAGTGTAACAGAGTACCTAGGTGAGTGTCAGAGAGAGTCAGCGAGTGTCACAGTGTGTCTAGGTGAGTGCCAGAGAGAGTCAGCGAGTGTAATAGTGTGTCTAGGGGAGTGTCAGAGAGGGTCAGCGCGTGTAACAGTGTCTCTAGGTCAGTGTCAGAGAGAGTCAGCGAGTGTCACAGTGTGTCTAGGTGAGTGCCAGAGAGAGTCAGCGAGTGTAATAGTGTGTCTAGGGGAGTGTCAGAGAGGGTCAGCGCGTGTAACAGTGTCTCTAGGTCAGTGTCAGAGAGAGTCAGCGAGTGTAAGTGTGTCTAGGTGAGTGTCAGAGAGAGTCAGCGAGTGTAACAGTGTGTCTAGGTGAGTGTCAGAGAGAGTCAGCGAGTGTAACAGTGTGTCTCGGTGAGTGCCAGAGAGAGTCAGCGAGTGAAACATTGTGACACTCTCTGAGACACACTGTGACACTCTCTGAGTGTCATAGTCAGTCTGTGAGAGGGTGTCACAGTGTGTCTCAGAGAGTGTCAGAGATGGTTAGAGTTTGTTTCAGAGTCGTTCACAGTCTGTGAGAGAGTGTCACAGTGTGTCTCAGATAGTGTCAGAGTGAGTCATAGAGTGTCGCAGTGTGTCATACTTTGCCTCATAGAGTGTCACAGTCAGTCAGACTGTAACACAGTGTATCTCAGAGAGTCAGAGTGTGTCACAGGTTGTCTCAGATAGTGACACCGTCATTCACGCTCTGTCAGAGAAGGCTACAGTATATTTTAGAGTGAGTCAGAGGGAGTCAGAAAGTGTAACAGTCTGTCTTTGAGAGTGTCTCAGTGTGACACAGTCTGTCAGAGTGTGTCACCGTGTGTCTCAGAGAGTGTCAGAGATGGTCAGAGTTTGTCTCAGAGAGGTTAACAGTCTGTGAGAGAGTGTCACAGTGTGTCTTTGAGAGTGTCAGAGAAAGTCAGAGAGTGTCACAGTTTGTCACAATCTGTCAGAGAGGGTCACAGATGTCGTGCTCTGCCTCAGAGAGTGCCAGGGAGATTCCGAGAGTGTCACAGTCGGTCTCAGAGAGGATCAGAGGGCGTCACAGTGTGTCACAGTCTGTCAGAGCGTGTCACAGTGTGCCGCAGAGTGTGTCAGAGAGTTTCACAGTCTGTTAAAGTGTCACAGTGTGCCTAAGAGAGTGTCAGAGAAAGTCAGAGAGTGTCACAGTTTGTCACAATCTGTCAGAGAGGGTCACAGATGTCGTGCTGTGCCTCAGCGAGTGTCAGGGAGAGTAGAGAGTGTCACAGTGTGCCTAAGAGAGTGTCAGAGAGAGTCACAGTGTGTTTAAGAGAGACTCACAGCGTGTATCAGAGAGTCAGAGAGAGTCGGAACGTGTCACGGTCTGTTTCTGAGTGTGTCACAGTGTATCACAGTCTGTAGAGAAGGTTACAGTATATTTCGAAGTGAGTCAGAGAGGTTCAGAAGTATCACAGTCTGTCAGAGAGTGTCACAGTGTGCCTCAGAGAGTGCCAGAGAGCGGCAGAGAGTGTCACAGTATGTCATACTGTGCCTCACAGAGTGTCAGAGTGAGTCGACGAGTGCCACAGTGCGTCTCAGAAAGATTCAGAGAGTCAGAGCAGATCAGAAAGTGTGACTGTGTGTCTCAAAGAGTGTTACAGTGTGTCTAAGAGTGTCAGAGAGAGTCAGAGAGTGTCATAGTGTGTCACAGTCTGTCAGAGAGTATCACAGTTTGTCTCAGCCAGTCAGGGAAAGACAGAAAGTGTCACAGCATGTCTCAGAGAGTGTCACCCCAGTGTCAGAGAATGTCACCGTCCGTGAGAGAGTGTCATTGTGTGTCACAGAAAGTGTGACAATCTGTCACAGTCTGTCAGAGTGCGTTAAGGTGTTTCTCAGGGAGTGTGAGAGCGCGTCACAGGGTATCTCAGAGAGAGTCAGAGAGTGTCACAGTGTGTCTCAAAGAGTGTGGGAGAGAGTCAAACAATGTCACAGTGTGTCTCAGAGAGTGTCAGAGTATCGGAGAGAGTCACAGAGTGTCACAGTGCATCTCAGAGAGTCAGAGAGTGTCACAGTGTGTCTATGTAAGTGTCAGAGACAGTCATGGAGTGTCACAGTCTGTGAGAGTGTGTCATATTGGGTCTCAGAGAGGGTCAGAGATGGATAGAGCTTGTTTCAGAGTGGTTCACAGTCTGTGAGAGAGTGTGAAAGTATGTCTCAGAGAGTGTCAGAGTGAGTCAGAGAGTGTCGCAGTGTGTCACACTGTGCCTCATAGAGTGTCACAGAGAGTCAGACTGTATCACAGTGTATCTCAGAGAGTCAGAGTGTGTCACACTCTGTCTCAGAGAGTGACACCGTGGGTCAGGGAGAGTAGAGAGTGTCACAGTGTGCCTAAGAGAGTGTCAGAGAGAGTCACAGTGTGTTTAAGAGAGACTCACAGCGTGTCTCAGAGTCAGAGAGAGTCGGAACGTGTCACAGTCTGTTTCTGAGAGTGTCACAGTGTATCACAGTCTGTCAGAGAAGGTTACAGTATATTTCGAAGTGTGTCAGGGAGGTTCAGAAGTATCACAGTCTGTCAGAGAGTGTCACAGTGTGCCTCAGAGAGTGCCAGAGAGCGGCAGAGAGTGTCACAGTATGTCATACTGTGCCTCACAGAGTGTCAGAGTGAGTCGACGAGTGTCACAGTGCGTCTCAGAAAGAGTCAGAGAGTCAGAGCAGATCAGAGAGTGTGACTGTGTGTCTCAAAGAGTGTTACAGTGTGTCTAAGAGCGTCAGAGAGAGTCAGAGAGTGTCATAGTGTGTCACAGTCTGTCAGAGAGTGTCACAGCGTGTCTAAGGGAGTCAGAGAAAGACAGAAAGTGTCACAGCGTGTCTCAGAGAGTGTCACCCCAGTGTCAGAGAATGTCACCGTCCGTGAGAGAGTGTCATTGTGTGTCACAGAAAGTGTGACAGTCTGTCACAGTCTGTCAGAGTGCGTTACGGTGTTTCTCAGAGAGTGTGCGAGTGCGTCACAGGGTATCTCAGAGAGAGTCAGAGAGTGTCACAGTGTGTCTCAAAGAGTGTGGGAGAGAGTCAAACAATGTCACAGTGTGTCTCAGAGAGTGTCAGAGAGGGACAGAGAGTGTCACAGTGTTTGCCAGAGTATCAGAGAGAGTCACAGAGTGTCACAGTGCATCTCAGAGAGTCAGAGAGTGTCACAGTGTGTCTATGTAAGTGTCAGAGACAGTCATAGAGTGTCACAGTCTGTGAGAGTGTGTCATATTGGGTCTCAGAGAGGGTCAGAGATGGTTAGAGCTTGTTTCAGAGTGGTTCACAGTCTGTGAGAGAGTGTGAAAGTATGTCTCAGAGAGTGTCATAGTGAGTCAGAGAGTGTCGCAGTGTGTCACACTGTGCCTCATAGAGTGTCACAGAGAGTCAGACTGTATCACAGTGTGTCTCAGAGAGTCAGAGTGTGTCACAGTCTGTCTCAGAGAGTGACACCGTGGGTCACGCTCTGTCAGAGAAGGCTACAGTATAGATTAGAGTGAGTCAGAGCGAGTCAGAAAGTGTCACAGTCTGTTTTTGAGAGTGTCTCAGTGTGACACAGTCTGTCAGAGAGTGTCACCGTGTGTCTCAGAGAGTGTCAGAGATGGTCAGAGTTTGTCTGAGAGGTTCACAGTCTGTGAGACAGTGTCACAGTGTGTCTCAGAGAGTGTCAGAGAGAGACAGAGAGTGTCGTAATGTGTCATACTGGGCCTCATAGAGTGTCACAGAGAGACAGACTGTAACACAGTGTATCTCAGGGAGTCAGAGTGTGTCACAGTCTGTCTCAAGAGTGACACCGGGGGTCACGCACTGTCAGAGATGGCTACAGTATATTTTAGAATGAGTCAGAGGGAGGCAAAAAGTGTCACAGTCTGTCTTGGAGAGTGACACAGTGTGTCACAGTCTGTCAGAGATTGTCACAGTGTTTCGTGCTGTGCCACAGAGAGTGTCACAGAGAGTGTGAGAGAGACACACACAGTCGGTCTGAGAGAGGATCAGTGAGTGTCACTGTGTGTCTCCGAGAGTGTCACAGTGTGTCTCAGAGAGTCAGACAGAGTCAGAATGTGTACCAGTGTGTCTCAGAAAGTGTCAGAGCGACGCAGTGTGTCACAGTCTCTCAGAGGAAGTCACAGTGTGCCTCAGAGTGTGTCAGAGAGTGTAACAGTCTGCTAGAGAGTGTCACAGTGTGTTTCAGAGAGAGTCAGAGAGTGACACAATGTGTTTCAGAGAGTGTCAGATAGGATCGGAGAGTGTCACAGTTTGTCTCGGTGAGTGTCAGAGAGAGTCAGCGAGTGTCACCGTGTGTCTAGGGGAATGTTAGAGAGAGTCAGTGAGTGTCACTGTGTGTCTAGGTGAGTGTCAGAGAGAGTCAGCGAGTGTCAGAGTGTGTCTAGGTGAGTGTCACACAGAGTCAGCGAGTGTAACAGTGTTTCTAGTTGAGTGTCAGAGAGAGTTGGTGAGTGTCACCATGTGTCTAGGTGAGTGTCAGAGAGAGTCAGCGAGTGTCACAGTGTGTCTAGGTGAGTGTCAGAGAGAGTCAGCGAGTGTAACAGTGTGTCGAGGTGAGTGTCAGAGAGAGTCAGCGAGTGTAACAGTGTGTCTAGTTGAGTGTCAGAAAGAGCCAGCGAGTGTAACAGTGTGTCTAGTTGAGTGTCAGAGAGAGCCAGCGAGTGTAACAGTGTGTCTACGTGAGTGCCAGAGAGTGTCAGCGAGTGTAACAGTGTGTCTAGGTTAGTGCCAGAGAGAGTCAGCGAGTGTAATAGTGTGTCTAGGTGAGGGCCAGAGAGAGTCAGAGAGTGTATCAGTGTCTCTAGGTGAGTGTCAGAGAGAGTCAGAGAGTGTCACAGTCTGTCAGAGAGTGTCACAGTGAGTCTCAGTGAGTCTCAGTGAGTGTCGCAGTGCGTCTCTGATAGTCAGAGAGAATCACAGGTTGTCTTTGAAAGTGTCACAGTGTGCCACAGAGAGCGTCAGTGAGTGTCACAGTGTATTTAAGAGAGTGTCAAAGAGACTAACAGTGAGTCTAAGAGATTCTCAGTGTGTCCCAGAGAGAGTCACAGTGTGTCTTAAAGAGTCAGAGAGTCGGAACCTGTCACAGTCTGTCTCATAGAGTGTCACAGTGTGTCACAGTCTCTCCGTAAAGGTTATATGTATTTCAGAGTGTGTCAGAGAGAGTCAGGGAGTGTCACAGTGAGTCCTACAGTGTCTCAGAGAGTGTCAGAGAGTGTCAGCATTTTGGTCAGAGGGGGTCACAATCTGAGAGAGAGTGTTATAGTGTGTCTCAGAGAATAACAGAATGACACAGAAAGTGTCACAGAGTGTCTCAGAGAGAGTCAGAGAGTGTCACAGTGTGTCTCAGAGAGAGTCAGAGATTGTCACAGTGTTTCCCAGAGTATCAGAGAGAATCACAGAGTGTCACAGTGTGTCTCAGAGAGTCAGAGACAGTCAGAGAGTGTCGCAGTTTGTCATACTGTGCATCGTAGAGTGTCACAGAGAGTCAGACTGTATCACAGTGTATCTCAGAGAGTCAGAGTGTATCACTGTCTGTCTTTGAGAGTGACACAGTGTCAGTCTATCAGAGAGTGTCACAGTGTGTCTCAGATCGGATCAGAGAGTGTCACAGTGCATCTCAAATTGTCAGAGAGAGAGTTAGAGAGTGAAACAGCGTGTCACAGTCTGTCAGAGAGTGTCACAGTGCTTTTCAGATAGTGTCAGAGAGTGTCACAGTGTGTTTGAGAGAGAGTAAGACAGTGTCACAATGTGTCTCAGAGAGTGTCACAGTGTGTTTCAGAGAGTGTCACAGTGCCTTTCGGAGAGAGTTAGAGAGTGTCACAGTGTGTGTCTGAGAGTGTCACAGTGTGTTTCAGAGAATGTCAGATCGAATCAGAGAGTTTCACAGTGCGTCTGAAAGTGTCAGAGAATGTCACAGTGTGTCACAGCCTGTCAGAGAGTATCACAGTGCATCTCAAAGTGTAAGAGAAAGTCAGAGAATGTCACAGTTTGTCACAACCTGTCACAGAGTGTCACAGTGTGTCGTGCTGTGCCTCAGAGAGTGTCAGGGAGAGTCAGAGAGTGTCACAGTCGGTCTCAGAGATTGTCAGAGAGTGTCATAGTGTGTCACAGTCTGTCAGAGCGTGTAACAGTGTGCCGCAGAGTGTGTCAGAGAGTTTCAAAGTCTGTTAGAGAGTGTCACAGTATGTTTCAGAGAGTGTCACAGTGTGCTTCAGAGAGTGTCAGAGAGTGTCACAGTGTGTTTAAGAGAGTGTGTGAGAGAGTCACAGTGTGTCTAAAGATATTCTCAGCGTGTCTGAGAGAGGCAGACAGAGTCGGAACGTGTCGCAGTCTGTCTCTGAGAGTGTCACAGTGTGTCACAGTCTGTCAGAGAAGGTTACAGTATATTTCAGAGAGAGTCAGAGAGAGTCAGAGAGTGTCACAGTTTGTCACAATCTGTCAGAGAGGGTAACAGATGTCGTGCTGCGCCTCAGAGAGTGTCAGGGAGAGTCAGAGAGTGTCACAGTCAGTCTCAGAGAGGGTCAGAGAGTATCACAGCGTTTCCCAGAGCATCAGAGAGAGTCTCAGTGTGTCACAGTGTGTCTCAGAGAGTCAGAGACAGTCAGAGTGTCGCAGTGTGTCATACTGTGCATCATAGAGTGTCACAGAGAGTCAGACTGTATGACAGTGTATCTCAGAGAGTCAGAGTATGTCGCACTCTGTCCCAGAGAGTGACACCGTTGGGCACGCTCTGTCAGAGAAGCCTACAGTAGATTTCAGAGTGAGTCAGAGGGAGTAACAAAGTGTCACTGTCTGTCTTTGAGAGTGACACAGTATGTCAGTCTGTCAGAGAGTGTCACATTGTGCCTCAGAGAGTGTCACAGTGTGTCACAGTGTGTTAGGGAGTATCACAGTGTGTTTCAGAGAGAGTTAGAGAGTGTCAGAGTTTGTCACAGTCTGTCAGAGAGTGTTACAGTGCTTCTCAGATAGTGTCAGAGAGTGTCACAGTGTGTCTCAGAGAGTGTCACATTGTGTCGCAGAGAGTGTCGGATAGGATCAGAGAGTGTCGCAGTGCGTCTCAAATTGTCAGAGAGGGTCCCAAAGTGTCTCAGAGAGTCTCGGAGAGTGTCACAGTGCGTCACAGTCTCTCAGAGAGCGTCACACTGTGTTTCACAGAGAGTCAGAGAGTATCACAGTGTGTCTCAGAGAGTGTCACAGTGTGTCTCTGAGAGAGTCGGATAGGACCAGAAAGTGTCTCAGTGCATCCCAAATTGTCAGAGAGTGTCCCAATGTGTCTCAGAGAGTCTCAGAGAGTGTCACAGTATGTCACAGTCTCTCAGAGAGTGTCACGGTGTGTTTCAGAGAGAGAGTCAGAAAGTGTCAGAGTCTGTCTCAGAGAGTGTCACAGTGTGTCACAGTCTGTCAGAGAAGGCTACAGTATATTTCAGAGTGAGTCAGAAAGGGTCACAGTCTGTCTTTGCGAGTGTCTCAGTGAGTCACAGTCTGTCAGAGAGTGTCACAGTGTGCCTCATAGAGTGTCAGAGAGAGTCAGAAAGTGTCAGTCTGTCTTTGATAGTGTCTCAGTCTGTCACAGTCGTTCAGAGAGTGTCATAGTGTGTCACAGAAATTCTCACAGTCTGTCAGAGCGTGACACAGTGTGTCTCAGAGAGTGAAAGAGAGAGTCAGAGAGTGTCACAGTGTGTCTAAGAGAGTGCCAGAGAAAGTCAGAGAATGCCACAGTTTGTCACAAACTGTCAGAGAGTGTCACAGTGTGTCGTGCTGTGCCTCAGAGAGTGTCAGAGAGTGTCACATTCTGTCTCAGAGAGTGTCAGAGAGAATCAGCATGTGTCTCAGAGAATCAGAGTGTCACAGTGTGTCACAGTCTGTCACAGAGTGTCATAGTGTGTCTCAGAGAGTGTCACAGTGTCTCAGAATATGTCACCCTGTGTCAGAGAGTGTCACAGTCTGACAGAGAGTGTCATAGTGTGTCACTGAAAATGTCACAGTCTGTTAGAGTCATTCAGAGAGTGTCACAGTGTGTCTCAGAGTGTGCCAGACAGGGTCAGCGTGTCACATTCTGTCAGAGGGTCACAATGTGTTTCAGAGAGTGTCAGATAGGATCAGATGGTGTGTCAGTGTGTGTAGGTGAGTGTCAGAGAGAGTCGGTGAGTGTCACACTGTATCTAGGTGAGTGTCAGAGAGAGTCAGCGAGTGTCACAGTGTCTAGGTGAGTGTCAGAGAGATCCAGAGAGTCAGCGAGTGTAACAGAGTGCCTAGGTGAGTGTCAGAGAGAGTCAGCGAGTGTCACAGTGTGTCTAGGTGAGTGCCAGAGAGAGTCAGCGAGTGTAATAGTGTGTCTAGGGGAGTTTCAGAGAGGGTCAGCGCGTGTAACAGTGTCGCTAGGTGAGTGTCAGAGAGAGTCAGAGAGTGTTGCAGTGTGTCTAGATGAGTGTCAGAGAGAGTCAGCGAGTGTAACAGTGTGTCTAGGTGAGTGTCAGAGAGAGTCAGCGAATGTAACAGTGTGTCTCGGTGAGTGCCAGAGAGAGTCAGCGAGTGTAACAGTGTGACACTCTCTGAGACACACTGTGACACTCTCTGAGTGTCATAGTCAGTCTGTGAGAGAGTGTCACAGTGTGTCTCAGAGAGTGTCAGAGATGGTTAGAGTTTGTTTCAGAGTCGTTCACAGTCTGTGAGAGAGGGTCACAGTGTGTCTCAGAGAGTGTCAGAGTGAGTCAGAGAGTGTCGCAGTGTGTCATACTGTGCCTCATAGAGTGTCACAGTGAGTCACACTGTATCACAGTGTATCTCAGAGAGTCAGAGTGTGTCACAGGTTGTCTCAGAGAGTGACACCGTCGATCACGCTCTGTCAGAGAAGGCTACAGTATATTTTAGAGTGAGTCAGAGGGAGTCAGAAAGTGCCACAGTCTGTCTTTGAGAGTGTCTCAGTGTGACACAGTCTGTCAGAGAGTGTCACCGTGTGTCTCAGAGAGTGTCAGAGATGGTCAGAGTTTGTCTCAGAGAGGTTCACAGTCTGTGAGACAGTGTCACAGTGTGTCTCAGAGAGTGTCAGAGAGAGACAGAGAGTGTCGTAATGTGTCATACTGGGCCTCATAGAGTGTCACAGAGAGACAGACTGTAACACAGTGTATCTCAGGGAGTGTCACAGTGTGTCTATGAGAGTGTCAGAGAAAGTCAGAGAGTGTCACAGTTTGTCACAATCTGTCAGAGAGGGTCACAAATGTCGTGCTTTGCCTCAGCGAGTGTCAGGGAGAGTAGAGAGTGTCACAGTGTGCCTAAGAGAGTGTCAGAGAGAGTCACAGTGTGTTTAAGAGAGACTCACAGCGTGTCTCAGAGTCAGAGAGAGTCGGAACGTGTCACAGTCTGTTTCTGAGAGTGTCACAGTGTATCACAGTCTGTCAGAGAAGGTTACAGTATATTTCGAAGTGTGTCAGGGAGGTTCAGAAGTATCACAGTCTGTCAGAGAGTGTCACAGTGTGCCTCAGAGAATGCCAGAGAGCGGCAGAGAGTGTCACAGTATGTCATACTGTGCCTCACAGAGTGTCAGAGTGAGTCGACGAGTGTCACAGTGCGTCTCAGAAAGAGTCAGAGAGTCAGAGCAGATCAGAGAGTGTGACTGTGTGTCTCAAAGAGTGTTACAGTGTGTCTAAGAGCGTCAGAGAGAGTCAGAGAGTGTCATAGTGTGTCACAGTCTGTCAGAGATTGACACAGTACGTCGCAGGGAGTCAGAGAAAGACAGAAAGTGTCACAGCGTGTCTCAGAGAGTGTCACCCCAGTGTCAGAGAATGTCACCGTCCGTGAGAGAGTGTCATTGTGTGTCACAGAAAGTGTGACAGTCTGTCACAGTCTGTCAGAGTGCGTTACGGTGTTTCTCAGAGAGTGTGCGAGCGCGTCACAGGGTATCTCAGAGAGAGTCAGAGAGTGTCACAGTGTGTCTCAAAGAGTGTGGGAGAGAGTCAAACAATGTCACAGTGTGTCTCAGAGAGTGTCAGAGAGGGACAGAGAGTGTCACAGTGTTTGCCAGAGTAGCAGAGAGAGTCACAGAGTGTCACAGTGCATCTCAGAGAGTCAGAGAGTGTCACAGTGTGTCTATGTAAGTGTCAGAGACAGTCATAGAGTGTCACAGTCTGTGAGAGTGTGTCATATTGGGTCTCAGAGAGGGTCAGAGATGGTTAGAGCTTGTTTCAGAGTGGTTCACAGTCTGTGAGAGAGTGTGAAAGTATGTCTCAGAGAGTGTCAGAGTGAGTCAGAGAGTGTCGCAGTGTGTCACACTGTGCCTCATAGAGTGTCACAGAGAGTCAGACTGTATCACAGTGTATCTCAGAGAGTCAGAGTGTGTCACAGTCTGTCTCAGAGAGTGACACCGTGGGTCACGCTCTGTCAGAGAAGGCTATAGTATAGTTTAGAGTGAGTCAGAGCGAGTCAGAAAGTGTCACAGTCTGTTTTTGAGAGTGTCTCAGTGTGACACAGTCTGTCAGAGAGTGTCACCGTGTGTCTCAGAGAGTGTCAGAGATGGTCAGAGTTTGTCTCAGAGAGGTTCACAGTCTGTGAGACAGTGTCACAGTGTGTCTCAGAGAGTGTCAGAGAGAGACAGAGAGTGTCGTAATGTGTCATACTGGGCCTCATAGAGTGTCACAGAGAGACAGACTGTAACACAGTGTATCTCAGGGAGTCAGAGTGTGTCACAGTCTGTCTCAAGAGTGACACCGGGGGTCACGCACTGTCAGAGATGGCTACAGTATATTTTAGAATGAGTCAGAGGGAGGCAAAAAGTGTCACAGTCTGTCTTGGAGAGTGACACAGTGTGTCACAGTCTGTCAGAGATTGTCACAGTGTTTCGTGCTGTGCCACAGAGAGTGTCACAGAGAGTGTGAGAGAGACACACACAGTCGGTCTGAGAGAGGATCAGTGAGTGTCACTGTGTGTCTCTGAGAGTGTCACAGTGTGTCTCAGAGAGTCAGACAGAGTCAGAAAGTGTACCAGTGTGTCTCAGAAAGTGTCAGAGCGACACAGTGTGTCACAGTCTCTCAGAGGAAGTCCCAGTGTGCCTCAGAGTGTGTCAGAGAGTGTAACAGTCTGTTAGAGAGTGTCACAGTGTGTTTCAGAGAGAGTCAGAGAGTGACACAATGTGTTTCAGAGAGTGTCAGATAGGATCGGAGAGTGTCACAGTTTGTCTCGGTGAGTGTCAGAGAGAGTCGGCGAGTGTCACCGTGTGTCTAGGGGAATGTTAGAGAGAGTCAGTGAGTGTCACCGTGTGTCTAGGTGAGTGTCAGAGAGAGTCAGCGAGTGTCAGAGTGTGTCTAGGTGAGTGTCACACAGAGTCAGCGAGTGTAACAGTGTTTCTAGTTGAGTGTCAGAGAGAGTTGGTGAGTGTCACCATGTGTCTAGGTGAGTGTCAGAGAGAGTCAGCGAGTGTCACAGTGTGTCTAGGTGAGTGTCAGAGAGAGTCAGCGAGTGTAACAGTGTGTCGAGGTGAGTGTCAGAGAGAGTCAGCGAGTGTCACAGTGTGTCTAGGTGAGTGTCAGAGAGAGTCAGCGAGTGTAACAGTGTGTCGAGGTGAGTGTCAGAGAGAGTCAGCGAGTGTAACAGTGTGGCTAGTTGAGTGTCAGAGAGAGCCAGCGAGTGTAACAGTGTGTCTAGGTGAGTGTCAGAGATGCAGCGAGTGTAGCAGTGTGTCTAGATGAGTGTCAGAGAGAGTCAGAGAGTGTTACAGTGTTTCTAGGTGAGTGTCAGAGAGAGTCTGAGAGTGTTACAGTGTGTGTAGGTGAGTGTCAGAGAGAGTCAGCGAGTGTAACAGTGTGTCTAGTTGAGTGTCAGAGAGAGCCAGCGAGTGTAACAGTGTGTCTAGGTGAGTGCCAGAGATTGTCAGCGAGTGTAACAGTATGTCTAGGTTAGTGCCAGAGAGAGTCAGCGAGTGTAATAGTGTGTCTAGGTGAGGGCCAGAGAGAGTCAGAGCTGGCATCAGTGTCTCTAGGTGAGTGTCAGAGAGAGTCAGAGAGTGTCACAGTCTGTCAGAGAGTGTCACAGTAAGTCTCAGTGAGTCTCAGTGAGTGTCGCAGTGTGTCTCTGAGAGTCAGAGAGAATCACAGGTTGTCTTTGAAAGTGTCACAGTGTGCCACAGAGAGCGTCAGTGAATGTCACAGTGTATTTAAGAGAGTGTCAAAGAGACTAACAGTGAGTCTAAGCGAGTCTCAATGTGTCCCAGAGAGAGTCACAGTGTGTCTTAAAGAGTCAGAGAGTCGGAACCTGTCACAGTCTGTCTCATAGAGTGTCACAGTGTGTCACAGTCTCTCCGTAAAGGTTATATGTATTTCAGAGTGTGTCAGAGAGAGTCAGGGAGTGTCACAGTGAGTCCTACAGTGTCTCAGAGAGTGTCAGAGAGTGTCAGCATTTTGGTCAGAGAGGGTCACAGTCTGAGAGAGAGTGTTATAGTGTGTCTCAGAGAATAACAGAATGACACAGAAAGTGTCACAGAGTGTCTCAGAGACAGTCAGAGAGTGTCGCAGTGTGTCATACTGTGCATCGTAGAGTGTCACAGAGAGTCAGACTGTATCACAGTGTATCCCAGAGAGTCAGAGTGTATCACTGTCTGTCGTTGAGAGTGACACACTGTCAGTCTAACAGAGAGTGTCACAGTGTGTCTCAGATCGGATCAGAGAGTGTCACAGTGCATCTCAAATTGTCAGAGAGAGAGTTAGAGAGTGAAACAGCGTGTCACAGTCTGTCAGAGAGTGTCACAGTGCTTTTCAGATAGTGTCAGAGAGTGTCACAGTGTGTTTGAGAGAGAGTAAGACAGTGTCACAATGTGTCTCAGAGAGTGTCACAGTGTGTTTCAGAGAGTGTCACAGTGCCTTTCGGAGAGAGTTAGAGAGTGTCACAGTGTGTGTCTGAGAGTGTCACAGTGTGTTTCAGAGAATGTCAGATCGAATCAGAGAGTTTCACAGTGCGTCTGAAAGTGTCAGAGAATGTCACAGTGTGTCACAGCCTGTCAGAGAGTATCACAGTGCATCTCAAAGTGTAAGAGAAAGTCAGAGAATGTCACAGTTTGTCACAACCTGTCACAGAGTGTCACAGTGTGTCGTGCTGTGCCTCAGAGAGTGTCAGGGAGAGTCAGAGAGTGTCACAGTCGGGCTCAGAGATTGTCAGAGAGTATCACAGTGTGTCACAGTCTGTCAGAGCGTGTAACAGTGTGCCGCAGAGTGTGTCAGAGAGTTTCAAAGTCTGTTAGAGAGTGTCACAGTATGTTTCAGAGAGTGTCACAGTGTGCTTCAGAGAGTGTCAGAGAGTGTCACAGTGTGTTTAAGAGAGTGTGTGAGAGAGTCACAGTGTGAATAAAGATATTCTCAGCGTGTCTGAGAGAGGCAGACAGAGTCGGATCGTGTCGCAGTCTGTCTCTGAGAGTGTCACAGTGTGTCACAGTCTGTCAGAGAAGGTTACAGTATATTTCAGAGAGAGTCAGAGAGAGTCAGAGAGTGTCACAGTTTGTCACAATGTGTCAGAGAGGGTAACAGATGTCGTGCTGCGCCTCAGAGAGTGTCAGGGAGAGTCAGAGAGTGTCACAGCCAGTCTCAGAGAGGGTCAGAGAGTATCACAGCGTTTCCCAGAGCATCAGAGAGAGTCTCAGTGTGTCACAGTGTGTCTCAGAGAGTCAGAGACAGTCAGAGTGTCGCAGTGTGTCATACTGTGCATCATAGAGTGTCACAGAGAGTCAGACTGTATGACAGTGTATCTCAGAGAGTCAGAGTATGTCGCACTCTGTCCCAGAGAGTGACACCGTTGGGCACGCTCTGTCAGAGAAGCCTACAGTAGATTTCAGAGTGAGTCAGAGGGAGTAACACAGTGTCACTGTCTGTCTTTGAGAGTGACACAGTATGTCAGTCTGTCAGAGAGTGTCACATTGTGCCTCAGAGAGTGTCACAGTGCGTCACAGTGTGTTAGGGAGTATCACAGTGTGTTTCACAGAGAGTTAGAGAGTGTCACAGTTTGTCACAGTCTGTCAGAGAGTGTTACAGTGCTTTTCAGATAGTGTCAGAGAGTGTCACAGTGTGTCTCAGAGAGTGTCACAGTGTGTCACAGTCTGTCAGAGCGTGTAACAGAGTGCCGCAGAGTGTGTCAGAGAGTTTCAAAGTCTGTTAGAGAGTGTCACAGTATGTTTCAGAGAGTGTCACAGTGTGCTTCAGAGAGTGTCAGAGAGTGTCACAGTGTGTTTAAGAGAGTGTGTGAGAGAGTCACAGTGTGTCTAAAGATATTCTCAGCGTGTCTGAGAGAGGCAGACAGAGTCGGAACGTGTCGCAGTCTGTCTCTGAGAGTGTCACAGTGTGTCACAGTCTGTCAGAGAAGGTTACAGTATATTTCAGAGAGAGTCAGAGAGAGTCAGAGAGTGTCACAGATTGTCACAATCTGTCAGCGAGGGTAACAGATGTCGTGCTGCGCCTCAGAGAGTGTCAGGGAGAGTCAGAGAGTGTCACAGTCAGTCTCAGAGAGGGTCAGAGAGTATCACAGCGTTTCCCAGAGCATCAGAGTGAGTCTCAGTGTGTCACAGTGTGTCTCAGAGAGTCAGAGACAGTCAGAGTGTCGCAGTGTGTCATACTGTGCATCATAGAGTGTCACAGAGAGTCAGACTGTATGACTGTGTATCTCAGAGAGTCAGAGTATGTCGCACTCTGTCCCAGAGAGTGACACCGTTGGGCACGCTCTGTCAGAGAAGCCTACAGTAGATTTCAGAGTGAGTCAGAGGGAGTAATAAAGTGTCACTGTCTGTCTTTGAGAGTGACACAGTATGTCAGTCTGTCAGAGATTGTCACATTGTGCCTCAGAGAGTGTCACAGTGTGTCACAGTGTGTTAGGGAGTATCACAGTGTGTTTCAGAGAGAGTTAGAGAGTGTCACAGTTTGTCACAGTCTGTCAGAGAGTGTTACAGTGCTTTTCAGATAGTGTCAGAGAGTGTCACAGTGTGTCTCAGAGAGTGTCACATTGTGTCGCAGAGAGTGTCGGATAGGATCAGAGAGTGTCGCAGTGCTTCTCAAATTGTCAGAGAGGGTCCCAAAGTGTCTCAGAGAGTCTCAGAGAGTGTCACAGTATGTCACAGTCTCTCAGAGAGTGTCACGGTGTGTTTCAGAGAGAGAGTCAGAAAGTGTCAGAGTATGTCTCAGAGAGTGTCACAGTGTGTCACAGTCTGTCAGAGAAGGCTACAGTATATTTCAGAGTGAGTCAGAAAGGGTCACAATCTGTCTTTGCAAGTGTCTCAGTGAGTCACAGTCTGTCAGAGAGTGTCACAGTGTGCCTCATAGAGTGTCAGAGAGAGTCAGAAAGTGTCAGTCTGTCTTTGAGAGTGTCTCAGTCTGTCACAGTCGTTCAGAGAGTGTCATAGTGTGTCACAGAAATTCTCACAGTCTGTCAGAGCGTGACACAGTGTGTCTCAGAGAGTGAAAGAGAGAGTCAGAGAGTGTCACAGTGTGTCTAAGAGAGTGCCAGAGAAAGTCAGAGAATGCCACAGTTTGTCACAAACTGTCAGAGAGTGTCACAGTGTGTCGTGCTGTGCCTCAGAGAGTGTCAGAGAGTGTCACATTCTGTCTCAGAGAGTGTCAGAGAGAATCAGCATGTGTCTCAGAGAATCAGAGTGTCACAGTGTGTCACAGTCTGTCACAGAGTGTCATAGTGTGTCTCAGAGAGTGTCACAGTGTCAAAGAATATGTCACCCTGTGTCAGAGAGTGTCACAGTCTGACAGAGAGTGTCATAGTGTGTCACAGAAAATGTCACAGTCTGTTAGAGTCATTCAGAGAGTGTCACAGTGTGTCTCAGAGTGTGCCAGACAGGGTCAGCGTGTCACATTCTGTCAGAGGGTCACAATGTGTTTCAGAGAGTGTCAGATAGGATCAGATGGTGTGTCAGTGTGTGTAGGTGAGTGTCAGAGAGAGTCGGTGAGTGTCACACTGTATCTAGGTGAGTGTCAGAGAGAGTCAGCGAGTGTCACAGTGTCTAGGTGAGTGTCAGAGAGATCCAGAGAGTCAGCGAGTGTAACAGAGTGCCTAGGTGAGTGTCAGAGAGAGTCAGCGAGTGTCACAGTGTGTCTAGGTGAGTGCCAGAGAGAGTCAGCGAGTGTAATAGTGTGTCTAGGGGAGTTTCAGAGAGGGTCAGCGCGTGTAACAGTGTCGCTAGGTGAGTGTCAGAGAGAGTCAGAGAGTGTTACAGTGTGTCTAGATGAGTGTCAGAGAGAGTCAGCGAGTGTAACAGTGTGTCTAGGTGAGTGTCAGAGAGAGTCAGCGAGTGTAACAGTGTGTCTCGGTGAGTGCCAGAGAGAGTCAGCGAGTGTAACAGTGTGACACTCTCTGAGACACACTGTGACACTCTCTGAGTGTCATAGTCAGTCTGTGAGAGAGTGTCACAGTGTGTCTCAGAGAGTGTCAGAGATGGTTAGAGTTTGTTTCAGAGTCGTTCACAGTCTGTGAGAGAGGGTCACAGTGTGTCTCAGAGAGTGTCAGAGTGAGTCAGAGAGTGTCGCAGTGTGTCATACTGTGCCTCATAGAGTGTCACAGTGAGTCACACTGTATCACAGTGTATCTCAGAGAGTCAGAGTGTGTCACAGGTTGTCTCAGAGAGTGACACCGTCGATCACGCTCTGTCAGAGAAGGCTATAGTATATTTTAGAGTGAGTCAGAGGGAGTCAGAAAGTGCCACAGTCTGTCTTTGAGAGTGTCTCAGTGTGACACAGTCTGTCAGAGAGTGTCACCGTGTGTCTCAGAGAGTGTCAGAGATGGTCAGAGTTTGTCTCAGAGAGGTTCACAGTCTGTGAGACAGTGTCACAGTGTGTCTCAGAGAGTGTCAGGGAGAGACAGAGAGTGTCGTAATGTGTCATACTGGGCCTCATAGAGTGTCACAGAGAGACAGACTGTAACACAGTGTATCTCAGGGAGTGTCACAGTGTGTCTATGAGAGTGTCAGAGAAAGTCAGAGAGTGTCACAGTTTGTCACAATCTGTCAGAGAGGGTCACAAATGTCGTGCTTTGCCTCAGCGAGTGTCAGGGAGAGTAGAGAGTGTCACAGTGTGCCTAAGAGAGTGTCAGAGAGAGTCACAGTGTGTTTAAGAGAGACTCACAGCGTGTCTCAGAGTCAGAGAGAGTCGGAACGTGTCACAGTCTGTTTCTGAGAGTGTCACAGTGTATCACAGTCTGTCAGAGAAGGTTACAGTATATTTCAAAGTGTGTCAGGGAGGTTCAGAAGTATCACAGTCTGTCAGAGAGTGTCACAGTGTGCCTCAGAGAGTGCCATAGAGTGTCACAGAGAGACAGACTGTAACACAGTGTATCTCAGGGAGTCAGAGTGTGTCACAGTCTGTCTCAAGAGTGACACCGGGGGTCACGCACTGTCAGAGATGGCTACAGTATATTTTAGAATGAGTCAGAGGGAGGCAAAAAGTGTCACAGTCTGTCTTGGAGAGTGACACAGTGTGTCACAGTCTGTCAGAGATTGTCACAGTGTTTCGTGCTGTGCCACAGAGAGTGTCACAGAGAGTGTGAGAGAGACACACACAGTCGGTCTGAGAGAGGATCAGTGAGTGTCACTATGTGTCTCCGAGAGTGTCACAGTGTGTCTCAGAGAGTCAGACAGAGTCAGAATGTGTACCAGTGTGTCTCAGAAAGTGTCAGAGCGACACAGTGTGTCACAGTCTCTCAGAGGAAGTTACAGTGTGCCTCAGAGTGTGTCAGAGAGTGTAACAGTCTGTTAGAGAGTGTCACAGTGTGTTTCAGAGAGAGTCAGAGAGTGACACAATGTGTTTCAGAGAGTGTCAGATAGGATCGGAGAGTGTCACAGTTTGTCTCGGTGAGTGTCAGAGAGAGTCGGCGAGTGTCACCGTGTGTCTAGGGGAATGTTAGAGAGAGTCAGTGAGTGTCACCGTGTGTCTAGGTGAGTGTCAGAGAGAGTCAGCGAGTGTCAGAGTGTGTCTAGGTGAGTGTCACACAGAGTCAGCGAGTGTAACAGTGTTTATAGTTGAGTGTCAGAGAGAGTTGGTGAGTGTCACCGTGTGTCTAGGTGAGTGTCAGAGAGAGTCAGCGAGTGTCACAGTGTGTCTAGGTGAGTGTCAGAGAGAGTCAGCGAGTGTAACAGTGTGTCTAGGTGAGTGTCAGAGATGCAGCGAGTGTAGCAGTGTGTCTAGATGAGTGTCAGAGAGAGTCAGAGAGTGTTACAGTGTTTCTAGGTGAGTGTCAGAGAGAGTCTGAGAGTGTTACAGTGTGTGTAGGTGAGTGTCAGAGAGAGTCAGCGAGTGTAACAGTGTGTCTAGTTGAGTGTCAGAGAGAGCCAGCGAGTGTAACAGTGTGTCTAGGTGAGTGCCAGAG
This sequence comes from Chiloscyllium punctatum, assembly GCF_047496795.1. Lineage (NCBI taxonomy): Eukaryota > Metazoa > Chordata > Chondrichthyes > Orectolobiformes > Hemiscylliidae > Chiloscyllium > Chiloscyllium punctatum. Next base: position 10,546,055 of record NC_092757.1, read on the forward strand.
ATTGTCAGCGAGTGTAACAGTATGTCTAGGTTAGTGCCAGAGAGAGTCAGCGAGTGTAATAGTGTGTCTAGGTGAGGGCCAGAGAGAGTCAGAGCGTGTATCAGTGTCTCTAGGTGAGTGTCAGAGAGAGTCAGAGAGTGTCACAGTCTGTCAGAGAGTGTCACAGTGAGTCTCAGTGAGTCTCAGTGAGTGTCGCAGTGTGTCTCTGAGAGTCAGAGAGAATCACAGGTTGTCTTTGAAAGTGTCACAGTGTGCCACAGAGAGCGTCAGTGAATGTCACAGCGTATTTAAGAGAGTGTCAAAGAGACTAACAGTGAGTCTAAGAGAGTCTCAGTGTGTCCCAGAGAGAGTCACAGTGTGTCTTAAAGAGTCAGAGAGTCGGAACCTGTCACAGTCTGTCTCATAGAGTGTCACAGTGTGTCACAGTCTCTCCGTAAAGGTTATATGTATTTCAGAGTGTGTCAGAGAGAGTCAGGGAGTGTCACAGTGAGTCCTACAGTGTCTCAGAGAGTGTCAGAGAGTGTCAGCATTTTGGTCAGAGAGGGTCACAGTCTGAGAGAGAGTGTTATAGTGTGTCTCAGAGAATAACAGAATGACACAGAAAGTGTCACAGAGTGTCTCAGAGAGAGTCAGAGAGTGTCACAGTGTGTCTCAGAGAGAGTCAGAGATTGTCACAGTGTTTCCCAGAGTATCAGAGAGAATCACAGAGTGTCACAGTGTGTCTCAGAGAGTCAGAGACAGTCAGAGAGTGTCGCAGTGTGTCATACTGTGCATCGTAGAGTGTCACAGAGAGTCAGACTGTATCACAGTGTATCTCAGAGAGTCAGAGTGTATCACTGTCTGTCTTTGAGAGTGACACAGTGTCAGTCTATCAGAGAGTTTCACGATGTGTCTCAGATCGGATCAGAGAGTGTCACAGTGCATCTCAAATTGTCAGAGAGAGAGTTAGAGAGTGAATCAGCGTGTCACAGTCTGTCAGAGAGTGTCACAATGCTTTTCAGATAGTGTCAGAGAGTGTCACAGTGTGTTTGAGAGAGAGTAAGACAGTGTCACAATGTGTCTCAGAGAGTGTCACAGTGTGTTTCAGAGAGTGTCACAGTGCCTTTCGGAGAGAGTTAGAGAGTGTCACAGTGTGTGTCTGAGAGTGTCACAGTGTGTTTCAGAGAATGTCAGATCGAATCAGAGAGTTTCACAGTGCGTCTGAAAGTGTCAGAGAGTGTCACAGTGTGTCACAGCCTGTCAGAGAGTATCACAGTGCATCTCAAAGTGTAAGAGAAAGTCAGAGAATGTCACAGTTTGTCACAACCTGTCAGAGAGTGTCACAGTGTGTCGTGCTGTGCCTCAGAGAGTGTCAGGGAGAGTCAGAGAGTGTCACAGTCGGTCTCAGAGATTGTCAGAGAGTGTCACAGTGTGTCACAGTCTGTCAGAGCGTGTAACAGTGTGCCGCAGAGTGTGTCAGAGAGTTTCAAAGTCTGTTAGAGAGTGTCACAGTATGTTTCAGAGAGTGTCACAGTGTGCTTCAGAGAGTGTCAGAGAGTGTCACAGTGTGTTTAAGAGAGTGTGTGAGAGAGTCACAGTGTGTCTAATGATATTCTCAGCGTGTCTGAGAGAGGCAGACAGAGTCGGAACGTGTCGCAGTCTGTCTCTGAGAGTGTCACAGTGTGTCACCGTATGTCAGAGAAGGTTACAGTATATTTCAGAGAGAGTCAGAGAGAGTCAGAGAGTGTCACAGTTTGTCACAATCTGTCAGAGAGGGTAACAGATGTCGTGCTGCGCCTCAGAGAGTGTCAGGGAGAGTCAGAGAGTGTCACAGTCAGTCTCAGAGAGGGTCAGAGAGTATCACAGTGTTTACCAGAGCATCAGAGAGAGTCACAGTGTTTCACAGTGTGTCTCAGAGAGTCAGAGACAGTCAGAGTGTCGCAGTGTGTCATACTGTGCATCATAGAGTGTCACAGAGAGTCAGACTGAATGACAGTATATCTCAGAGAGTCAGAGTATGTCGCACTCTGTACCAGAGAGTGACACCGTTGGGCACGCTCTGTCAGAGAAGCCTACAGTAGATTTCAGAGTGAGTCAGAGGGAGTAACAAAGTGTCACTGTCTGTCTTTGAGAGTGACACAGTATGTCAGTCTGTCAGAGAGTGTCACATTGTGCCTCAGAGAGTGTCACAGTGTGTCACAGTGTGTTAGGGAGTATCACAGTGTGTTTCAGAGAGAGTTAGAGAGTGTCACAGTCTGTCAGAGTGTGTCACAGTGCTTTTCAGATAGTGTCAGAGAGTGTCACAGTGTATCTCAGAGAGTGTCACATTGTGTCTCAGAGAGTGTCGGATAGGATCAGAGAGTGTCGCAGTGCGTCTCAAATTGTCAGAGAGGGTCCCAAAGTGTCTCAGAGAGTCTCGGAGAGTGTCACAGTTTTTCACAGTCTCTCAGAGAGTGTTGCAGTGCTTTTCAGATCGTGTCAGAGGGTGTCACTGTGTTTCTCAGAGAGTGTCACATTGTGCCTCAGAGAGTGTCAGGTAGGATCAGAGAGTGTCACAATGCGTCTCAGAGAGTTTCAGATAGGATCAGATAGTGTCACAGTGTGTCTATGAGAGTGTCAGAGAGATTCAGAGAGTGTCACAGTCTGTCGGAGAGTATCACAGTGTGTCTCAGTGTGTGTCACAGTGTGTCTATGAGAGTCTGTGAGAGTGTCATAGTGTCACAGTCTGTCAGAGAGAGTCACAGTGAGTCTCAGTGAGTGTCACAGGGTGTCTCAGAGAGACAGAGAGAGTCACAGTCTGTCTTTGAGAGTGTCACAGTGTGCCACAGAGAGTAGAGTGTCCGAGAGAGTCAGAGAGTGTCACAGTGTGTTTAAGAGAGTTTCAGAGGGAGTCACAATGTGTCTAAGAGAGAGTCACAGCGTGTCTCAGAGAGTCAGAGAGAGTCAGAACGTGTCACAGTCTGTCTCATAGAGTGTCACAGTGTGTCACAGTCTGTCAGTAAAGGTTACATGTATTTCAGAGTGTCACAGTGAGTCCTACTATGTCTCAGAGAGTGTCAGAGTGGGTCAGTGTTTGTCTCTGAGAGGGTCATAGTCTGTGAGAGAGTTGTATCGATTGTCTCAGAGAGTGACAGAATGACTCAGAAAATGTCACAGAGTGTCTCAGACAGAGTCAGAGAGTGTCACAGTGTGCCTAAGAGAGTGTTAGAGAAAGTCAGAGAGTGTCACAGTTTGTCACAATCTGTCAGAGACGGTCACAGATGTGCTGTGCCTCAGATGGTGTCAGGGAGATTCAGAGAGTGTCACAGCCGGTCTCAGAGAGGGTCAGAGAGTGTCACAGTGTGTCACAGTCTGTCAGAGCGTGTCACAAAGTGCCGCAGAGTGTGCCAGAGAGTTTCACAGCCTGTCAGAGAGTGTCACAGTGTGCCTAAGAGAGTGTCAGAGAAAGTCAGAGAGTGTCACAGTTTGTCACAATCTGTCAGAGAGGATCACAGATGTCGTGCTGTGCCTCAGCGAGTGTCAGGGAGAGTAGAGAGTGTCACAGTGTGCCTAAGAGAGTGTCAGAGAGAGTCACAGTGTGTTTAAGAGAGACTCACAGCGTGTCTCAGAGAGTCAGAGAGAGTCGGAACGTGTCACAGTCTGTCTCCGAGTGTGTCACAGTCTGTCACAGTCTGTCAGAGAAGGTTACAGTACATTTCGGAGTGAGTCAGAGAGATTCAGAAGTATCACAGTCTGTCAGAGAGTGTCACAGTGTGCCTCAGAGAGTGCCAGAGAGAGACAGAGAGTGTCACGGTATGTCATACTGTGCCTCACAGAGTGTCAGAGTGAGTCAACGAGTGCCACAGTGCGTCTCAGAAAGAGTCAGAGAGTCAGAGCAGATCAGAGAGTGTGACAGTGTGTCTCAAAGAGTGTTACAGCGTGTCTAAGAGAGTGTCTGAAAAAGTCAGAGAGTGTCACAGTGTGTCACAGTCTGTCACAGTCTGTCAGAGGATGTCACAGTGTGTCTCAGAGAGAGTCAGAGAGGGTCAGAGCGGGTCAGAGAGTGTCACAGTGTGTCTCAGTGAGTCAGAGAGAGACAGAAAGTGTCACAGTGTGTCTCAGAGAGTGTCACAGTGTCTCAGAAAATTTCACCCCAGTGTCAGAGAGTGTACCTGTCCGTGAGAGAGTGTCATCGTGTGTCACAGAAAGTGTCACAGTCTGTCACAGTCTGTCAGAGAGCGTTACCGTGTTTCTCAGAGAGTGTGAGAGTGCGTTACAGGATATCTCAGAGAGAGTCAGAGAGTGTAACAGTGTGTCTCAAAGAGTGTGAGAGATAGTCAAAAAATGTCACAGTGTATCTCAGAGAGTGTGAGAGAGGGACAGAGAGTGTCACAGTGTTTTCCAGAGTATCAGAGAGAGTCACAGAGTGTCACAGTGTGTCTCAGAGAGTCAGAGAGAGTCTGAGAATGTCACAGTGTGTCTACGTCATTGTCAGAGACAGTCATAGAGTGTCACAGTCTGTGAGAGAGTGTCACAGTATGTCTCAGAGAGAGTCAGAGTTAGTCAGAGAGTGTCGCAGTGTGTCATACTGTGCCTCATAGAGTGTCACAGAGAGTCAGACTGTATCACAGCGTATCTCAGAGAGTCAGAGTGTTTCACAGTCTGTCTCATAGTGACACCGTGGGTCACGCTCTGTCAGAGAAGGCTACAGTATATTTTAGAGTGCGTCAGATTGAGTCAGAAAGTGTCACAGTCTGTCTTTCAGAGTGACACAGTGTGTCACAGTCTGTCAGAGAGTGTCACAGTGTGTCTCAGATAGGATAAGAGAGTGTCACAGTGCATCTCAAATTGTCAGAGAGCGTCAGAGAGTGTCCCAGTGTGTCTCAGCGAGTTTTAGAGTGTGTCGCAGTGTGTCACAGTCTGACAGAGCGTGTCACAGTGTATCTGAGAGAGTGTCCGAGAGTATCAGAGTGTGCCTCAACATGCGTCAGAGAGTGTCACAGTGTGTTTTAGAGAGAGTCAGACAGTGTCACAGTGTGTCTCAGAGAGTGTCAGCGAGTGCCACAGTGTGTCTAAAAGTGTCAGTGAGAGTTAAAGAGCGTCACAGTGTGTCTCTGAGAATGTCAGATAGGATCAGAGTGTGTCACAGTTCGTCTCAAAGTGTGAGAGAGTGTCAGAGAGTGTCTCCGTGTGTAACAGCCTGTCAGAGAGTGTCACATTGTGCCTCAGAGAGTGTCACAGTGTGTCACAGTCTGTCAGAGAGAGTAACTGTGTCATTCAGAGAGAGTTAGAGAGTGTCACAGTGTGTCAGTCTGTCAGAGAGTGTCACAGTGCTTTTCTGATAGTGTCAGAGAGTGTCACAATGTGTCTCAGAGAGTGTCATAGTATGTCTCAGAGAGTGTCGGATAGGATCAGAGAGTGTCACAGTGCGTCTCAAATTGTCAGAGAGGGTCCCAGTGTGTTTTAGAGAGTGTCAGAGTGTGTCACAGTCTATCGCAGAATGTCACAGTGTGTTTCAAAGAATATGAGAGAGTGTCACAATGTGTCTCAGAGAGTGACAGAGTGTGTCAGAGTGTGTCACCGTCCTTCAGAGCGTGTCGCAGTGCGTCTCAAATTGTCAGAGAGGGGCCCAATGTGTCCCAGAGAGTCTCCGAGAGTGTCACAGAGTGAGTCAGAGAGAGTCAGAAAGTGTCACAGTTTGTCTTTGAGAGTGTCTCAGTGTGTTGCAGTCGTTCAGACAGTGTCATAGTGTGTCACAGAAATTGTCACAGTCTGTCAGAGCGTGACACAGTGTGTCCCAGAGAGTGACAGAGACAGTCAGAGAGTGTCACAGTTTGCCACAACCTGTCAGAGAGTGTCACAGTGTTTGGTGCTATGCCTCAGAGAGTATCAGAGAGTGTCACATTCTGTCTCAGAGAGTGTCAGAGAGAATCAGCACGTGTCTCAGAGAGTCAGAGAGTGTCACAGTGTATCACAGTCTGTCACAGCGTGTCACAGTGTGTCTGAGAAAGTATCAGAGAGTGTCACAGTGTGTCTCAGCGAGTGTAAGAGTGTGTCGCATTATGTCACAGTCTGACAGAGGGTGTCACAGTGTGTTTGAGAGAGTTTCAGAGAGTGTCACAGTGTGTCTCAGCATGTGTCAGAGAGTGTCACAGTGTGTCTCAGAAAGAGTCAGACAGCGTCACAGTGTGTCTCAGAGAGTGTCACACTGTGTTTCAGAGAGTGTCACAGTGCCTTTCGGAGAGAGTTAGAGAGTGTCACAGTCGGTCTCAGAGAGTGTCACAGTGCCTTTCATTGAGAGTCAGAGAGTGTCACAGTGTTTCACAGCCTGTCAGAGAGTGTCACGGTGTGTCTCAGAGAGTGTCAGAGAGAGTCGAAGTGTGTCACAGTGTGTCTCTGAGAATGTCAGATAGGATCAGAGAGTGCCACAGTGTCTATGAGGGTGTCACAGTGTGTCACAGTGAGTCAGAGAGAGTCAGAAAGTGTCACAGTGTGCCTCCGAGAGAAACAGAGAGTGTCACAGTGTATCTCAGAGAGTGTCATTGAGAATCAGAGAGTGTCACAGTGTGTCACAGTCTGTCAGGGAGTGTCACAGTGCATCTCAGAGAGTGTCATTGATAAATGGAGAAAGTCACAGTGTGTCACAGTCTGTCAGTGTGTGTCTCAGAGAATGGCAGAGAGTGTCAGATAGAGTCACAGTTTGTCTCAGAGAGTGTCACAGTGTGTCATTCTGTGTCTCAGAGAGAGTCAGAGTGTGTCACAGTGTGTCATACTGTGTCTCAGAGCACGTCAGAGTCTGTCACAGTCTGTGTCAGTGAGTTTCAGAGAGGGTCCGAGTCTGTGACAGTGTGTCACAAAGTGTCCGAGAGAGTTAGAGAGTGTTACAATGTGCTCAGAGAGAGTAAGAGAGTTTCACAGTGTGTGTCAGAAAGGGTCACAGTTTCTCAGAGAGTGTCAGAGAGAGTCTGAGAATCTCATAATGTTTCTCAGAGAGTGTCAGAGTGTTACAGTGTGTTTCAGCGAGTGTCAGAGAGAGTCAGAGAGTGTTACAGTGTGTCTCAGAGAGTGTCATAGTGTTTCTAAGAGTTTTACACTGTGTCTCAGAGAGGGTCAGAATGAGTCAGAGAGTGTCATATCGTGCCCCAGAGAAGGTCAGAGAGAGTGCAGAAGTGTCACAGTGTGTCTCGGAGAGTGTCGGAGAGTGTCATAGTGTGTCTTAGTGAGTGTTGGAGCGATTCAGAGAGTGTTAGAGTGTCTCAGAGAGGGTCAGAGAGTGTCACAGAGTGTCAGAGTATGTCTCAGAGTGTCAGAGATAGTCAGAGAGTGTCACAGTGTGCCTAGGAGAGTGTCACAGTGTGTCATAGTCTGTCAGACAGTGTCACAGTGTGCCTCAGAGAGACAGAGAATGTTACAGAGTTTCATAGTCTGTCGGAGAATGTCATACAGTGTCGCAGTGTGTCACAGAAAATGTCACAGTCTATCACAGTCGGTCAGAGAGCGTCAAAGTGTGTCAGAGATTGTCACCGTGTGTCTCAGAGAGTGTCACAGTGTCTCAGATTGTCACCATGTGTCAGAGAGTGTCACAGTCGGTCAGAGAGTGTCACAATGTGTCTCAGAGTGTGTCAGACAGGGTCAGGGAGTGTAACAGTGTGTCAGAGAGTAACACAGTGTGTCACAGATAGTGTCACTGTCTCTCAGAGAGTGTCACATTCAGTCAGAAAGGGTCACAGTCGGTCTCAGAGAGGGTCAGAGAGTGTCACAGTGTGCCTCGGAGAGAGTCAGAGAATGTCATAGTGTGTCATAGTCTGTCATAGTGTGTCTCAGAGAGTGTCAAATACAATCAGAGAGTGTCACAGTGTGTCTCATAGAGTGTCACAGTGTTTGTCAGAGAGTGTCACACAGTGTCACAGTCCATCAGAAAAGGTTACACTGTATTGCAGAGTTTGTCAGAGAGTGTCACAGTGAGTCGTACTGTGTCTCAGAGAGTGTCCGAGAGGGTCAGCATTTGTCTCAGAGAGGGTCACAGTTTGTGAGAGAGTGTGATAGTGAATTTCAGAGAGTGACAGAATGACTCAGAAAGAGTCACAGTGTGTCTCAGAGAGGGTCAGAAAGAGTCAGAGTATCACAGTGTGCCTAAGAGCGTGTCAGAGAAAGTCAGAGAGTGTCACAGTGTGTTGTGCTGTGCCACAGGGAGTGTCACAGAGAGTGAGAGAGAGACACACACAGTCGGTCTCAGAGAGGGTCATAGAGTGTTACTGTGTGTCTCAGAGAGTGTCACAGTGTGTCTCAGAGAGTCAGAGAGAGTCAGAAAGTGTAACAGTGTGTCTCAGAAATTGTCAGAGAGTGACACAGTGTGTCACAGTCTCTCAGAGGAAGTCACTGTGTGCCTCAAAGTGTCAGAGAGTGTAACAGTCTGTTAGAGAGTGTCACAGTGTGTTTCAGGGAGAGACAGAGAGTGTCTGAATGTGTTTCAGAGAGTGTCAGATAGGATCAGAGAGTGTCACAGTGTGTTTAGGTAAGTGTCAGATAGAGTCGGCGAGTGACACAGTGTGTCTAGGTGAGTGTCAGATAGAGTCAGCGAGTGTCACAGTGTGTCTAGGTGAATGTCAGAGAGAGTCAGTGAGTGTAACAGTGTGTCTAGGTGAGTGTCAGAGAGAGTCAGTGAGTGTAACAGTGTGTCGAGGTGAGTGTCAGAGAGTCAGCGAGTGTCACAGTGTGCCTAGGTGAGTGTCAGAGAGACAGCGAGTGTTACAGTGTGTCTAGGTGAGTGTCAGAGAGAGTCAGAGAGTGTTACAGTGTGTCGAGGTGAGTGTCAGAGAGAGTCAGACAGTGTCACAGTGTGTCTAGGTGAGTATCGGAGAGAGTCAGCGAGTGTCACAGTGTGTCTAGGTGAGTGTCAGAGAGAGTCAGAGAGTGTTACATTGTGTGTAGGTGAGTGCCAGAGAGAGTCCGCGAGTGTCATAGTGTGTCTAGGTGAGTGCCATAGAGAGTCAGAGAGTGTTACAGTGTGTCTAGGTGAGTGTCAGAGAGAGTCAGCGAGTGTAACAGTGTGTCGAGGTGAGTGTCAGAGAGAGTCAGCGAGTGTTACAGTTTGTCGAGGTGAGTGTCAGAGAGAGTCAGAGAGTGTTACAGTGTGTCGAGGTGAGTGTCAGAGAGAGTCAGAGAGTGTTACAGTGTGTCTAGGTGAGTGTCAGAGAGAGTCAGCGAGTGTAACAGTGTGTCGAGGTGAGTGTCAGAGAGAGTCAGAGAGTGTCACAGTGTGTCTAGGTGAGTGTCAGAGAGAGTCAGAGAGTGTCACAGTGAGTCTCAGTGAGTCTCAGTGAGTGTCACAGTGTGCCACAGAGAGTGTCAGAGAGAGTCAGAAAGTGTCAGTCTGTCTTTGAGAGTGTCTCAGTGTGTCACAGTCGTTCAGAGAGTGTCACAGTGTGTCACAGAAATTCTCACAGTCTGTCAGAGCGTGACACAGTGTGTCTCAGAGAGTGAAAGAGAGAGTCAGAGAGTGTCACAGTGTGTCTAGAGAGTGTCAGAGAAAGTCAGAGAATGTCACAGTTTGTCACAACCTGTCAGAGAGTGTCACAGTGTGTCGTGCTGTGCCTCAGAGAGTGTCAGAGACTGTCACATTCTGTCTCAGAGAGTGTCAGAGAGAATCAGCATGTGTCTCAGAGAATCAGAGTGTCACATTGTGTCACAGTCTGTCACAGAGTGTCATAGTGTGTCTCAGAGAGTGTCAGAGAGTGTCACATTCTGTCTCAGAGGGTGTCAGAGAGAATCAGCATGTGTCTCAGAGAGTCAGAGTGTCACAGTGTGTCAGAGAGTGCCACAGTGTGTCTCTGTGAGTGTCACAGTGCATCTCAGAGAGAGTCAGAGAGTGTCATAGTGTTTCTCAGAGAGTGTCACGGTGTGTTTGAGAGAGTGTCAGAGACTGTCACATTTTGTCTCAGCGTGTGTCAGAGAGGGTCACAGTGTATCTCAAAAATTCACGGTGAGTCAGAATGTGTCACAATCTGTCAGCGAGTGCCACAGTGTGTTTCAGAGAGAGTCAGAGAGTGTTCCAGTGTGTCTCAGAGAGTCAGAGAGTCACAGTCTGTCTTTGACAGAGTCACAGTGTGCCACAGAGAGTATCAGAGAGAGTCAGAGAGTGTCACCTTGTGTTTAAGAGAGTTTCAGAGAGAGTCACAATGTGTCTAAGAGAGAGTCACAGCGTGTCTCAGAGAGAGTCGCAGTGTGTCTCAGAGAGTCAGACGGAGTCAGAACGTGTCACGGTCTGTCTCATAGAGTGTCACAGTGTGTCACAGTCTGTCAGTAAAGGTTACATGTATTTCAGAGTGTGTCAGAGAGAGTCAGAGAGTGTCACAGTGAGTCCAACTGTGTCTCAGAGAGTGTCAGAGTGGGTCAGTGTTTGTCTCTGAGAGGGTCAAAGTCTGTGAGAGAGTTGTATAGTGTGTCTCAGAGAGTGAAAGAATGACTCAGGAAGTGTCACAGAGTGTCTCAGACAGAGTCAGAGAGTGTCACAGTGTGCCTAAGAGAGTGTTAGAGAAAGTCAGAGAGTGTCACAGTTTGTCACAATCTGTCAGCGAGGGTCACAGAAGTCGTGCTGTGCCTCAACGAGTGTCAGGGAGAGTCAGAGAGAGTCGCTGTCGGTCTCAGAGGGGGTCAGAGAGTGTCACAGTGTGTCACAGTCTGTAAGAGCGTGTCACAGTATGCCGCAGAGTGTGTCAGAGAGTTTCACAGCCTGTCAGAGAGTGTCACAGTGTGCCTAAGAGAGTGGCAGAGAAAGTCAGAGTGTCACAGTTTGTCACAATCTGTCAGAGAGGGTCACAGATGTCGTGCTGTGCCTCAGAGCGTGTCAGGGAGAGTCAGAAAGAGTCGCAGTCGGTCTCAGAGAGGGTCAGAGAGTGTCACAGTGTGTCTCACAGAGTGTCGCAGTCTCTCAGAGAGTGTTTCAGTGTATCACAGTCTGTCAGAGAGTGTCACAGTGCTCCTTAGAGAGTCAGAGAGTGTCACAGTGTGTTTCAGTGTATCACAGTCTGTCAGAGAGTGTCACAGTGCGCCTCAGGGAGAGTCAGAGTGTCACCGTGTGTCTCAGTGAGTGTCACAGTGTGTCTCAGAGAGTCAGGGAAAGAGTCAGAAAGTGTCACAATCTCTTTTGAGAGTGTCTCAGTGTGACACAGTTTGTCAAAGAGAGTCACAGTGTGCCTCAGAGAGTGTCACAGTGCGTCTAAGAGAGGATGACAGTGTGTTTCAGAGTGTCAGAGAGAGTCAGAAAGTGTCACAGTCTGTCTCAGAGAGTGTCAGATAGGATCGGAGAGAGTCACAGTGTGTTTAAGAAAGTGCCAGAGTTCCCGGTGTGTCTCAACATATGTCAGAGCGTGTCACAGAGAGTTTCAGAGAGATTCAGAGAGTGTCACAGTGTGTCACAGCGTGTGTCAGAGAGTCCCAGAGAGAGAGTCAGAGAGTGTCACAGTGTGTCTCAGAGATTCAGGGAGAGTCAAAAAGTGTCACAGTCTGTCAGCGAGTGTCACAGTGTGTCTCAGAGATTGTCAGATAGGATCAGAGAGTGTCAAAGTGCGTCTCAAAGTGTCAGTGAAAGTCAGAGAGTTTCACGGTGTGTCTGAGTGTGTCAGAGAGAGTCAGAGAGTGTCACAGTGTGTCTGAGAGTGTCGGAGAGAGTCAGAGAGTGTCAGATTGTGTCTCAGTGAGTGTCACAGTGCGTCTCAGAGAGTCAGAGCGAGAGAGACAGAAAGCGTCACAATCTGTCTTGAGAGTGTCTCAGTGTGACACAGTCTGTCAGAGTGTCACAGTGTGCTTCAGAGAGTGTCACAGTGCGTCTAAGAGAGGATGACAGTGTGTTTTAGAGAGTCAGAGAGAGTCAGAATGTGTCACAGTTTGTCTCAGAGAGTGTCACATTGTGACAGTCTGTCAGGGAATGTTACATTGTATTTCGGAGTGTGTCAGAATGTGATAAAGTGTGTCACACAGTGTCTCAGAGAGTGTCAGAGTGAGACAGAGAGTGTCACAGTATGCCATACTTTACCTTAGAGAGTGCCAGAGAGAGTCAGACTGTATCTCAGTGTGTCTCAGAAAGTGTCAGAGATTGTCACCGTGTGTAACAGAGAGAGTTCGAGAATGTCAGTGAGTCTCACAGTCTGTCTCAGAGAGTGTCAGAACGGGTCAGAGAGTGTCACAGCGTGTCTCAGAGAGAGTCGGAAAGAGACAGAAAGTGTCACAGTGTCTCTCAGAGAGTGTCACAGTTTGTCACAGTCTGTCAGAGAGTGTCACAGTGTGTCTCTGTGAGTGTCTCAGTGCATCTCAGAGAGTCAGAAAGTGACACAGTCTGTGTTTGAGTGTGTCACAGTCTGTCACACTCTGTCAGAAAGTGTCACAGTGTGTTTCAGGGAGAGTCAGAGAGTGTCACAGTGCGTCTCAAATAGTCACAGAGAGTGAGAGAGTGTCCCAGTGTCTCGGCGACTGTCAGAGAGTGTCACAGTGTGTCACAGTCCCTCAGAGAGTGTCACAATGTGTCTCAGAGAGTGTCGCAGTGTGTTTGAGAGAGTGTCAGAGAGTGTCACATTGTGTCTCAGCGAGTGTCAGAGAGTGTCACATTGTGTCTCAGTGAGTGTCACAGTGCGTCTCAGAGAGTCAGAGACAGAGACAGAAAGGATCACAATCTCTCTTGAGAGTGTCTCAGTGTGACACAGTCTGACTGAGTGTTACAGTGTGCCTCTGAGAGTGTCACAGTGCGTCTAAGAGAGGATGACAGTGTGTTTCAGAGAGTCAGAAAGTGTCACAGTTTGCATCAGTATGTCACATTGTGACAGTCTGTCAGAGAATGTTACATTGTATTTCAGAGTGTGTCAGAGAGAGTCAGAAAGTGTCACAGTTTGTCTCAGAGAGTGTCACATTGTGACAGTCTGTCAGAGAATGTTACATTGTATTTTAGAGTGTGTCAGAAGGTGTCACAGTGTGTCATACTGTGTCTCAGAGAGTGTCAGAGAGTGTCAGCATTTGGTTCAGACAGGGTCACAGTCTGTGAGAGAGTGTCACAGTGTGTCTCAGAGTGTCAGATTGAGTCAGAGACTGTCACAGTATGTAATACTGTACCTCAGAGAGTGCCAGAGAGAGTCAGACTGTATCACAGTGTGTCTCAGAGAGTGTCAGAGATTGTCACAGTGTGTAACAGAGAGAGTTCTAGAATGTCAGTGAGTCTCGCAGTCTGTCTCAGAGAGTGTCAGAACGGATCAGAGAGTGACACAGTGTGTTTCAGAGAGAATCAGAGAGTGTCCCAGTGTGTCTCAGAGAGTGTCACAGTGTGTCTCAGAGAGTGCCAGATAGGATCAGAGAATGTCACAGTGCATCTCAAAGTATCAGACAGAGTCAGAGAGTGTTACAGTGTGTCTGCGAGAGGATGACAGTGTGTCTCGGAGAGTCAGAGAGAGTCAGAATGTGTCACAGCTTGTCTCAGAGAGTGTCAGAGAGTGTCACAGTGTGCCTCAGAGAGTGTCAGAGAGGGTCACAGTGTCTCTCAGAAATTCAGGGAGAGCCAGAATGTGTCACAATCTGTCAGCGAGTGCCACAGTGTGTTTCAGAGAGAGAGTCAGAGAGTGACACAGTGTGTCTCAGAGAGTGTGAGAGTCAAAAATGTTACAGTGTGACTCAGAGAGTGACCGAGTGTCTAAGAGTAAGAGAAAGACAGCAAGTCTCACAGTGTGTCTCAGAGAGTGTCACAGTGTCTCAGAAAATGTCACCATCTGTCAGAGAGTGACACAGTGTGTCAGAGAGTGTCTCGGTGTGTCCCTGATGTCGTAGTCTGTCAGAGTGTGTCACAGTGCGTCTCAGAGAGGGACATAGGGAGTCATAGTGTGTTCCAGTGTGGCAGATAGAATCACAGAGTGTCACAGTGTGTCTCAGACAGTGTCAGAGAGAGTCACAGAGTGTCACAGTTTGTCTCAGAGAGTGTCACATTGCGACAATCTGTCAGAGAGTGTTACATTGTATTTCAGAGTGTGTCAGAGAGAGTCAGAATGTATCACAGTGTGTCATAATGTGTCTCAGAGAGTGTCAGAGAGTGTCAGCATTTGGCTCAGAGCGGGACACAGTCTGTCAGAGAATGTTACATTGTATTTCAGAGTGTGTCAGAGAGAGACAGTAAGTGTCACAGTGTGTCATACTGTGTCTGAGAGAGTGCCATAGAAAGTCAGACTATTTCACAGTGTGTTTCAGAGAATGTCAGAGAGTGTCATAGTGTGTCTCACAGAGTGTCGCAGTCTCTCAGAGAGTGTTTCAGTGTATCACAGTCTGTCAGAGAGTGTCACAGTGCTCCTTAGAGAGTCAGAGAGTGTCACAGTGTGTTTCAGTGTATCACAGTCTGTCAGAGAGAGTCACAGTGCGCCTCAGAGAGAGTCAGAGAGTGTCACCGTGTGTCTCAGTGAGTGTCACAGTGTGTCTCAGAGAGTCAGGGAAAGAGTCAGAAAGTGTCAAATCTCTTTTGAGAGTGTCTCAATGTGACACAGTCTGTCAAAGAGAGTCACAGTGTGCCTCAGAGAGTGTCACAGTGCGTCTAAGAGAGGATGACAGTGTGTTTCAGAGTGCCAGAGAGAGTCAGAAAGTGTCACAGTCTGTCTCAGAGAGTGTCAGATAGGATCGGAGAGAGTCACAGCGTGTTTGAGAAAGTGCCAGAGTTCCCGGTGTGTCTCAGCATATGTCAGACCGTGTCATAGAGAGTTTCAGAGAGATTCAGAGAGTGTCACAGTGTGTCACAGCGTGTGTCAGAGAGTCCCACAGAGAGTTTCAGAGAGAGTCAGAGAGTGTCACAGTATGTCTCAGAGATTCAGGGAGATTCAGAAAGTGTCACAGTCTGTCAGCGAGTGTCACAGTGTGTTTCAGAGAGAGTCAGAGAATGTCACAGTGTGTCTCAGAGATTGTCAGATAGGATCAGAGAGTGTCAAAGTGCGTCTCAAAGTGTCAGTGAAAGTCAGAGAGTTTCACGGTGTGTCTGAGTGTGTCAGAGAGAGTCAGAGAGTGTCACAGTGCGTCTGAGAGTTTCGGAGAGGGTCAGAGAGTGTCAGATTGTGTCTCAGTGAGTGTCACAGTGTGTCTCAGAGAGTCAGAGCGAGAGAGACAGAAAGGGTCACAATCTGTCTTGAGAGTGTCTCAGTGTGACACAGTCTGTCAGAGTGTCACAGTGTGCTTCAGAGAGTGTCACAGTGCATCGAAGAGAGGATGACAGTGTGTTTTCGAGAGTCAGAGAGAGTCAGAAAGTGTCACAGTATGTCTCAGAGAGTGTCACATTGTGACAGTCTGTCAGAGAATGTTACACTGTATTTCAGAGTGTGTCACAACGCGTCACAGTGTGTCATACAGTGTCTCAGACCGTGTCAGCATTTGGCTCAGAGAGGGTCACAGTCTGTGAGAGAGTGTCACAGTGTGTCTCACAGAGTGTCAGAGTGAGTCAGAGAGTGTCACAGTATGTCATACTGTACCTCAGAGAGTGCCAGAGAGAGTCAGACTGTATCTCAGTGTGTCTTAGAAAGTGTCAGAGATTGTCACCGTGTGTAACAGAGAGAGTTCGAGAATGTCAGTGAGTCTCACAGTTTGTCTCAGAGAGTGTCAGAACGGGTCAGAGAGTATCACAGTGTGTCTCAGAGAGAGTCAGAAAGAGACAGAAAGTGTCACAGTGTCTCTCAGAGAGTGTCACAGTTTGTCACAGTCTGTCAGAGAGTGTCACAGTGTGTCTCTGTGAGTGTCACAGTGCATCTCAGAGAGAGTCAGAGAGTGTCATAGTGTTTCTCAGAGAGTGTCACGGTGTGTTTGAGAGAGTGTCAGAGAGTGTCACATTGTGTCTCAGCGTGTGTCAGAGAGGGTCACAGTGTACCTCAAAAATTCAGGGTGAGTCAGAATGTGTCACAATCTTTCAGCGAGTGCCACAGTGTGTTTCAGAAAGTGCTAGAGAGTGTCACAGTGTGTCTCAGCGTGTTTCAGAGAGCGTCACAGTGTGCCGCAGAGAGTGTCAGAGAGGGTCACAGTGTGTCTCAGAGAGAGTCAGAGAGTGTCCCAGTGTGTCTCAGAGAGTGCCAGATAGGATCAGAGAATGTCGCAGTGCATCTCAAACTATCGGACAGAGTCAGAGAGTGTTACAGTGTGTCTGAGAGAGGATGACAGTGTGTCTCGGAGTGTCAGAGAGAGTCAGAAAGAGTCACAGCATGTCTCAGAGAGTGTCAGAGAGTGTCACAATGTGTCTCAGAGAGTGTCACAGTGTGTATGAGAGATTGTCAGAGAGTGTCACAGTGTGTCTCAGCGTGTGTCAGAGAGTGTCACAGTGTGCCTCAGAGAGTGTCAGAGAGGGTCACAGTGTGTCTCAGAAATTCAGGGAGAGCCAGAATGTGTCACAATCTGTCAGCGAGTGCCACAGTGTGTTTAAGAAAGTGCTAGAGAGTGTCACAGTGTGTCTCAGCGTGTTTCAGAGAGCGTCACAGTGTGCCGCAGAGAGTGTCAGAGAGGGTCACAGTGTGTCTCAGAGAGAGTCGGAGAGTGTCCCAGTGTGTCTCGGAGAGTGCCAGATAGGATCAGAGAATGTCACAGTGCATCTCAAAGTATCAGACAGAGTCTGAGAGTGTTACAGTGTGTCTGAGAGAGTGTAAGAGGGAGTCAGGGCGTGTCACAGTCTGTCTAAGAGTTTCACAGAGAGTCCGAGAGTGTCACATTGTGTCTCAGAGAGTCAGAGAGAGAGTCAGAAAGTGTCACAGTCTGTCTTTGAGAGAGTCTCAGTGTGACACAGTCTATCAGAGAGTGTCACAATGTGTCGCAGTGTATCTAAGAGAGGATGACAGTGTGTCTCAGAGAGTCAGTGAGAGTCAGAAAGAGTCACAGTTTGTCTCACAGAGTGTCACATTGTGACAGTCTGTCAGAGAATGTTACATTGTATTTCAGAGTGTGTCAGAGAGAGTCAGAAAGTGTCACAGTGTGTCATACTGTGTCTCAGAGCGTGTCAGAGAGTGTCAGCATTTGGCTCCGAGAGGGTCACATTCTGTGAGAAAGTGCCACAGTATGTCTCAGAGAATGTCAGAGAGTGTCACAGTGTGTCTCAGAGAGCGTCAGCGTAAGTCAGAGAGTGTCACAGTATGTCACACTGTGCCTCAGGGACAGTCGGTGAGTGTCACAGTGTGTCTCAGAGAGAGTCAGAGAGTGTCACAGTCTATCTCGGAGAGTGTCATAGTGTGTCTCAGGGAGTCAGAGAGAGACGTGAAGTGTCACAGTGTGTCTCAGAGAGTGTTGCAGTGTCGCAGAAAATGTCACCGTGTGTCAGAGAGTGTCACAGCAGGTCAGGGAGTGTCATTCTGTGTCTCAGAAATTGTCACAGTCTGTCACAGTCTGTCAGAGAGTGTCACAGTGTTTCTCAGAGAGTGTCAGAGAGTGACACGGTGTGTTTCAGAGAGTGTGAGAGAGAGACAAAGAGGGTCACAGTGTGTTTCAGAGAGTATGACAGTGTGTCTCAGAGTCAGAGAGAGACAGAAAGTGTCTCAGTGTCTCTCAGAGAGTGTCACAGTGCGTATTAGAGTGTGTCACAATGTCACACAGAATTTCACCATGTGTCAGAGTGTGTCACAGTCGGTCAGAGAGTGTTTCTGTGTGTCAGGGAATGTCACAGTCTGTCACAGTCTGTCAGAGAGTGCCACATTGTGTTTCAGAAAGTGACAGAGAGAATCACAGAGTGTCACAGTGCATCTCCAAGAGTGTCAGAGAGAGGCACAGAGTGTCACAGCGTGTCTCAGAGTGTCAAAAAGAGACAGAGAGTATCACAGTGTGTCTCAGAGTGTCACAGTGTCACAGAGAATTTCACCATGTGTCAGCGTGTGTCACAGCCAGTCAGAGAGTGTTACTGTGTGTCAGGGAGTGTCACAGTCTGTCACCGTCTGTCCGAGAGTGCCACATTGTATTTTGGAGAGTGTCAGAGAGAGAGTCACAGTGTATCACAGTGTGTCTCAGAGTGTCAGAGAGAGACAGAGAGTGTCACAGTGCATCTCGGAGCGTGTCACAGTGTGTCCCAGAGAGTCAGAGAGAGTCAGAATGTGTCACATTGTGTTTCAGAGAGTGTCACAATGTCTCAGTGAATGTCATCGTGTGTCCGGGAATGTCACAGTCAGTCAGTGTCACAATGTGTCAGAGAGTGTCAAAGTGTGTCTCAGGGAATCAGAGAGAGATGGAACGTGTCACAGAGAACATCACAGTATCTCAGAATATGTCACCATGTGTCAGAGAGTGCCACAGTCTGTCAGAGAGTGTCACAGTGTGTCTCAGAGAGTGTCAAAGAGATTCGGAGAGTGTCACTGTGTGTCTAAGAGAGTGTCAGAGAGTGTCACAGTGTATCAAAGTCTGTCAGAGAGTGTCGCAGTGCGTTTCAGAGAGAGTTAGAGAGTGTGGCAGTGTGTCTAAGAGAGTGTCAGAGAGTGTCACCGTGTATCTAAGAGAGTGTCATTGTGTGTCACAGTCTGTCAGAGAGTGTCACAGTCTGTCACAGAGAGTCTCACACTGTGTATCAGAGCGCGTCAGAGTGTGTCATTGTGTGTCACAGTCTGTCAGAAAGTGTCACAGTGTGTCATAGTCTGTTAGAGAGAATTATAGGGTGACTCAGAAATAGTCAGAGAGTGTCACAGTGTGTCTTAAGAGTGTCACAGTGTCACAGAGAATTTCACCATGTGTCACAGTCGGTCAGAGAGTGTTATAGTGTGTCATGGAGTGCCACAGTCTGTCACAGTCTGTCAGAGAATGTCATATTGTGGTTCGGGGAGTGCCAGAGAGAGTCAGAGAGTTTCACAGTGTGTCTCAGAGAGTGTCAGTGAGGGTCTGCGAATGTCACAGTGTGTCTCAGAGTCTCAAAGAGAGTCACAGAGTGTCACAGTGTGTCTCAGAGTGTCAGAGAGAGACAGAGTGTGTCACAGTCTTTTTGAGAGTGTCATAGTGTGTCATCGCCGGCCACACACCGGCGCCTGCCTGACCCTCACTGCCGTCCACACACCACACACAGCCTGACACTCACTGACATCTACACACTGCACCCAGCCTGACCCTTACTGCCATCTGCACACCGCTCCCATCCTGACCCTCACAGCCATCCACAAACTGTCCTCAACCTGACTCTCACTGCTGTCCCGCACCAACCCAGCCTGACCCTCACCACCATCCACACACAGCCACCAGCCTGTCCCTCACCGCCATCCTGCACCGCTCCAGCCTGACCTACACCACCATCGACCAACACCCCCCAGCCTGACTCCACCGCTGTCCACCAACCGCCTCCAGCCTGACCCCCACCGCCGTGCAACACTGCCACAGCCTGACCCACACTGCCGCCCGTACACCACTCCTAGCCCACATACCGCCACCAGCCTGACCCTCACCGCCACCCACACACCATCTCCAGCATGACCCTCATTGCTGCCCACACACTGCTCCCAGCCTGAACTCCACTGCCGTCCACACACCACACTCAGCCTCACCCTCACTGCCGTCTACACACTGTTCCCAGCCTGACCCTCACCACCATCCACACACCGCCACCAGCCTGACTCTCATCACCGCCCACACACTGACGCCAGCCGGACCCTCAACATCGGGCACACACCATCCCCAGGCTGACCCTTATCACCTCCCACACACCCATCCCAAATTGACCCTCACCGTGTCCAACACCGCCCCAGCCTGAACCTCACCACCATCCACACACCACCCCCAGCCTGACTACTGCTGCTGTCCACTCTCTGCGCCAAACCTGATTCCCCACTGCTGTCCACACACCGCAACCAGCCAGACCCTCCCCGCTGTCCGCACACCGCCCCTAGCCTAACCCTCAACGCCATCAACGCACCACCCCCAGCCTGACCATCACCACCGTCCACAGACTGCCCCCAGCCTGAACTTCCCCACCATGCATACGCCGCCCCCAGCCTGACCCACACCATCATACACACACCGCCCACAGCCTGACCCTCACTGCAGTCCACACACCGCCCCCATCCTGAACCTGACTACCATCCACACGCCGCCCCCAGCCTGACCCGCACCATCGTAAACACACCGCCCCCAGCCTGACCCTCACAACCATCCGCTCACTGCCCGCAGCCTGACCCCCACCATCGTTCACACGCCGACACCAGCCTGATTCTCCCATCCGAACACACAGCAACACCTGCCTGACACCCACCGCCACCCAACACTGCCCTTGGCCTGAACCTCACAGCCACCCATACTCCACCCCCTGCCTGACCCTCATTGTAGTCCACACAACGCCCCCAGCCTGATGCTCACCGCCATCTGCATACCGTCCCTAGCTTGATCCTCAATGCCATCTACACACCATCCCCAGCCTGACCTTCACTGCTGTGTACACGCTGACCCCAGCCTGACCCTCACCGCTGTCCACCAACCGCCCACAGCCTGACACCACCATCGTCCAATACTGCCACAAGCCTCACGATCATGGCCGCCCACACACCGCCCCTAGCATTATCCTCATGCTGTCGCCCTACACACCACCCACAGCATGACCCTCACCGAGAACACACAATTCCCCGACCCAGACCCTCACCACCACCCACATGCCTCCCCCAGCCTGACGCTCACTGCCGTCCAACACTGACCCAAGCCTGACCCTCACCGCCGTCCAAACGCTGCCTCCAGCCTTTCACTCACCGGCGTCCAAACACTGCCCTGAGCCTGTCCCTCACTGCCATCTGCACACCGCCCTACCCTGACCCAAACTGCTGTCCACACACCGTCCCCAGGCTGACTCTCACCGCCATCCAGCACCACTCTAACCTGACCCTCACTGCCGTCAACACACTGCCACCAGCCTGTCCCTGACTACAGTCCAACACCGTCACCAGCCTTTCCCTCACCACTATCCACACACCGCCCACAGCCTGACCCTCACCGCAACCCACACAACGTCACCAGCCTGACCCCCCACTGTCATTCACGCATTGCCCACAGCCTGACCGTCTCCTTCAAACACACACCACCCCCTGGCTGACACCCTACGCCACCCAACACTGCCTCCAGCCTGAAACTCACTGCTGCCCATGCACCACCTCCAGCCTGAACCCCACCGCTGTCCACACACCGCACCCAGCCTGACACCCACCGGCACCCAACACCACCCCCAGCCTGAACCTCATAGACACCCACACACCATCCCCAGGCTGACCATCACCACAGTCCTCACAACGCCCCCAGCCTGAAGCTCACTGCTGTCTACCTACTGCCCCCAGTCTGACCCTCACCGTCGCCCACATACTGCCCCCAGAATGACCCTCACCACAGTCTAGACACCGCCCACTGCCTGACACTTAAAGCTGTTCACACACTGCCACAAGCCTGACTCTCAACACCATCTACACACCATCCCCAGCCTGACCTTCATTACCGTGTATATGCCGACCCCAGCCTGCCCCTCACCACTGTCCACCAATCGCCCCCAGCCTGACCCTCACTGCCGTCCACACACTGCACCCAGCCTGACCCTCACTGCCGTCCAACACTGCCACAAGCCTGACCGTCACGGCATCCCACACACCGCCCCTAGCTTTATCCACACTAGCGTCCACACACCACGCACAACATGACCCTCACCAAGAACACACAACACCCCGAGCCAGACCCTCACTACTGCCCACACTCCGCCCCGAGCCTGACGCTCATGGCCGTAGAACACTGACCCAAACCTGACCCTCACCGCTGTCCACACACCGCACCCAGCCTTTCCATCACCGCCGTCCACACACCGCCCCCAGCCTGACCCTCACTCCCGTCCACACACTGCACCCAGCCTGAACCTCACTGCCGTCCACACACTGCACGCAGCCTGACCCTCACTGCCATCGACATGCTGCCCCCAGCCTTACCCTCACCACCGTCCATACACTGCACCCAGCCTGACCCTCACTGCGGTCCACATGCTGCCCCTAGTCTGACCCTCACTGCCATCCACACACCACCCACATCCTGACCCTCACTGCCGTCCACACGCTGCCCCCAGCCTGTCCCTCACTGCCATCCGAACACTGCCCCCAGCCTTACCCTCATTGCTGTCCACACACAGTCCCCAGGCTGACTCTCACCGTCGTCCAGCACCGCCCCAGCCTGACCCTCACTGCCGTCAACACACCGCCACCAGCCTGTCCCTCACCACAGTCCAACACCATCAGCAGCCTCTCGCTCAGCACCATCCACACACCACCCACAGCCTGACCCTCGCTACCACCCACACACCACCCCCAGTCTGACCCTCACCGCCACCCACACACTGTCACCAGCCTGTCCTGCACTGCCACCCACGCACCACCCTCACCCTGAACCTCACCGCCGTCGACACACCACACCCAGACTTACCCTCACAGGTGTCTACACACCGCTCCCAGCCTGACACTCACCACGACCCACACACTATCCCAGCCTGACTCTCATCACCACCCACACACAGCCCCCACAATGACCCTCAGTACCGTCCACACACCACCACCAGCCTGACCCTCAGCACTGCCCACACACTGTCTCCAACCTGACCCTCTCCGTCGTCAACCAACCACCCACCTCCTGATCCTCACTGTCGTCCAATAATGCTCCAGCCTGACCCTTACCACTGTCCAATAATGCCCCAGCCTGACCCTCACCATCGTCCAATAATGCCCCAGCCTGACCCTCACTGCTGTCCAATAATGCCCCATCCTGAACCTCACCACCGTCCAATAATGCCCCAGCCTGACCCTCACTACCGTCCAATAATGTCCCAGCCTCACACTCACTGCTGTCTTATAACGCCCCAGCCTGACCCTCACCACCGTCCAATAACGCCCCAGCCTGACTCACATTGCCGCCCACACACCGGCCCTAGCCTTATCCTCACAGCAATTCACACTCCACACACAGCCTGACCCTCACCCCCATCCACACACAGTCCCCAGCCTGTCGCAAACTGCCATCCACACACCGACCCAGCCTAACCCTCACCGCCATCCAAGACCATCCCAAGCCTGTCCCTCACTGCCAGTCACCCGCCGCCCCCAGCCTGACCCTCACTGCCATCCACACACCGTACCATGCCTGACACTCACCGTCGTCGACACGCCACCACCAGTCTGTTCCTCATTGCCATCCACAAACTGTCTGGCACCGCCCCAGCCTGACCCTCACTGCCGTCTGGCACCGCCCCAGCCTGACCCTCACCACCGTCCACACACCGTCCACACACCGCCACCAGCCTGTCCCTCACCGTCGTCCCGCACTGCCCCAGCCTGGCCCACACCACCGTCCATCAACCACCCACAGCCTGACCCCACCACTGTCCACCAACCACCCCCAGCCTGAACTCCATCGCCGCCCAAAACTACCACAGGCTGACACTCAGCCCCGCCCATACAGCTCCCCTAGCCTGATCCTCAACACTGTCCACACATCACCACCAGCCTGACCTGCACCGCGTCCACACACCACCCCAATTATGACCCTCAGCACTGCCCACAGCCTGACCCTCACCACCACCCACACACCGCCCCCAGCCTGAACCCCACTGCCGTCCACATACCACATACAGCCTGACCCTCACCACTGTCTACACACCGTCCCCAAGCCTGACACTCTCCACCGTCCACACACCACCCCCAGCCTGACCCTCTCTGCCGTCCAATAGTGCCCCAGCCTGACCCTCACTGCTGTCCACACACTGGCCCCAGCCAAATCCCCACAGCCGTTCACACTCCACCCACAACCTGATCCTCACTGCTGTCCACACACCGCCTCCAGCCTGTCCCTCACTGCCATCCACACATCAACCAAGCCTGAGCCTCACCGTCGTCCAACACCATAACAAGCCTGTCCATCTCCGTCAGCCACACGCCAACCCCAATCTAACACTCAGCGACGTCCACACGCCACCACCTGTGGGTCCCTCACTGCCATCCGCACACCTCCCCACCCTGACACACACTGCCATCAACAAACCGTCCCCAACCTGATTCCCACCGCCATCACGCACCGCCCCAGCCTGACACTCACTGCCGCCTACACACTGCATCCAGATTCAGGCTCACTGCCATCAGCACACCACACTCAGAATGACTCTCACTGCCATCCACACACCACACCCAGAACGACCCTCACTGCCATCAGCACACCGTACCCAGACTGACCCTCACTGCTGTCCGTGCACCACACCCAGACTGACCCTCATTGCAATCCACACATCGTACCTGACTGACCCTCACTGCCATCCGCACACCACACCCAGACTGACCGTCACTGCCGTCCACACAACGTACACAGTCTGACCCTCACTGCCATCTGCACACCACACCCAGACTAACTGTCACTGCCATCCGCACACCGTACCCAGACTGACCCTCACTGGCATCCGCACACTGCACCCAGACTGACACACACTGCCGTGCACACACCGCACCCAGCCTGACCCTCATTGCCGCCTACACACTGCATCCAGATTCAACCTCACTGCCATCAGCAAACCGCACCCAGACTGAGCCTCACTGCCATCAGCACACCGCACCCAGACTGAGCCTCAATGCCATCCGCACACCACACACAGACTGAACCTCACTGCGATCCACACACCGAAACCAGACTGACCCTCACAGCCGTCCAGACACCGTACCCAGAATGACCCTCACTGCTGTCCGCACACCTCACTCGGACTGAACCTCACTGCCATCCACACACCGAAACCAGACTAACCCTCACAGCCGTCCAGACACCGTACGCAGAATGACCCTCACTGCTGTCCGCACACCTCACTCGGACTGAACCTCACTGCCATCCACACACCGAACCCAGACTGACCCTTACTGCCGTCCATACACCGGACCCAGATTGACCCTCATTGCAATCCGCACACCACACCCAGACTGACGCTCACTGCCGTCAGCACACTGCACCCAGACTGACTCTCACTGCCATCTGCACACCGCACCCAGACTGACCCTCACTGCCATCCACACACCGCAGCCAGACTGACACTCACTGCCGCCTACACACTGCACCCAGACTCAACCATACTGCCATCCACACACCGCACCCAGACTGACCCTCACTGCTGTCTGCACACCACAAACAGACTGAACCTCACTGCCATCCACACACCGAACTTAGACTGACCGTCATGCCATCCACACACCGGACCCAGACTGAACCTCATTGCCATCCGCACTCCACACCCAGACTGACCCTCACTGCCATCCACACACCGGACCCAGACTGACCCTCATTGCTGTCCACACATCGCACCCAGACTGACCCTCACTGCCATCCACGCACCGCACCCAGACTGACCCTCACTACCATCCACACACCACACCCAGAATGACCCTCATTGCCATTCGCACACCACACCCAGACTGACCCTCATTGCTGTCCACACACCGCACCCAGACTGACCCTCACTGCCGTCCACACAACGTACACAGACTGACCCTCACTTCCATCCACACACCACACCCAGACTAACTGTCACTGCCGTCCGCACACCGTACCCAGACTGACCGTCACTGCCATCCGAATACCACACCCAAACTGACCCACACTGCCGTCCATACACAGGATCCAGACTGACCCTCATTGCCATTCGCACACCACACCCAGACTGAAATTCACTGCCATCCACACACCGCACCCAGACTGACCTTCACTTCTGTGCACACACCGTAACCCAGACTGACCCTCACTGCCATCCGCACACCGCACCCAGACTGACCCTCACTGCCATCCGCACACCACACCGAAACTGACCCTCACTGCCATCAACACACCGCACCAAGACTGACCCGCACTTCCGTGCACACACCACACCCAGACTGACCCTCACTGCCATCTGCACACCGCACCCAGACTGACGCTCACTGCCATCCACACACCACACCCAGAGTGACCCTCACTGCCATCCACACACCGCAGCCAGACTGACCCTCACTGCTGTGCATACACCGCACCCAGCCAGACCCTCACTGCCGCCTACACACTGCCATCCACACACCGCAGCCAGACTGACCGTCATTGCCATCAGCACACCACACCCGCACTGACCCTCACTGCAATCCACACACCGCACCCAGACTGACCTTCACTTCCGTGCACCGACCGCACCCAGACTAACCCTCACTGCCATCCGCACACCGTAAGCAGACTGACCCACACTGCCATCCGCACACCACACCCAAACTGACCCTCACTGCCATCCACACATCGCATCGAGACTGACCCTCAGTTCCGTGCACACACAACAGCCAGACTGATTCTCACTGCCGTCCGCAGACTGTAAACAGACTGACCCTCACTGCCGTCCACACTCCGTACGCAGACTGATGCTCACTGCTGTCCGCACACCACACTCGGACTGAACCTCACTGCCATTCACACACCGAACCCAGACTGACCCTCACTGCTGTCCATACAGCGGAACAAGACTGACCCTCACTGCCATCCACACGCCGTACCCAGACTGACCTTCACTTCCGTGCACATACCGTAACCCAGACTGATCCTCACTGCCATCCGCACACCGCACCCAGACAGACCCTCTCTGCCATCCGCACACCACACCTAAATGGACCTTCCCTGCCATCCAAACAACGCACCGAAACTGACCGCACTTCCGTGCACACACCGCACCTAGACTGACCTTCACTGCCGTCCGCACACTAAACCCAGACTGACTCTCACTGCCATCTGCACACAGCACCCAGACTGACGCTCACTGCCATCCACACACCGCAGACAGACTGAACCTCACTGCCGTGCATACACCGAACCCAGCCTGACCCTCACTGCCGCCTACACACTGCACCCAGACTGACCGTCACTGCTGTCCACACACCACACACAGACTGAACCTCACTGCCATCCACACACCGCACCCAGACTGACCCTCACTGCCATCCACACACCACACCCAGATTGACTCTCAATGGCATTCACACACCGCACACAGTCAAACCCTCACTGCCGTGCACACACCGCTCCCAGTCAGACACTCACTTCCGTGCACACACCGCACACAGACTGACCCTCACTGCCATCCACGCACCGCACCCAGACTGACCCTCACTGCAATCCGCACACCGTACCCAGACTGACTCTCACTGCCATCTGTACACCACACCCAGACTGACCCTCACTGCAATCCGCACACCACACCCAGACTGACCCTCACTGCCGTCCACACAACTTGCACAGACTGACCCTCACTGCCTTCCGCACACCACACCCATACTAACTGTCACTGCCGTCCGCACACCGTACCCAGACTGACCGTCACTGCCATCCGCACACCGCACACAAACTGACCCTCACTGCCGTCCATACACAGGACCCAGGCTGAACCTCACTGCCATCCGCACACCACACCCAGACTGAACCTCACTGCCATCCACACACAGGACCCAGACTGAACCTCACTGCCATCCGCACACCACACCCAGACTGAACCTCACTGCCATCGACACACCGCACCCAGACTGACCCTCACTGCCATCTGCACACCGCACCCAGCCTGACCCTCACTGCCGCCTACACACTGCACCCAGACTCAACCTCACTGCCGTCCACACACCGCACCGAAACTGACCCTCACTGCCATCAGCACACCGCACCGAGACTGACCACCACAGCTGTCCAGACACCACACCCAGACTGAACCTCACTGCCATCCACACACCGAACTCAGACTGACCCTCACTGCCGTCCACACACCGGACCCAGACTGACCTTCACTTCCGTGCACACACCGCACCCAGACTGACCCTCACTGCCATCCGCACACCACACCCAAACTGACCCTCACTACCATCCACACACCACACCGAGACTGACCCTCACTTCCGTGCACACACCGCCGCCAGACTGATTCTCACTGCCGTCCGCAGACTGCAAACAGACTGACACTCACTGCCAGACACACAAGGCACCCAGACTGACCCTCACTTCTGTGCACACACCGCACCCAGCCTGACCCTCACTGCCGCCTACACACTGCACCCAGACACAACCTCACTGCCATTAGCACACCGCACACAGACTGACCCACATTGCTCTCCACACACCGCAACCAGAATGACCCTCACTGCCATCCTCACACTGCACCCAGTCTGACCCTCACAGCCGCCTACACACTGCACCCAGACAGACGCCCACTGCCATCCACACACCGCACCCAGACTGACCCTCACTGCCATCCACACACCG
This sequence comes from Chiloscyllium punctatum, assembly GCF_047496795.1. Classification (NCBI taxonomy): domain Eukaryota; kingdom Metazoa; phylum Chordata; class Chondrichthyes; order Orectolobiformes; family Hemiscylliidae; genus Chiloscyllium; species Chiloscyllium punctatum. The sequence continues at coordinate 10,574,252 of NC_092757.1, forward strand.
CACCCAGACTGACCCTCACTGCAATCCACACAGCGCACCCAGACTGACCCTCACTGCCGTCCACACACCACACACAGACTGCCCCTCACTGCCATCCGCACGCCGCACCCAGACTGACCCTCACTGCCATCCACAAAACACACCCAGATTGACTCTCAATGCCATTCACACACGGCACACAGTCAGACCCTCACTGCCATGCACACACCGCTCCCAGTCAGACCCTCACTTCCGTGCACACGCCGCACCCAGACTGACCCTCACTGCCAGCCGCACACCACACACAGACTGCCCCTCACTGCCATCCGCACAAGGCACCAAGACTGAACCACACTGCCGTCCACACTCCACATCCAGACTAACTGTCACTGCTGTCCGCACACCGTACACAGACTGACCCTCACTGCCATCCGCACACCACCCCCAGCCTGACCCTCACTGCCATCCACACACCGCACCGAAACTGACCCTCACTGCCATCCACACACCGCACCGAGACTGACCCGCACTTCCGTGCACACACCGCACACTGGCTGACCCTCACTGCCGTCCGCACACAGCACCCAGACTGACTCTCACTGCCATCTGCACACCGCACCCAGACTGACCCTCACTGCCATCCACACACCACACCCAGATTGACTCTCAATGTCATTCACACACCGCACACAGTCTGACCCTCACTGCCATGCACACACCGCTCCCAGTCAGACCCTCACTTCCGTGCACACACCGCACCCAGACTGACCCTCACTGCCATCCGCACACCGCACACAGACTGGTCCTCACTGCCATCCACACACCACACCCAGACTGTCCCTCACTGCCGTCCACACAACGTACCCAGACTGACCCTCACTGCCATCCGCACACCACACCTAGTCAGACCCTCACTTCCGTGCACACACCGCACCAAGACTGACCCTCACTGCCAGCCGCACACCGCACCCAGACTGACCCTCACTGCCGTCCACACAACGTACCCAGACAGAACCTCACTGCCATCCGCACACCACACCCAGACTAACTGTCACTGCCATCCACACACCGTACCCAGACTGACCCTCACTGCTGTCCGCACACCACACCCAGACTGACCCTCACTGCCGTCCACACACCACACACAGACTGACCCTCACTGCCATCCACACACCACACCCAGATTGACTCTGAATGCCATTCACACACCGCACACAGTCTGATCCTCACTGCCATGCAAACACCGCTCCTAGTCAGACACTCACTTCCGTGCACACAACGCACCCAGACTGACCCTCAATGCCAGCCGCACATCGCACCCAGACTGACCCTCACTGCCGTCCACACAACGTACCCAGAATGACCCTCACTGCCATCTGCACACCACACCCAGAATAACTGTCACTGCCGTCCGCACAACGTACCCAGACTGACCCTTACTGCCATCCGCACACCGCACTCAGACTGACCGTCACTGCCATCCGCACACCACACCCAAACTGACCCTCAGTGCCATCCACACACCGCACAGAGACTGTCCCGCACTTCGGTGCACACACTGCACCCAGACTGACCCTCACTGGCGTCCGCACACTTCACCCAGACTGACTCTCACTGCCATCTGCACACCGCACCCAGACTGACCCTCACTGCCATTCACACACCGCAGCCAGACTGACCATCACTGCCGTGCATACACCGCACCCAGCCTGACCCTCACTGTCGCCTACACACTGCACCCAGACTCAACCTCACTGGCATCCACATACCGCACCCAGACTGACCCTCACTGCCATCAGCACACCGCACCCAGACTGACCCTCACTGCTGTCCGAACACCGTACCCAGAATGACCCTCACTGCCATCCGCACACCGCACTCAGACTGACGTCACTGCCATCCGCACACCACACCCAAACTGACCCTCACTGCCGTCCACACACAGCACCCAGAATTACCCTCACTGCCATCCAGACACCGCACCCAGACTGACCCTCACTGCCATCCGCACACCGCACCCAGACTGACCCTCACTGCCATCCACACACCACACCCAGATTGACTCTCAATGCCATTCACACACCGCTCACAGTCTGACCCTCACTGCCGTGCACACACCGCTCCCAGTCAGACCCTCACTTCCGTGCACACACCGCACCCAGACTGACCCTCACTGCCATCCACACACCACACCCAGACTGACCCTCACTGCCATCCACACAACGTACACAGTCTGACCCTCACTGCCGTCCGCACACCGTACCCAGAATGACCCTCACTGCCATCCGCACACCGCACTCAGACTGACGTCACTGCCATCCGCACACCACACCCAAACTGACCCTCACTGCCGTCCATACACAGGACCTAGACTGACCCTCATTGCCATCCGCACACCACACCCAGACTGAACCTCACTGCCATCCGCACACCGCACCCAGACTGACCCTCACTGCCATCCGCACACCACACCCAAACTGACCCTCACTGCCATCAACACACCGCACCGAGACTGACCCGCACTTCCGTGCACACACCGCACCCAGACTGACCCTCACTGCCATCCACACACCGCACTCAGACTGACGTCACTGCCATCCGCACACCACACCCAAACTGACCCTCACTGCCGTGCATACACAGGACCCAGACTGACCCTCATTGCCATCTGCACACCGCACCCAGACTGACGCTCACTGGCATCCACACACCAAACCCAGAGTGACCCTCACTGCCATCCACACACCGCAGCCAGACTGACCCTCACTGCCGTGCATACACCGCACCCAGCCTGACCCTCACTGCCGCCTACACACTGCACCCAGACTCAACCTCACTGCCGTCCACACGCCGGACCCAGACTGACCCTTACTGCCGTCCACACAACGGACCCAGACTGACCCTCATTGCCATCCGCACACCACACCAAGACTGACCCTCACTGCCATCCACACACCGCACACAGACTGACCTTCACTTCCGTGCACACTCCGCGCCCAGACTGACCCTCACTGCCATCCGCATACCACACCAAGACTGACCCTCACTGCCATCCACACACCGCACCCAGACTGACCTTCACTTCCGTGCACACACCGCACCCAGACTGACCCTCACTGCCGTCCACACAACGTACCCAGACAGAACCTCACTGCCATCCGCACACCACACCCAGACTAACTGTCACTGCCATCCACACACCGTACCCAGACTGACCCTCACTGCTGTCCGCACACCACACCCAGACTGAACCTCACTGCCATCCACACACCGAACTCAGACTGACCCTCACTGCCGTCCACACACCGGACCCAGACTGACCTTCACTTCCGTGCACACACCGCACCCAGACTGACCCTCACTGCCATCCGCACACCACACCCAAACTGACCCTCACTACCATCCACACACCGCACCGAGACTGACCCTCACTTCCGTGCACACACCGCCGCCAGACTGATTCTCACTGCCGTCCGCAGACTGCAAACAGACTGACACTCACTGCCAGACACACAAGGCACCCAGACTGACCCTCACTTCTGTGCACACACCGCACCCAGCCTGACCCTCACTGCCGCCTACACACTGCACCCAGACACAACCTCACTGCCATTAGCACACCGCACACAGACTGACCCTCATTGCTCTCCACACACCGCAACCAGAATGACCCTCACTGCCATCCTCACACTGCACCCAGTCTGACCCTCACAGCCGCCTACACACTGCACCCAGACAGACGCCCACTGCCATCCACACACCGCACCCAGACTGACCCTCACTGCCATCCACACACCGCACCCAGACTGACCCTCACTGCAATCCACACAGCGCACCCAGACTGACCCTCACTGCCGTCCACACACCACACACAGACTGCCCCTCACTGCCATCCGCACGCCGCACCCAGACTGACCCTCACTGCCATCCACAAAACACACCCAGATTGACTCTCAATGCCATTCACACACGGCACACAGTCAGACCCTCACTGCCATGCACACACCGCTCCCAGTCAGACCCTCACTTCCGTGCACACGCCGCACCCAGACTGACCCTCACTGCCAGCCGCACACCACACACAGACTGCCCCTCACTGCCATCCGCACAAGGCACCAAGACTGAACCATACTGCCGTCCACACTCCACACCCAGACTAACTGTCACTGCTGTCCGCACACCGTACACAGACTGACCCTCACTGCCATCCGCACACCACCCCCAGCCTGACCCTCACTGCCATCCACACACCGCACCGAGACTGACCCGCACTTCCGTGCACACACCGCACACTGGCTGACCCTCACTGCCGTCCGCACACAGCACCCAGACTGACTCTCACTGCCATCTGCACACCGCACCCAGACTGACCCTCACTGCCATCCACACACCACACCCAGATTGACTCTCAATGTCATTCACACACCGCACACAGTCTGACCCTCACTGCCATGCACACACCGCTCCCAGTCAGACCCTCACTTCCGTGCACACACCGCACCCAGACTGACCCTCACTGCCATCCGCACACCGCACACAGACTGGTCCTCACTGCCATCCACACACCACACCCAGACTGTCCCTCACTGCCGTCCACACAACGTACCCAGACTGACCCTCACTGCCATCCGCACACCACACCTAGTCAGACCCTCACTTCCGTGCACACACCGCACCAAGACTGACCCTCACTGCCAGCCGCACACCGCACCCAGACTGACCCTCACTGCCGTCCACACAACGTACCCAGACAGAACCTCACTGCCATCCGCACACCACACCCAGACTAACTGTCACTGCCATCCACACACCGTACCCAGACTGACCCTCACTGCTGTCCGCACACCACACCCAGACTGACCCTCACTGCCGTCCACACACCACACACAGACTGACCCTCACTGCCATCCACACACCACACCCAGATTGACTCTGAATGCCATTCACACACCGCACACAGTCTGATCCTCACTGCCATGCAAACACCGCTCCTAGTCAGACACTCACTTCCGTGCACACAACGCACCCAGACTGACCCTCAATGCCAGCCGCACATCGCACCCAGACTGACCCTCACTGCCGTCCACACAACGTACCCAGAATGACCCTCACTGCCATCTGCACACCACACCCAGAATAACTGTCACTGCCGTCCGCACAACGTACCCAGACTGACCCTTACTGCCATCCGCACACCGCACTCAGACTGACCGTCACTGCCATCCGCACACCACACCCAAACTGACCCTCAGTGCCATCCACACACCGCACAGAGACTGTCCCGCACTTCGGTGCACACACTGCACCCAGACTGACCCTCACTGGCGTCCGCACACTTCACCCAGACTGACTCTCACTGCCATCTGCACACCGCACCCAGACTGACCCTCACTGCCATTCACACACCGCAGCCAGACTGACCATCACTGCCGTGCATACACCGCACCCAGCCTGACCCTCACTGTCGCCTACACACTGCACCCAGACTCAACCTCACTGGCATCCACATACCGCACCCAGACTGACCCTCACTGCCATCAGCACACCGCACCCAGACTGACCCTCACTGCTGTCCGAACACCGTACCCAGAATGACCCTCACTGCCATCCGCACACCGCACTCAGACTGACGTCACTGCCATCCGCACACCACACCCAAACTGACCCTCACTGCCGTCCACACACAGCACCCAGAATTACCCTCACTGCCATCCAGACACCGCACCCAGACTGACCCTCACTGCCATCCGCACACCGCACCCAGACTGACCCTCACTGCCATCCACACACCACACCCAGATTGACTCTCAATGCCATTCACACACCGCTCACAGTCTGACCCTCACTGCCGTGCACACACCGCTCCCAGTCAGACCCTCACTTCTGTGCACACATCGCACCCAGACTGACCCTCACTGCCATCCACACACCACACCCAGACTGACCCTCACTGCCATCCACACAACGTACACAGTCTGACCCTCACTGCCGTCCGCACACCGTACCCAGAATGACCCTCACTGCCATCCGCACACCGCACTCAGACTGACGTCACTGCCATCCGCACACCACACCCAAACTGACCCTCACTGCCGTCCATACACAGGACCTAGACTGACCCTCATTGCCATCCGCACACCACACCCAGACTGAACCTCACTGCCATCCGCACACCGCACCCAGACTGACCCTCACTGCCATCCGCACACCACACCCAAACTGACCCTCACTGCCATCAACACACCGCACCGAGACTGACCCGCACTTCCGTGCACACACCGCACCCAGACTGACCCTCACTGCCATCCACACACCGCACTCAGACTGACGTCACTGCCATCCGCACACCACACCCAAACTGACCCTCACTGCCGTCCATACACAGGACCCAGACTGACCCTCATTGCCATCTGCACACCGCACCCAGACTGACGCTCACTGGCATCCACACACCAAACCCAGAGTGACCCTCACTGCCATCCACACACCGCAGCCAGACTGACCCTCACTGCCGTGCATACACCGCACCCAGCCTGACCCTCACTGCCGCCTACACACTGCACCCAGACTCAACCTCACTGCCGTCCACACGCCGGACCCAGACTGACCCTTACTGCCGTCCACACAACGGACCCAGACTGACCCTCATTGCCATCCGCACACCACACCAAGACTGACCCTCACTGCCATCCACACACCGCACACAGACTGACCTTCACTTCCGTGCACACTCCGCGCCCAGACTGACCCTCACTGCCATCCGCATACCACACCAAGACTGACCCTCACTGCCATCCACACACCGCACCCAGACTGACCTTCACTTCCGTGCACACACCGCACCAAGACTGACCCTCACTGCCAGCCGCACACCGCACCCAGACTGACCCTCACTGCCGTCCACACAACGTACCCAGACAGAACCTCACTGCCATCCGCACACCACACCCAGACTAACTGTCACTGCCATTCACACACCGTACCCAGACTGACCCTCACTGCTGTCCGCACACCACACCCAGACTGACCCTCACTGCCGTCCACACACCACACACAGACTGAACCTCACTGCCATCCACACACCACACCCAGATTGACTCTCAATGCCATTCACACACCGCACACAATCTGATCCTCACTGCCATGCACACACCGCTCCCAGTGAGACACTCACTTCCGTGCACACAACGCACCCAGACTGACCCTCAATGCCAGCCGCACATCGCACCCAGACTGACCCTCACTGCCGTCCACACAACGTACCCAGAATGACCCTCACTGCCATCTGCACACCACACCCAGAATAACTGTCACTGCCGTCCGCACACCGTACCCAGACTGACCGTCACTGCCATCCGCACACCACACCCAAACTGACCCTCACTGCCATCCACACACCGCACAGAGACTGACCCGCATTTCGGTGCACACACTGCACCCAGACTGACCCTCACTGGCGTCCGCACACTTCACCCAGACTGACTCTCACTGCCATCTGCACACCGCACCCAGACTGACCCTCACTGCCATTCACACACCGCAACCAGACTTACCATCACTTCCGTGCATACACCGCACCCAGCCTGACCCTCACTGTCGCCTACACACTGCACCCAGACTCAACCTCACTGGCATCCACATACCGCACCCAGACTGACCCTCACTGCCATCAGCACACCGCACCCAGACTGACCCTCACTGCTGTCCGCACACCACACCCAGAAAGACCCTCACTGATATTCACACACCGCACCCAGACTGACCTTCACTTCTGTGCACTCACCGCACCCAGACTGGCCCTCATTGCTGTCGACACACCACACCCAGACAGACGCCCACTGCCATCCATGCACCGCACCCAGACTGACCCTCACTGCAATCCGCACACCGTACCCAGACTGACTCTCACTGCCATCCAGACACCGCACCCAGACTGACCCTCACAGCCATCCGCACACCGCACCCAGACTGACCCTCACTGCCATCCGCACACCACACCCAGATTGACTCTCAATTCCATTCACACACCGCACACAGTCTGACCCTCACTGCCGTGCACACACCGCTCCCAGTCAGACCCTCACTTCCGTGCACACACCGCACCCAGACTGACCCTCACTGCCATCCACACACCACACCCAGACTGACCCTCACTGCCATCCACACAACGTACACAGTCTGACCCTCACTGCCATCCGCACACCACACCCAAACTGACCCTCACTGCCGTCCATACACAGGACCTAGACTGACCCTCATTGCCGTCCGCACACCACACCCAGACTGAACCTCACTGCCATCCGCACACCGCACCCAGACTGACCTTCACTGCCATCCGCACACCACACCCAAACTGACCCTCACTGCCATCAACACACCGCACCGAGACTGACCCGCACTTCCGTGCACACACCGCACCCAGACTGACCCTCACTGCCATCCACACACCGCACTCAGACTGACGTCACTGCCATCCGCACACCACACCCAAACTGACCCTCACTGCCGTCCATACACAGGACCCAGACTGACCCTCATTGCCATCTGCACACCGCACCCAGACTGACGCTCACTGGCATCCACACACCAAACCCAGAGTGACCCTCACTGCCATCCACACACCGCAGCCAGACTGACCCTCACTGCCGTGCATACACCGCACCCAGCCTGACCCTCACTGCCGCCTACACACTGCACCCAGACTCAACCTCACTTCCGTGCACACTCCGCACCCAGACTGACCCTCACTGCCATCCGCACACCACACCAAGACTGACCCTCACTGCCATCCACACACCGCACCCAGACTGACCTTCACTTCCGTGCACACACCGCACCAAGACTGACCCTCACTGCCAGCCGCACACCGCACCCAGACTGACCCTCACTGCCGTCCACACAACGTACCCAGACAGAACCTCACTGCCATCCGCACACCACACCCAGACTAACTGTCACTGCCATCCACACACCGTACCCAGACTGACCCTCACTGCTGTCCGCACACCACACCCAGACTGACCCTCACTGCCGTCCACACACCACACACAGACTGACCCTCACTGCCATCCACACACCACACCAAGACTGACCCTCACTGCCATCCACACACCGCACCCAGACTGACCCTCACTGCAATCCGCACACCACACCAAGACTGACCCTCACTGCCATCCACACACCGCACCGAGACTGACCCTCACTTCCGTGCACACACAGCATCCAGACTGATTCTCACTGCCGTCCGCAGACTGTAAACAGACTGGCCCTCACGGCCAGACACACACCGCACTCAGACTGACACTCACTTCCGTGCACACACCGCACCCAACCTGACCCTCACTGCCGCCTACACACTGCACCCAGACACAACCTCACTGCTATTAGCACACTGCACACAGACTGACCCTCACTGCCATCCAAACACAGCACCCAGAATGACCCTCACTGCCATCCACACACCGTACCCAGACTACCCTCACTGCCTTCCACACAGCGCACCCAGACTGACCCTCACTGCCGTCCACACACCACACACAGACTGACCCTCACTGCCATCTGCACACTGCACCCAGACTGACCCTCACTGCTATCCACACACCACACCCAGATTGACTCTCAATGCCATTCACACACCGCACACAGTCTGACCCTCACTGCCATGCACACACTGCTCCCAGTCAGACCCTCACTGCCGTCCACACAACTTACACAGACTGACCCTCACTGCCATCCGCACACCACACCCAGACTAACTGTCACTGCCGTCTGCACACCGTACCCAGGCAGACCCTCACTGCCATCCGCACACCGCACCGAGACTGACCCTCACTGCCATCCACACACCGCACCGAGACTGACCCGCACTTCCGTGCACACACCGCAGCTAGACTGACCCCCACTGCCGTGCATTCACCGCACCCAGCCTGACCCTCACTGCCGTCCACACAACGTACACAGACTGACCCTCACTGCCATCTGCACACGGCACCCAGACTAACTGTAACTGCCGTCTGCACACCGTAACCAGACTGACCCTCACTGCCATCTGCACACTGCTCCCAGACTGACCCACACTGCCGCCTACACACTGCATCCAGATTCAACCTCACTGCCAGCAGCACACCGCACCCAGACTGAGCCTCACTGCCATTCGCACACCACACCCAGACGGAATCTCACTGCCATCCACACCCCGAACCCAGACTGACCCTCACTGCGGTCCACACACCGCACCCAGACTGACCCTCACTGCCGTCCGCACACTGCACCCAGATTGACCCTCATTGCCATCCGCACACCACACCCAGACTGACCCTAAACTGCCATCCACACACCGCACGCAGACTGACCTTCACTTCTGTGCGCCCACCGCACCCAGACTGACCATCACTGCCATCCGCACACCACACCCAGAATGACCCTCACTGCCATCTGCACACCACACCCAAACTGACCCTCACTGCCATCCACACACCGCACCGAGACTGACCCTCACTTCCGTGCACACACCGCCGCCAGACTGATTCTCACTGCCATCCGCAGACTGTAAACAGACTGACCCTCACTGCCAGACACACACCGCACCCAGACTGACCATCACTTCAGTGCACACACAACACCCAGCCTGACCCTCACTGCCGCCTACACACTGCACCCAGACAGAACCTCACTGCCAAGAGCACACCGCACACAGACTGACCCTCATTGCTGTCCACACACCGCACCCAGACTGACCCTCACTGCCATCCACACACCGCACCCAGACTGACCCTTACTGCCATCCACACACCGTACCCAGACTGACCCCCATGCCATCCACACACCGCACCCAGACTGACCCTCACTGCCGTCCACACACCACACCCAGACTGACCCTCACTGCCATCCGCACACCGCACCCAGACTGACCCTTACTGCCATCCACACACCGTACCCAGACTGACCCCCATGCCATCCACACACCGCACCCAGACTGACCCTCACTGCCGTCCACACACCACACCCAGACTGACCCTAACTGCCATCCGCACACCACACCCAGTCTGACCCTCACTGCCATCCGCACACCACACCCAGATTGACTCTCAATGCCATTCACACACCGCACCCAGACTGACCCTCACTGCCGTGCAAACACCGCTCCCAGTCAGACCCTCACTTCCGTGCACACACCGCACCCAGACTGACCCTAACTGCCATCCGCACACCACACCCAGTCTGACCCTAACTGCCATCCGCACACCACACCCAGTCTGACCCTCACTGCCATCCGCACACCGCACCCAGACAGACCCTCACTGCCATACACACACCGCAACCAGACTGACCCTTACAACTGTCCGCACACGACACCCAGAATGAGCCTCACTGCCATCGACACACCGCCCCCAGCCTGACCCTCACTGCCGCCTTCACACCGTCTCCAGCCTGACCCACACTGCCGCCTACACACCGTCCCCAGCCTGACCTTACCGCCGCCTACACACCGCCCACAGCCTGACCCTCACTGCCGAATACACACCGCCTCCAGCCTGACCATCCTGTCCGCCCATGCACCGCACCCATCCAGACGCTCACTACCGTCCACACACCGCCCACAACCTGATGCTCAATTCCGTCAAACACAGCACCCCACCTGACCTTCACTGCCGTCTGCACACCGCACGTATCCTGATCCCTCCGCCGTCCATGCACCACTCACAGCCTGACCATCACTGCTGTGCACACACCCCCCAGCCTGACACTCATTGACGTGTAAAACACTGCCCCCAACCTGACCCTCACCAACGTCCACCAACCGACCTCAGCCTGAAACCCACCACCGACCAAAACTGCAACAAGCCTGATCCTCACTGCCCACCTCACACCACCCCAGCCTGACCCTCACTGCCATCCACACACCGCACCCAGACTGACCCTCATTGCCATCCACACACCGCACCCAGACTGGCCCTCACTGCCATCCACACACCGCAACCAGGATGACCTTCACTGGCATCCACACACCGCACCCAGACTGACTCTCACTGCCATCCACACAACGCACCCAGACTGACCCTTACTGCCGTCCGCACACCGCACCCAGACTGACCCTAACTGCCGTCCACACACGGCACACAGACTGACTCTCACTGCCGTCCGCACACCGTACCCTCACTGAGCATCACTGCCGTCTGCACACTGCACCCAGACTGACCGTCACTGCCATCCACACAACGCACCCAGACTGACCCTTACGGCCGTCCGCACATCGTACCCCGACAGACCCTCACTGCCATCCTCACATCGCACCAAGACTGACCCTCACTGCCATCTGCACACCGCACTCAGACTGACCCTCACTGCCATCCACAAACAGTCCCCAGCCTGACCCTCACCGCCGCCTAAACACCGCCCCCAGCCGGACCCTCCTCTCCACTCATGCACTGCACTCAGCCAGTCGCTCACCACCTTCCACACGCTGCCCACAGCCTGATGCTCAATGCCATCAAACACAGCACCCCACCTGACCTTCACTGCCGTCTGCACACCGCCCCCATCCTGACCCCTCCGCCGTCCACGTACCACCCACAGCCTGACCATCACTGCCGTCCACACACCCCCCAGCCTGACCCTCACTGACGTCAAAAACACTGCCCCCAGCCTGATCCTCTCTGCCGACCACCTTTAACCCCAATCTGACCCTCGCAAACCATCCACCAACCGTCCCCAGCCTGAACCTCACCACCGACCAAAACTGCAACAAGCCTGATCCTCACTGCCGACCTCACACCGCCCCCAGCCTGAACCTCACTGCCGTCCACACACCGCACCCAGACTGACCCTCACTGCCTTCCGCACACCGCCACCACCCTGACCTTCCTCTCCACACATGCACTGCACTCAGCCAGACGCTCACCACCTTCCACACGCTGCCAATAGCCTGTTGCCCAATGCCATCAAACACAGCACCCCACCTGACCTTCACTGCCGTCTGCACACCGCCCCCATCCTGACCCCTCCGCCATCCACGTACCACCCACAGCCTGACCATCACTGCCGTCCACACACCCCCAGCCTGACCCTCATTGACGTCAAAATCACTGCTCCCAACCTGACCCTCGCAACCGTCCACCAACCGTCCCCAGCCTGAACCCCACCACCGACCAAAACTGCAACAAGCCTGATCCTCACTGCCGACCTCACACCGCCCCCAGCCTGACCCTCACTGCCGTCCACACACCGCACCCAGACAGACCCTCACTGCCGTCCACACATCGCACCCAGGCTAACCCTCACTGCTGTCCACACTCCGTACCCAGGCTGACCCTCACTGCCGTCCTCACACTGCACCCAGACTGACCCTCACTGCCTTCCACACACCCCCCCCAGCCTGACGCTCACCGCCGCCTACACACCGCCCCCAGCCTGACCCTCACCGCCGCCGACATATCGCCCCCAGCCTGACCCTCACTGCCGCCTACACACCGCCTCCAGCCTCACCGTCCTGTCCGCCCATGCACTGCACCCATCCAGACGCTCACCACCTTCCACACGCCCCCCACAGCCTGTTGCTCACTACCATCCACACTCCGCCCACAGCCTGATGCTCAATTCCATCAAACACAGCACCCCAACTGACATTCACTGCCATCTGCACACCGCCTGCATCCTGACCCCTCCGCCATCCACGTACCACCCACAGCCTGACCATCACTGCCTTCCACCACCCCACAGCCTGACCCTCATCGACGTGTAAAACACTGCCCGAAGCCTGATCCTCACTGCCGACCATCAATAACCCCAACCTGACCCTCACCACCGTCCACCAACCGACCACAGCCTGAAACGCAACACCGACCAAAACTGCAACAAGCCTGATCCTCACTGCCCACCTCACACCGCCCCAGCCTGACCCTCACTGCCGTCCACACACCGCACCCAGACTGACCCTCACTGCCAACCACACACCGCACCCAGGCTCTCCCTCAATGCCGTCCACAAACCGCACCCAGGCTGACCCACAATGCCATCCGCACACCGCACACAGACGGACCCTCACTGCCATCCACACACCGCGCCCAGACTGACCCTCACTGCCGTGCACACACCGCACCCAGACTGGCCCTCACTGCCATCCGGACACCAAACCCAGACTGACCCTCACTGCCATACACACACCGCACTCAGACTGACCCTCACTGCCATCCACACACCACACACAGAATGACCCTCACTGCCGACCGCACACCGCACCCAGACTGACCATCACTGCCGTCCGTAGACTGCACCCAGACTGAACCTCACAGACGTCCACACACTGCAACCAGGCTGACATTCACTGCCATCCACCCACCGCACCCAGACTGACCCTCACTGCCATCTACACACCGCACCCAGACTTACCATTACTTCCGTCCTCAGACCGCACCCAGGCTGACCCACAATGCCATCCGCACACCGCACACAGACGGACCCTCACTGCCATCCACACACCGCGCCCAGACTGACCCTCACTGCCGTGCACACACCGCACCCAGACTGGCCCTCACTGCCATCCGGACACCAAACCCAGACTGACCCTCACTGCCATCCACACACCGCACTCAGACTGACCCTCACTGCCATCCACACACCACACACAGAATGACCCTCACTGCCGACCGCACACCGCACCCAGACTGACCATCACTGCCGTCCGTAGACCGCACCCAGACTGAACCTCACAGACGTCCACACACTGCAACCAGGCTGACATTCACTGCCATCCACCCACCGCACCCAGACTGACCCTCACTGCCATCTACACACCGCACCCAGACTTACCATTACTTCCGTCCTCAGACCGCACCCAGACTGACCCTCACTGCCGTCCGCACACCGCACCCAGACTGACCCTCACTGCCGTCCGCACACCGTACCCCGACAGTTCCTCACTGCCGTCAGCACACTGCACCCAGACTGACACTCACTGCCATCCACACAACGCACACAGACTGATCCTCACTGCCGTCCACACTCCGCACCCAGACCTACCTTCACTGCCAACCACACACCGCGCCCAAATGACCCTCACTGCCGTGCACACACCGCACCCAGACTGACCCTCACTGCCATCCGCACACCACACCCAGACTGACCCTCACTGCCATCCACACACCGCACCTAGACTGACCCTCACTGCCATCCACACACCACACACAGAATGACCCTCACTGCCGTCCGCACACCGCACCCAGACTGACCCTCACTGCCGTCTAGCGCACCGCACCCAGACTGACCATTACTGCCGTCCGTAGATGGCACCCAGACTGACCCTCACAGACGTCCACAAACCGCAACCAGGCTGACCTTCACTGCCATCCACCCACCGCACCCAGAAAAACCCTCACTGCCATCCAACCACCGCACCCAGACTGACCCTCACTGCCATCCACACACCGCACCCAGACTGACCCTCACTGCCGTCTGCACACTGCACCCAGACTGACACTCACTGCCATCGACACAACTCACGCAGACTGATCCTCACTGGCGTCCACACTCCGCCCCCAGACCGACCTTCACTGCCATCCACACACCGCACACAGAATGACCCTGACTGTTGTCCGCAAACCATACCCCGCCAATCCCTCACTACCGTCCGTACACTGCACCCAGACTGACACTCACTGCCATCCACACAACGCACACAGACTGACCCTCACTGACGTGCACACACCACACCTAGACGGCCCCTCACTGCCATCCACACACCGCACCAAGAATGACCCTCACTGCCATCTGCACACCGCACCCAGACGGACCCTCACTGCCATCCACACACCGGCCCCAGCCTGACCCTCCTCTCCACCCATACACGACACCCAGCCAGACGCTCAACACCTTCCACACGCTGCCCACAGCCTGATGCTCAATGCCATCAAACACAGCACCCCACCTGATCTTCACTGCTGTCTGCACACTGCCCCCATCCTGACCCCTCTGCCGTCAACCTACCACCCACAGCCTGACCATCACTGCCGTCTACACACCCCCCCAGCCTGACCCTCATTGACGTCAAAAACACTGCCCCCAGCCTGACCCTCACTGCCGACCACCAATAACCCCAACCTGACCCTCACAACCGTCCAACAACCGTCCCCAGTCTGAACCCCACCACCGACAAAAATTGCAACAAGCCTGATCCTCACTGCTGACCTCACACCACCCCCAGCCTGACCCTCACTGCCGTCCACACACGGCACCCAGACTGACCCTCACTGCCGTCCACACACCGCACCCAGACTGACCCTCACTGCCGTCCACACGTCGCACCCAGGCTAACCCTTACTGCCGTCCACACACCGCACCCAGGCTGACCCTCACTGCTGACCTCACACCGCACCCAGACTGACCCTCACTGCCTTCCACACACCGCCCACAGCCTGACCCTCACTGCCGTCCACACACCGCACAAAGACTGTCTCTCACTGCCGTCCGCACACCGTACCCTCACTGACCATCACTGCCGTCTGCACACTGCACCCAGACTGACCCTCACTGCTATCCACACACTGCACCCAGCCTGACCCTCACTGCCGCCGACACACCGTCCCCAGCCTGACCCTTACTGCCGCCTACACACCGCACACAGCCTGACCCGCACTTCCGCCTACACACTGCCCCCAGACTCAACCTCACTGCCATCAGCACACCGCACCCAGACTGACCCTCACTGCTGTCCGCACACCACAGCCAGACTCACCCTCACTGCCATCCACACACCGCACCGAAACTGACCCTCACTGCCATCCGCACACCGTGGCCAGCCTGACCCTCACTGGCATCCGCACTCCACACCCAGACTGACCCTCACTGCCCTCCGCACACTGCACCCAGACTGACCCTCACTGCCATCCGCACACCGCACCCAGACTGAACCTCACTGCCATCCACACACTACACCCAGGCTCAAACTCACTGCCATCCACACACTGCACCCAGACTGATGCTCACTGCTGTCTATACACCGCACCCAGACTGACCCTCACTGCCGCCTACACACTGCACCCAGACTCAACCTCACTGGCATTAGCACACCGCACCCAGACTGAGCCTCACAACTGTCCACACACAACACCCAGACTGAGCCTCACTGCCATCCACACACTGCACCCAGCCTGACCCTCACCGCCGCCTCCACAGCGCCCCCAGCCTGACCCTTACCGCTGCCTACACACCGCCCCCAGCCTGACCCTCACCGCCGCCGACACACCGCCCTCAGCCTGACCCTCACTGCCGCATGCACAGCGCCTCCAGCCTGACCGTCCGCTCCGCCCATGCACCGCACCCATCCAGACGCTCACCACATTCCACACGCCGCACACAGCCTGATGCTCAATTCCGTCAAACACAGAACCACACCTGACCTTCACTGCCGTCTGCACACCGCCCGCATCCTGACCCCTCCGCTGTCCACGTACCACCCACAGCCTGACCATCACTGCCGTCCACACACACCCCAGCCTGACCCTCATTGACGTCAAAAACACTGCCCCCAGCCTGACCCTCACTGCCGACCACCAGTAACCCAACCTGACCCTCACCACCATCCACCAACCGACCACAGCCTGAAACCCACCACCGACCAGAACTGCAACAAGTCTGATCCTCACTGCACACCTCACATCACCCCGGCCTGACCCTCAGTGCCGTCCACACACCGCACCCAGACTGACCCTCACTGCCGTCCACACACCGCACCCAGGCTGACCCACACTGCCGTCTGTACACAGTACCCAGACTGACCCTCACTGCCATCCACAAACCGCACCAAGACTGACCATCACTGCCGTGCACACACCGCAGCCAGACTGACCCTCACTGCCATCCGCACACCATACCCAGACTGACCTTCACTGCCATCCACACACCGCACCCAGAATGACCCTCACTGCCGTCCACACACCCGACCCAGACTGACCCTCACTGCCGTCCGCACACCGCACCCAGACTGACCCTCACTGCCGTCCTCACACCGCTCTCAGAATGAGTCTCACTGCCGTCCACACACCGCACCCAGACTGACCCTCACTGCCGTCCGCACACCGTACCCCGACAGTTCCTCACTGCCGTCCGCACACTGCACCCAGACTGACACTCACTGCCATCCACACAACGCACACAGACTGATCCTCACTGCCGTCCACACTCCGCACCCAGACCTACCTTCACTGCCAACCACACACCGCGCCCAAATGACCCTCACTGCCGTGCACAAACCGCACCCAGACTGACCCTCACTGCCATCCGCACACCACACCCAGACTGACCCTCACTGCCATCCACACACCGCACCTAGACTGACCCTCACTGCCATCCACACACCACACACAGAATGACCCTCACTGCCGTCCGCACACCGCACCCAGACTGACCCTCACTGCCGTCTAGCGCACCGCACCCAGACTGACCATTACTGCCGTCCGTAGACGGCACCCAGACTGACCCTCACAGACGTCCACAAACCGCAACCAGGCTGACCTTCACTGCCATCCACCCACCGCACCCAGACTGACCCTCACTGCCATCCAACCACCGCACCCAGACTGACCCTCACTGCCATCCACACACCGCACCCAGACTGACCCTCACTGCCGTCTGCACACTGCACCCAGACTGACACTCACTGCCATCGACACAACTAACGCAGTCTGATCCTCACTGGCGTCCACACTCCGCCCCCAGACCGACCTTCACTGCCATCCACACACCGCACACAGAATGACCCTGACTGTTGTCCGCAAACCATACCCCGCCAGTCCCTCACTACCGTCCGTACACTGCACCCAGACTGACACTCACTGCCATCCACACAACGCACACAGACTGACCCTCACTGACGTGCACACACCACACCTAGACGGCCCCTCACTGCCATCCACACACCGCACCAAGAATGACCCTCACTGCCATCTGCACACCGCACCCAGACGGACCCTCACTGCCATCCACACACCGGCCCCAGCCTGACCCTCCTCTCCACCCATACACGACACCCAGCCAGACGCTCAACACCTTCCACACGCTGCCCACAGCCTGATGCTCAATGCCATCAAACACAGCACCCCACCTGATCTTCACTGCTGTCTGCACACTGCCCCCATCCTGACCCCTCTGCCGTCAACCTACCACCCACAGCCTGACCATCACTGCCGTCTACACACCCCCCCAGCCTGACCCTCATTGACGTCAAAAACACTGCCCCCAGCCTGACCCTCACTGCCGACCACCAATAACCCCAACCTGACCCTCACAACCGTCCAACAACCGTCCCCAGTCTGAACCCCACCACCGACAAAAATTGCAACAAGCCTGATCCTCACTGCTGACCTCACACCACCCCCAGCCTGACCCTCACTGCCGTCCACACACGGCACCCAGACTGACCCTCACTGCCGTCCACACACCGCACCCAGACTGACCCTCACTGCCGTCCACACGTCGCACCCAGGCTAACCCTTACTGCCGTCCACACACCGCACCCAGGCTGACCCTCACTGCCGACCTCACACCGCACCCAGACTGACCCTCACTGCCTTCCACACACCGCCCACAGCCTGACCCTCACTGCCGTCCACACACCGCACACAGACTGTCTCTCACTGCCGTCCGCACACCGTACCCTCACTGACCATCACTGCCGTCTGCACACTGCACCCAGACTGACCCTCACTGCTATCCACACACTGCACCCAGCCTGACCCTCACTGCCGCCGACACACCGTCCCCAGCCTGACCCTTACTGCCGCCTACACACCGCACACAGCCTGACCCGCACTTCCGCCTACACACTGCCCCCAGACTCAACCTCACTGCCATCAGCACACCGCACCCAGACTGACCCTCACTGCTGTCCGCACACCACAGCCAGACTCACCCTCACTGCCATCCACACACCGCACCCAGACTGACCCTCACTGCCATCCGCACACCGTGGCCAGCCTGACCCTCACTGGCATCCGCACTCCACACCCAGACTGACCCTCACTGCCCTCCGCACACTGCACCCAGACTGACCCTCACTGCCATCCGCACACCGCACCCAGACTGAACCTCACTGCCATCCACACACTACAACCAGGCTCAAACTCACTGCCATCCACACACTGCACCCAGACTGATGCTCACTGCTGTCTATACACCGCACCCAGACTGACCCTCACTGCCGCCTACACACTGCACCCAGACTCAACCTCACTGGCATTAGCACACCGCACCCAGACTGAGCCTCACAACTGTCCACACACAACACCCAGACTGAGCCTCACTGCCATCCACACACTGCACCCAGCCTGACCCTCACCGCCGCCTCCACAGCGCCCCCAGCCTGACCCTTACCGCTGCCTACACACCGCCCCCAGCCTGACCCTCACCGCCGCCGACACACCGCCCTCAGCCTGACCCTCACTGCCGCATGCACAGCGCCTCCAGCCTGACCGTCCGCTCCGCCCATGCACCGCACCCATCCAGACGCTCACCACATTCCACACGCCGCACACAGCCTGATGCTCAATTCCGTCAAACACAGAACCACACCTGACCTTCACTGCCGTCTGCACACCGCCCGCATCCTGACCCCTCCGCTGTCCACGTACCACCCACAGCCTGACCATCACTGCCGTCCACACACCCCCCAGCCTGACCCTCATTGACGTCAAAAACACTGCCCCCAGCCTGACCCTCACTGCCGACCACCAGTAACCCAACCTGACCCTCACCACCATCCACCAACCGACCACAGCCTGAAACCCACCACCGACCAGAACTGCAACAAGTCTGATCCTCACTGCACACCTCACATCACCCCGGCCTGACCCTCAGTGCCGTCCACACACCGCACCCAGACTGACCCTCACTGCCGTCCACACACCGCACCCAGGCTGACCCACACTGCCGTCTGTACACAGTACCCAGACTGACCCTCACTGCCATCCACAAACCGCACCAAGACTGACCATCACTGCCGTGCACACACCGCAGCCAGACTGACCCTCACTACCATCCGCACACCATACCCAGACTGACCTTCACTGCCATCCACACACCGCACCCAGAATGACCCTCACTGCCGTCCACACACCCGACCCAGACTGACCCTCACTGCCGTCCGCACACCGCACCCAGACTGACCCTCACTGCCGTCCTCACACCGCTCTCAGAATGAGTCTCACTGCCGTCCACACACCGCTCCCAGACAGACCCTCACTGCCTTCCACACACCGCACCCAGGATGTCCCTTACTGCCGTCCACACACCGCAACCAGACTGACCCTCACTGCCGTCCGCACACTGCACCCAGACTGACACTCACTGCCATCCACACACAGCACCCAGACTGAACCTCACTGCCATCCACACCCCGCACCCAGACGGACCCTCTCTGTCATCCACACACCGCACCCAAACGGACCCTGACTGCCATCCACACACCGCACCAAGACTGACCCTCACTGCCATCTGCACATCGCACCCAGTCTGACCCTCACTGCCATCCACACACCGCACCCAGACTGACTTTCACTGCTGTGCACACACCGCACCCAGGCTGACGCTCACTGCCGTCCACACACCGCACCCAGGCTGACCCTCACTGCCATCCACACACCGCACCAATACTGACCCTCACTGCCGTCCACACACCGCACCAATACTGACCCTCACTGCCATCTACACACCGCACCCAGGCTGACCCACACTGCCGTCTGTACACAGTACCCAGACTGACCCTCACTGCCATCCACAAACCGCACCAAGACTGACCATCACTGCCGTGCACACACCGCAGCCAGTCTGACCCTCACTGCCATCCGCACACCATACGCAGACTGACCTTCACTGCCATCCACACACCGCACCCAGAATGACCCTCACTGCCGTCCACGCACCGCACCCAGACTGACCCTCACTGCCGTCCGCACACCGCACCCAGACTGACCCTCACTGCCGTTCTCACACCGCTCTCAGAATGAGTCTCACTGCCGTCCACACACCGCTCCCAGACAGACCCTCACTGCCTTCCACACACCGCACCCAGGATGTCCCTTACTGCCGTCCACACACCGCACCCAGACTGACCCTCACTGCCGTCCGCACACTGCACCCAGACTGACACTCACTGCCATCCACACACAGCACCCAGACTGAACCTCACTGCCATCCACACCCCGCACCCAGACGGACCCTCTCTGCCATCCACACACCGCACCCAAACGGACCCTGACTGCCATCCACACACCGCACCAAGACTGACCCTCACTGCCATCTGCACACCGCACCCAGTCTGACCCTCACTGCCATCCACACACCGCACCCAGACTGACTTTCACTGCTGTGCACACACCGCACCCAGGCTGACGCTCACTGCCGTCCACACACCGCACCCAGGCTGACCCTCACTGCCATCCACACACCGCACCAATACTGACCCTCACTGCCGTCCTCACACCGCACCAATACTGACCCTCACTGCCATCTACACACCGCACCCAGACTGACCCTTACTGGCATCCACACACCGCACCCAGACTGACCCTTACTGCTGTCCGCACACCGCACCCAGACTGACCCTCACTGACATCCGCACACTGCACCCAGACTGACACTCACTGCCATTCACACAACGCACACAGACTGTCCCTCACTGCCGTCCACACACCCCCAGCCTGACCCTCATTGACGTCAAACACACTGCCCCCAGACTGACCCTCACTGCCATCCACACATTGCACTCAAACTGACCATCACTGCCATCCACACACCACACCCAGACTGACTTTCACTGCCGTGCACACACCGCACCCAGACTGACCCTCACTGCTGTCCGCTCACCACACCCAAACTGACCCTCACTGCCATCCACACTCTACACCCAGACTGACCCTCACTGCCGTCCACACACCGCACCCAGACTTACCCTCACTGCCATCTGCACACTGCACCCAAACTGACCCTCACTGCCATCCACACACTGCACCGAGTCTGACCCTCGCTGCCGTCCACACACCGCACCCAGACTGACCCTCACTTCCGTCCACACACTGTACCCAAACTGACCCTCACTGCCATCCACACACCATACCCAGACAGATCCTCACTCCATTCCGCACTCCGTACCCAGACTGAGCCTCACTGCCGTCCACACACTGCCCCAGCCTGACCCTCACCTCCATCCACACACCACACCTAGCCTGGCAGTCACCACCATCTACACACCACCGCCAGCATAACCCTCACCACCGCGCACACAAGCCTCCAGCCGAACTCTCACCACCCCTACAATGTCCCTCACCGCCGTCCACACACCGCACCCAGCCTGACCCTCACTGCCATCCACACATCACACCCAGACTGACCCTCACTGCCGTCCGCACACCGCACTCAGACTTAACCCTCACTGTTGTCCACACACCACACCCAGACTGACCCTCACTGCCATCCACACACTGCAACCAAACTGACCCTCACTGCCATCCACACACCACACCCAGACTGACCCTCACTGCCATCTGCAAACTGCACCCAGACTGAAACTCACTGCTGTCCACACACCACACCCAGACTGACCCTCACTGTCATCCACACACCATACCCAGACAGATCCTCACTCCATTCCGCACTCCGTACCCAGACTGAGCCTCACTGCCGTCCACACACTGCCCCAGCCTGACCCTCACCACCATCTGCAAACCACACCAAGCCTGACCCTCACCTCCATCCACACACCACACCTAGCCTGGCAGTCACCACCATCTACACACCACCCACAGCATAACCCTCACCACCGCGCACACAAGCCTCCAGCCGAACTCTCACCACCCCTACAATGTCCCTCACCGCCGTCCACACACCGCACCCAGCCTGACCCTCACTGCCATCCACACACCGCACCCAGACTGACCCTGAGCACCACCCTCACAAATCCCCCACAATGTCCCGCACCGCCGTCAACACACTGCACCCAAATTGACCCTCACTGCCATCCACACACCACACCCAGACTGACCCTCACTGCCGTCCGCACACCGCACCCAGACTTAACCCTCATTGCTGTCCACACACCACACCCAGACTGACCCTCACTGCCATCCACACACTGCACCCAAACTGACCCTCACTGCCATCCACACACCACACCCAGACTGACCCTCACTGCCATCCGCAAACTGCACCCAGACTGAAACTCACTGCTGTCCACACACCACACTCAGACTGACCCTCACTTCCATCCACACACTGCACCCAAACTGACCCTCATTGCCATACACACACGACACCCAAACTGACCCTCACTGCCTGTCCGCACACTGCACCCAGACTGACCCTCACTGCCATCCAAACACCACACCCAGACTGACCCTCGCTGCCGTCCACACACCGCACCCAGACTGACCCTCACTGCCATCCGCACACCATACCCAGACAGATCCTCACTCCTGTCCGCACTCTGTACCCAGACTGACCCTCACTGACATCCACACAATCCCCCCAGCCGCACTCTCACCACCGCCCACACACCACCCCCAAATGTCCCTCACCGCCGTCCACACACTGCACCCAAACTGACCCTCACTGCCATCCACACACTACACCCAGACTGACCCTCACTGCCATTCGCAAACTGCAGCCAGACTGACCCTCACTGCTGTCCGCACACCACACCCAGACTGACCCTCACTGCCATCCACCCACTGCACCCAAACTGACACTCATTGCCATCCACACACCACAGCCAGACTGACCCTCACTGCCATCCACACACCGTACACAGACTGACCCTCACTGCCATCCGCACACCACCCCAGCCTGACCCTCACCACCGCCCACACAAGCCCCCCGGCCGAACTCTCACCACCGCCCATACACCACCCCCACAATGTCCCTCACCGCCGTCCACACACCGCACCCAGCCTGACCCTCACCGCCGTCCACTCACCACTTCCACACTAACCGTCATCGACGTCAAACACACCACCCACAGACTGACCCTCACTTCCGTCCACCAATTGCCCCCAGCCTGACCCCCACCACCGTCCACCAACTGCCCTTGCCTGAATTCCACCACCGTCCAACACTGACACAAGCCTGGCCTTGACCGTCATCCAATACCGCCATAGTCTGACCCTCATCGCTGCACACACACCGCCCCTAGACATACCCTCACCATCGTCCACACGCCACCCACAGCCTGACCCTCACCGCCGACAACATACCTCCCCTATCCTGACCGTCACCGCCACCCACACAACGGCCACGACTTGACGTTCTCTGCCATCCAACAATGACCAAAGCTTGACCCTCATCGCCATTCACATGCCCTCCCCAGATGGAAACTCACCGCCATCCGCACACTGCCACCAGCCTGACTCTCACCACTGTCCACACACTGCACCCATCCTGGCTCTCACCGCCGTCCAGCATCGCACCTGGCCTGACCCTCACCGCCATCTACACACCGCCGTCAGCCTGATCCTCACCATCGCCCACACACCACCCCAGACTGACCCTCTTTAATGTCGAGCACACTGCCCCCAGCCTGACCCTCACCACCATCCAAAAATGACCCCAGCCTGACCGTCATTGACGTCAAAGACACCGTCACCAGCCTGACCCTCACCATTGTCCAACCACCGCCCCCAGCCTGACCCACATCACTGCCCAAACACCACCCCAGCCTGATCCTCACTGCCATCCACACACCTCACCCAGACTGAGTCTCACTGCCGTCCACACACCGCAGCCAGGCTGACCCACACTGCCGTCCGCACACAGTATCCAGACTGACCCTCACTGCCTTCCACAAACCGAACCGAGACTGACCCTCACTGCCATCCGCACACCGCACACAGACGAACCCTCACTGCCATCCACACACCGCACCCAGACTGACCCTCACAGCCGTGCACACACCGCACCCAGACTGACCGTCACTGCCATCCACACACTGCACCCAGAATGACCCTCACTGCCGTCCGCACAACGCACCCAGACTGACCCTTACTGCCGTCTGCACACCGCACCCAGACTGACCCTCACTGCCATCCACACAACGCACCCAGACTGACCATCACTGCCATCCACACACCGCAACCAGAATGACCCTCACTGCCGTCCACACACCGCACTCAGACTGACCCTTACTGCCGTCTGCACACCGCACTCAGACTGACCCTTACTGCTGTCTGCACACCGCATCCAGACTGACCCTCACTGCTGTCCGCAGACCGCACCCAGACTGACCCTCACAGACGTCCGCACATCGCACCCAGACTGAGTCTCACTGCCGTCCGCACACCGCACACAGACGGACCCTCACTGCCATCCACACACCGCACCCAGACTGACCCTCACTGCCGTCCCCACACCGCACCCAAACTGACCCTCACTGCCGTCCTCACACCGCACCCAGACTGAGTCTCACTGCCGTCCACATACTGCACACAGACTGAGCCTCACTGCCGTCCGCACACCACACCCAGACTGAGTCTCACGGCCGTCCTCACACAGCACCCGGACTGACCCTCACTGCCATCCACACACCGCAGCCAGACTGACACTCACTGCCTTCCACACACCGCACCCAGGATGACCCTCACTGCCGTCCTCATACCGCACACAAACTGATCCTCACTGCCGTCCGCACACCGCACCCAGACTGACCCTCACTGCCATCCACACCCCGCACCCAGACGGACCCTCACTGCCATCCGCACACTGCACCCAGACTGACCCTCACAGCCGTGCACACACCGCACCCAGACTGACCGTCACTGCCATCCACAAACCGCACCAAGACTGACCCTCACTGCCCTCTGCACACCGCACGCAGTCTGGCCCTCACTGCCATCCACACACTGCACCCAGACTGACCTTCACTGCCGTGCACACACCGCACCCAGGCTGATCCTTACTGCCGTCATCCCACCGCACCCAGACTGACACTCACTGCCATCCGCACACTGCACCCAGACTGACCCTCACTGCCATCCACACACCGCACCCAGACTGACCCTCACTGCCATCCACACACCGCACCAATCCTGACCCTCACAGCCATCTCCACACCGCACCAATCCTGACCCTCACTGCCATCCACACACTGCACCCAGACTGACCCTTACTGCCGTCCGCACACCGCACCCAGACTGACTCTCACTGCCATCCACACAACGCACACAGACTAATCCTCACTGCCGTCCACACACTCCCCAGCCTGACCCTCATTGACGTCAAACACACTGCCCCCAGACTGGCCCTCACTGCCATCCACACACTGCAACCAAACTGACCATCACTGCCATCCACACACTGCACCCAAACTGACCCTCACTGCCATCCAAACACCACACCCAGACTGACCCTCACTGCTGTCCGCACACCACACCGAAACTGACCCTCACTGCCATCCAAACACCACACCCAGACTGACCCTCACTGCCATCTGCACATTGCAACCTGACTGACCCTCACTGCCATCCACACACTGCACCCAGTCTGACACTCGCTGCCGTCCACACACCGCCCCCAGCCTGACCCTCACCGCCGCCCACACACTGCCCCCAGCCTGACCCTCACTGCCGCCCAATACTGCCCCAACCCTAACCCTCACTGCCGCCCACACCTGCCCCCAGCCTGAACCTCACGGCCGCCCACACACCGCCCCAGCCTGAACACGACTGATGCCCATTCGCCCCCACCATCCTGACCCCCACCACCGCACAACACCACCCCAAGCTGACCCTCACCACCGTACACACAACGCCCCCACCCTGATCTTCAACGCTATTCAACACCACCCACAGCATGAACCTCACTGCCCCTCCACACATTGCCCCCAGCCTGACCCCTACCATGTCCAAACCTGCACCCCGCCTGACTCTCACCAGCATTCAACACCGCTCCCAGTCTGACCCTCACTGCCATCCACACACCTCCCCAGTCTGACCCTCACCACCGTCCACACAGCACCCCCAGCTTGACTCACTGCCGTCCACACACCACCCCCAACCTGATCCTCACTGCTGTTCACACACAATCCCCAGCCTGACGCACACCGCCGTCCACACACTGCCCCAGCCTGACTTTCATCACCGTCCACAAATACCACATCCTGACCCTCACCGCCATCCAACATGAATCCCGCCTCCTGCACACAGCACCACACCCCACACCCAAACCCATGCCCGCTGCTCCCATCCAACACTGCTATCCTGCCACGAATCCACTCCCCAAATCCGTCCAATACCGCCACCTCCCCTACCCCGTCCAACACTGCCCCCTCCCACAACCCCATCTAACACCGCCCCCTCCCATGACCCCGTCCAACACCACCCCATCCCCCAACACCGTCCAACACCGCTCCCTTCCCCAACCCCATCAAACATTGCCCCATCCCCAAACCCGTCCAACACCGTCTCCTTCCCCAACCCAATCCAACACTGCCTCCTTCCCCCAACCCAGTCCAACACCACACCCTCCCCAACCCAATCCAACACCACGTCCTCCCCAAACCCAGCCAACACCGCCCCCTCGCCAACCTCATCCAACACTGCCCCCTGACTCAAGCCCCTCCCTCACACTCCCTCTCCCGTCTCTTCACCACTCTCTCCCCCTCTCGCTCTTCCCTCTCTCTCTTCCCCTCTCTCTCTCCCCCTCACTCTCTCGCCCCCTCTCTCTCACCCACCTCTCTCGCCCCCACTCGTTCTTGTCCTCTCTCTCTCGACCCCCTCGCTCCTCTCTCTCTCAACTCCCTCTCTCTCTCCACCCCGTTTCTCCCTCTCTCTCAACTCCCTCTCTCTCGTCCTCACTCTCTCTCTCACTCACCCCCAACTTCCGCCCCCCTTTTGACCCCCCCTCTTTCGTCCCCCTCTTTTGCCCCTCCTTTCGCACAGTCTCTCTTTCAATCCTCCTCTCTTGCGCCCCCCCACATTCGAGCCCCTCTCTTTTCCCATCCCCTCTTTTGCCCCCTCTCTTTCTTCCCCGTCTCTTTCGCCATTCCTTGCCCCCTCTCTCTCTCGCCCCCTCTCTCTCGCCCACTCTCTTTATCATCCCCCTCTCTCTTGACCACCTCTCTCTCTTGACGCTCTCTCTTGCGCCCCTCTCTCTCCCCCTCACTCTATCTCTCCCTGCTCATTCACTCTCCCTGCACATTCTCTCTCTCTCGCCCACTATCACTCTGTCGCTCGCAACCCACCATCTCGTCCCTCTGTCTATCTCTCTGTGTCTCTTTCTCTCTCTGTCACTCTCTCTCTATTTTCAAAGTTTGGGAGAAGATTTGTAGCTCGAGTGCTCGTTGTTGTGGTCGATGTGTTTGTTGATAGAGTCCGTGGATGAGTGCCATGCATCTAGGAATTCCCTGGCTGTTCCCTGGCTGTGACCACCAACTAGCCACGAAACAACACGACCAGCTATCCTTAGTATCCACACACACAGATGACAAGCAAAATGATTTCGATTGGGACAACACTACTATTATAGGACAAGCCAAACAGAGAACAGCCAGGGAATTCCTAGAGGCATGGCACTCATCAACAGACT
Organism: Chiloscyllium punctatum; assembly: GCF_047496795.1. Taxonomy (NCBI): domain Eukaryota; kingdom Metazoa; phylum Chordata; class Chondrichthyes; order Orectolobiformes; family Hemiscylliidae; genus Chiloscyllium; species Chiloscyllium punctatum. Next base: position 10,603,790 of record NC_092757.1, read on the forward strand.
CTATCAACAAACACATCGACCTGGACCCAATATACCGGCCACTACAGTGGACAGCTCGAACTGACAACCGGAAGCGGCAGAGACAGGCCACTATAAATGCCGGAGGAAACAGCACAGAAGCGCTTCACAGGAGACTCCCAAGCACTGAGGATGTCACCTAGACAGGGGACGAAACGTTTGCAAGACAAATTCCCAGCTCGGCGAGCATCTCTCTCTATTTCTCTCTCACTTTTTCTTTCTCTCTGGACCCATCTCCCCCCTTGCTCACTCTCTCTCTCTCTCTCAAGTCACGATCGCCTCATCTCTCTCTCTCTCTCCCCTTCTCTCTCTCGTTATTGCCCCCTGTCTCGCTTTAACATGCCACCATCCCCTACCTCTCTTGCCCCCCCCGTATTGCTCAGCTCCTCTCTTTCTCTCGCTCAGCCTCTCTCTCTCAATCTCTCTCTCTCATTCTCTGTCTCACCCTCTCTCTCTCTACTGCTCGCGCTCTGTCTGTCCTCCTCCTCGCATGTCTCTCTCTCACTATCTCACTCTCTCAGCTCCTCTCTCTTGCCCCACTCTTTCGGTCCCTCGCTCTTACCCTCTCTCTTCCGCTGCCCCCCTCGTCTCTTCTCTCTCAATCTCGAAAACCCTCTCGCAGACTTCTCTCCTTCTCACCCATCCTCTCAGTTTCCTCTCTCTCACCATCGCTCCATCGTTCTCTCACTCGCCCTGTCTCTTTATCTCTCCCCTAACTCTCTCTGTCTCTTTACCTTGCTCTCGCTGAGTCTCTTCGGTCTCCTTATTCTCTCTCTCCCGTTTCTTTTCTCCCTCTCTCTCACTCTGTCTGTCTGTCTGTCTCTCTCTCTCTTTCTGTCCCCCCCTGTCTTGCCCCTGCGTTCTTGCTGTCACCCTTTCTCTCTCCCACCCCCCTCTCTGTCCAACCCCCTCTCACGGAGCGCTCTCTCCTTCTTGACCTTCCTCTCTCTCTCTCTCTTCTCTCTCGCCCTCGCTCTCTCCCAACAACACACTGTCTCTCTTGTCCTCTCTCTCTCTCTCTCTCGCCCTCACCCTCTTTCTTGCTCTCGCTCTCTTTCTTGCCCTCGTGCTCTCTCTCTCGACCCCTTTCACTCTCCCTTGCACCCTCTGTCTTACCCCCTCTATCTCTCTTTTGCCTCCATCTCTCTCAAACCCCGTTTCTTTCTCCTTTGCTCCTTCTGTCTCTCTTGCTTCCTCTCCCTCTCTCGCCCCTCAATCTCTCTTACCCATCTCTCTTTCTTGATCTCTTAATTCCTCCCTCTCTCGCTTCTTCTTTCTCTCACTCCCCACTCTCCTTGCCCCTCCTTCTCTCTGTCTTGCCCTCCCCTCTCTCACTCCCTCTCTCTCACCTCTATGTCTCTCTCATCCCGTTTTTCTCTCTCACTCACCTCATCATTCTCTCACCCGCTCTAACTCTCTCTTGCCCAGTCTCTCTCGCCCTCACTAACTCTCTCTCACTCGCCCTCTCACTCACTCTCCCGCCTGCTTCCTTGCCCCCCTCTCTCTCGATCCCCTCCTCTCTCTCTCTCTCTAGACCCCCTCTTCCTCGACCCTCTCTGTTGCCACCTCTATCTCTCTCGACCTCCCGCTTTTTTGCCCCTCCCTCTATCTCTCACCCTGCTTCTCTCTCATTCTCTCAGCCCTCATTCTCTCTCTATCTTCCCTCTCTCCTCTTCTCTCTCTCTCTCGCTTCCCCATCTCTCTCATCCACTTTCTCTCTCCTTTTCCCTCTCTCTCTAAGACTTGCCCCCTTTCTCTCTCGTTCCCTCCCTCGCACCTCTCTGTCTCTCTCTCTCTCTTTCTTGCGTCTGTCTCTCATTGTCTTCTCCCCTGTCTCTCTCTCTCCCTACATCACCCTATCTCTCTCTTGCCCCCTGCTCTCTCTCTCTGCTCCTTCACTCTCTCTCCCCGTTCTCTCACTCTCGATCCCAATCCCTCAGTGTCTCTCTCTCCCCACCTCCCTCTGTTTCTCTCTGACTGAATCACTCTTCCTTCTGTCCCTCCCTCTCTCTGACACACTCTGTCTCCCTGGTCCTTCCCTCTCCCTCTAACCCAGAGACTGGGGGTTGGTGGTGCGTCTGCGTGTGGGGGGTGGGGTGAGATGATAGAGAGATGTGGGAAATGGGAGGAGGGGAAAGTAGGGTAGATACGGAATTGCGGGAGGGAGACAGAGACGGCAGGAGAGAGAGAGTAAGGGTGAGGGGGACAGGGAAGAGTGGAGGCATTGGGGAAAATCTCGTGTTGGGGGTGTGAGAAGGAGAGGGGGAGGGTGAGGGAGAAACAATAGTGAAGGTAGGTGGAGAAATCGGGGTTGAGGGGTGTCTGAAAGGGGACGAGAGAATGAAAGGGAGAGGAGGTGAGAAAGAGACTGTGCAGAAAGAGAGAGAGAGGGAGAGAAGTGATGAGAAAGAGTAGGAGAGAGGAAATGGGGAGACCAGGTTAGAGTGGGAGGGGGCCAAGGGAGTTAAACACAACTCCTAAGCTCAGGGCGCTGTGCCCTCCCCTTCCCTGAGAACCAGGACTTGGGACTGAGTCTGTCTCTCTCCAGCTCAGTTTCTCCAACCCAAAGACACACAACAACATCGGTCACTCTGCTGCTCGGCACGCTTTAATCAACATTTTTATTGTTTACAAATGAATGATGGATACAGTCAGTGGAATGGACCCTTTTCTCACTGGCCTCTGAGTTGTGAGAAACATTGAAATGTTTCCCTGTAACCGCCCTGTGGGATAAGGATGGACAAACCAGCGCTACCCTCAGTCTGTTACCATAGCGACAGGCTGCTCCATCACTGAAACACTGAACTGAAATGAGATAATCCTGGATGGTGTGATTAATGAGGGAATTTGATGGATGGATGGATTTGGGTGAAGGGATATTTCAGCACATTCTTCAGCTGCTGTCTGAACTTAGTCTGGGTCACGGCATAAATCGCGGTGTTTGTGCAGCAACTGAGGAGCTGCAGCATGAAGCCCAATTCCCCCACAAAGGCATCGAGAAACACAGACTGATACCCAAAATCATACATCCGGGCCCATATAGAATACAGCATTAACGTTGACCATAACAGGATGAAATTGGCCGAGATCACAAACAGTAAAATGATGGATTTTTTTCGGTTTCTCATTTCTGTGTCAGACTGAGCGTCCCCATTGCTGTGAGCGCGGAGTCTCTTGCGGGCTCTGCTGGTCACTAAAATGTGTCTGACAGTGAGAACATTGAGCAGCAGAATCAGGTGAAATGGGACACACGGGATTAGAATGTGGTGGAGGAACTCGATTGTGATCCAGACACTGGAGAATTGAGCACCGTCTGTTACCTCACAAAACCAGGGCTGGTTCACCAGCCAATACCGAGCCGTGAGAATAAAATACCAGGAAATGTTCTTTAAACAGCTCAGCACAGTCACTCCTCCCAGAACCACAGCCGCCGTTGTCTCACTGCAATATTTACTTTTCAGCTTCTGGCAACAAATGGCCACAAACCGATCAAAGGTGAAAGTGACGGTGAACAAGACAGAGCAGTCAGTGGCTGCATAAAGCAGGACGGCGTGGATATTACACACGGGGACGGAGTCCATCAGGAAATAAAACTGTTCCTGCTAAACAATGGGAATGTGTCTCAGGATCAGGTCGAGGATAATGACCAGGAGATCCGCCGCTGCCATGGCCCCCAGGTAACATCTGACACATGGAGACAATCCACAATCTTTATAAAGCAGGACGTAGATGGTCACTACGTTAACTGTGAGGAAGGAAAACAAACCCATTATCCATCAACCTGGAGGCAAAGGGCCCCGTTTGATCGGGGACAAGTGAGATTTTCAAATGTGTCCCTGTATTCAGGGATTTATTAAAATAATTGGAGCTGGAATAACAAATGGGAAGATCTGAATTACTGACAAAAATGTGACATAAACCACAAGAAACCCGCCCTCCCCAAAACACACACAAACACATCCATAAGGACAGATTGTTTCTCGAACATTCCCACACACTCGATCAATCGAGAGCTGACACAGGTCACTCCTACCCAGTTCCTAATACGGAGTGTGGAAACGTTGCTGTCCTGAAGACAAACGGAGTTTGGGAATTTCTGTATTTTGGTCTAAATTGTGGTCGATCCTGTGTCGTGGAGAAATGTAAACGCAGGGGAAACGTATTCCCCCCTTTAACTTACCGGAGGGGCCTTCGGAACAGTGTCTCCTTCTCCCTGGAACGAGATATCTTCCCTCGGGATCTTATCGTTTGTTCAATTCACTGACGTCCGGCCGTTCACAAACAATGTCAGGGACAGAACATTTCGGGGAATGTCAGTTATAGAATGTCGGGGACAGAACGTTCCGGGGAACCCCTTGACCTGTCCATCACCTTTCCCCCCTACCCACCACACTAACATGATGTACTGTGCCTGGACACACTGTAACATTAATGGGGTGAGAGACGGAGGGTCCAACCACAGGAATGGGAACTAAAGGCATTGCCAGATCAGCTGAAATGGTTAGATATACCACATTCTCAATCCACCTCACAGAGCCAGCCCAGACACCATACACCCAGAGGAGATATCTGTTCACCGTGGGACACTGTACAGACCAGGCCAGTGTAATACTCGGTACAACCCAGCAATCTGTTCAGATTCATCTATTACACAGGTCAGTGCAATCCAGCAATCTGTCCAGAGTGGAACATTGCATAGATCATGTCACATCACTTATCTTCAAACGCAGGCTAGACATCTGTCCAGTTTGGGAAGCTGTGATAGAGACAGAAAAGCTGCAGATGCTGGAGTCCAAAGTAGACAGGCAGGAAGGTCGGAGAACACAGCAATCCTGACAGCATCAGGAGGTGGAGATGTCGACATTTCGGGTGTTACCGTTCTATAAGAGTCCTGAAGGAAGGTTACACCTGAAACATCAAATTCTACACCTCCTGATGCTGCCTGGATTGCTGTGTCCCTCCAGCAAGTATTCAGCATGGGAAGCAACGCAGACCACAGCAGTGCATTGATCTATAAACCCAGACTAGATATCTGTCCAGAGCTGAAAATGTGTTGCTGGAAAACCGCAGCAGCTCAGAGAGCATCCAAGGAGCAGGAGAATCGGCGTTTCGGGCATCAGCCCTTCTTCAGCAACCGGCTATCTGTACAGAACGGGGAGCTGTGCAGACCACAGCAGTGCATTGATCTATAAACCCAGACTAGATACCTGTCCAGGACGGGGAGCTGTGCAGACCACAGCAATGCATTGATCTATAAACCCAGACGAGATATCTGTCCAGCACGGGGAGCTGTGCAGAACACAACAGGACACTAATGTGTAAACCTGAAACAAATATCCATCCAGCATTGGGAGCTGCACAGACTACATCATTGTATTATCTATAAACCTCAACTAGATAGTCTGACCAGCACAGCGACCTATGCAGTGATCACCCATGAATTCATCTGTAAACCAGGAGCAGCTACCCTCCCAGAATGTAGGATTATGCACACCACCGCATTGCATTAATCTGTGACCCAGGACCAGTTACCTTCCCAGCATGTAGAGCTGTGTACACCACCCCAATGCATTAATCTGTAAACCAGGAGCAGTTACCCTCCCAGCATGTAGGACTGTGTACACCACCCCAATGCATTAATCTGTAAACCAGGAACAGTTACCCTCCCAGCGTGTAGAGCTATGTACACCACCCCAATACATTGATCTGTAACCCAGGAGCAGTTACCCTCCCAGCATGTAGGACTGTGTACCCCACCCCAGTGCATTGATCTGTAACCCAGGAGCAGTTACCCTCCCAGCATGTAGGATTGTGTACCCCACCCCAGTGCATTCCTCAGTATCACTGTGTTAGATCCCTGCCCAGCGTGGGGAAACTTACAGCCCGGGCTGGAAGTGACAGGATGTGCAGCTCTCACCCATTTCCAGCTCCATCTCTCCCTTGTGCACTGACAAGGGGGTGCTGTGGGTGTGAGCATCACTGCCAGAGAGAGATGGCAGGGGAATCAGTTTAAATATCACCACACGGGAAGAGTTTGGGGTATAGACAAAGATCGGGAGACTGAGAGACAGTGTCATGGAAGGATGTCTTCCCAGGTTGCAGAATGCTGAAATGTTGACACCTCTTCCCAGGAAAGATGGGAAAAAGATATTTTGGTGTGAGGTCAGATGAAACAACAGCTTCTGCATGGTTTTGAAATTACGTTTATGTAATTGCTGTAGAGTCGGTGTGGGGAAATAAGCAGTTAAGAGAAATTGAGCATTTCTTTATGTTTAGTTTAAATTACCAGCTGAGCTCAATGTTGTGTCCTAATAATTGCTGTGTGTGTATCTGTGTGTCTCTGTGTGGGGCAGGTCTGGCAGTCTCTGTGGTGCTTAAAGTGATGCAATGCCACCCTCTGCTGGCCTCCGCACGCCACTGCACAGGCATTGGCAGAGGGTGAAAACCAACAGGGATTCATTCAGATTCGGGGAGGGGGAAGGCAGCTGCTCACAGCACCATCCAAACTGATGTCTTATCCATGTACTGATCTAAATGTCCTTTAAACGTTGTAACTGTCCCTGCTTTCACCGCTTCTTCTGGAAGTTCATTCCATACCAAAGCCAGATTCTGTCTAACAAAATTCCCTCTCTTGACTTTTGTAAATCTTTTTCCTCGCACCTTAAAATATCCCTCAGTTTTGAAACCCCAACTCTAGGGAAAAGATATCAGCCCTTGTGTAATGTTACCGCAGAATCTCATACTCTTCAGTGAAAACAGTCCCAGCCTACCCAGCCTCTCCTTGTATCTCACTCCCTCATTTCCCAGCAACATCCAGGTTAATCTCTTCTGAACCCGCTCCCGTTTAATAATATCAAGGTCAATAATATTAAAGTGAAGAGTCAAGGTATTTTCTTAGGGCACGGGGAGTCCAAAACTAGAGGACATAGACTTAAGGTGAGAGGGGAAACCTTTAAAAGTGACCTATGGGGCAGCTTTTTCACCCAGAGGGTGGTGTGCCTATGGAATGAGGGAGCAGGATGACCAGATTGGACAGAGTATTCCAGAAAAGGTCTCACCAATGTCCTGTACAACCACAAGATGACGTCCCAATTCCGATACTCAATGGTCTGACCAATGAAGACAAGTGTGTTAAACACCTTCTTAACCACACTATCTATATGAGATGCAAATTTTAATGAATTATACCTGACGGCCTAGGTCTCTGTTCTACAATACTGCCAAAGACCCTACTTTTAATTCTATAGGTACTGTTGTTGTTTGATTTACCAAATCCAATGCCTCGCATTAATCCAAACTAAACTCCATCTGCCACCCCTCACCCCAGTGAGTGATATTACTGCCACCTCCCCCTCCCCCTTCAATTATAAAATGCCCATCCCTCTCCAGACGGCCTGCACACTCCGGCCTTGATTTTCACAAAGACCCTGAACTTGGTTTGCCTTGTGTGGTTAGGGGGAGGTGGGACAGATTACAGACACAGTCAGTGGGGAGGAGAGGCTGGACAGTAATCAGCGGCCTGGTATCATTTCATGGTTTTAGGAAGAGGGCAGTCGCACGTGAGAGGTGGGTAAGAGTGATCGGTGTTTTGGCGTCAGAAATTAAGCTCTTCCTTCGTTTATGGTGTTCAGTAATAAATACCTATTTGAGACTCTTCATTGGGCAGAGTGTGTCTGCAGGATTTCTGTCCTTAATATTGTAGACTACAGGTAATACCAATTAAATCTCTTGCATTTGTTTAACAATACAAAGTGTTTTGTGTAGTTCAGTAATGGTAACCTGATTATAATAAATCCACACCGAGCTGAAAGTAGGCACTAAAATATGACTCAAACTCTGGGTATGGTAGTGTAGTGGGTAGTGTCCCTGTCTGTGAACCAGAGTTCTGGATTTGATTCCAATTCCTGAACTTGTGTGGGACTGTTCCTAGCTCTGGACTAGAAGGTTTGGATTCAAATCCTACCTGTTGCAGAGGTATGTCTCATCATGTCAGGACAGTCTGACAAACAAACACACAGGAGAATGCTGTTACAGCTTTATGGGTATTGCTGAGTGATGCTCGCGTCCCTTTCTCTGGGCACAAAGGTCTAGGTGTAAATCTCACAGAAGTGTCTCTGATACATCTGAACAAACTGTTTAAAATGGATTTAGAATTGTGACTTGTTGGAGAAGGAAGAGGTGTCAGTGTTGCATTTCAGAACTTAGGCCCAGGATGAGTGAAAGTACAGCCATCCGTGTGGATTGAAGTCACAATCCGCAGCAGTAAATGTTTACACAATCAGAATGGTCATGGATAGGTGAAGTAGTCAGGGTTTTTCCCCAGTTTAGGGGCGTCCAAAACTAGAGGGCATTGGTGGAATGTGAGAGGGAAAAGGTTTCGATGAGGCGTAAAGGGCACCATTTCACACAGAGGGTGGTGTGCATACACAATGAGCTGCCAGAGGAAGTGGTGGAGGCTGGTACAACTACAGCATGTAAAAGGCATCTGGGTACTGACAGACCTGGTGAGCTTTTCCAGCAATTTCTGTATTTCTTTAAAAAATGCATTCAGTTGAACACTGGTACTCTGAATAACTTAAACAATTTTATTTTTTTAATGACGCAGGGACATATAAACATATCTTCAAATCGACCAAGACCATTTTCTGCTACGGGTATGTCTCTGTACATGACAGCAGCAATGATCCACCTACATGGAACAGGGAATGCGATGGAGACTTAGTTTGGACAATGTACAAGGAAGTTTGGACAATGTACAAGGAGACCTTCCATGGTCCAATTTGGGAGAGGATGACATTACTGTGTGATTCAGCTCAGAGAGGGAGAAAATGTAATCTGCCTGAGAAGGAATGGCCTCTTGCACTCTATCTCCTTCATTGTTCCTCATCATAGCAATGTCTGCGAGCTAAAAAAAAGTTAAACTCATCGTTACCATTCTTATTTTTATGGAAACCATGCAGTGTTGAAACAGGTCCTTCGGCCCAACAAGTCCATACGAACCTTCCCAAAAGATTCCCCTATATTTACCCCTGACTAATGCACCGAGCCTAGAAATCCTTGATCACTATGGACAATTTGGCATCACCAATCAACCTAATCTACACACTTTGAGCTGTGGTAGGAAACTGGAGCACCTACTGGAAGCTCACACAGACACGGGGAGAACGTAGAAACACCACACACCCAGGCTAGAGTCGAACCCAAGTCCCTGGTGCTGTGAGGCAGCAGTGCTAACCACCGTGCTACCCTTTGGATGGTCCCTGACCAGAATTCATTGGAATCTACTCACTGCCTAAAGCAAAGGGAATTCAGCCAAATCCAACTCTCCCAGGATGAAATCCCATTGCTTGCAGCTATGTGAGTACAATATCTTCAGAAGCAGAATAACGTTTTGAACAATCTTGCAATTTTTCCTTTGTCATGAGTTCCAGTAATATCTGGACAACGTTCTTTTAAGTTAAAATTGGAGTGATTGTGTGTGTGTGTGTGTGTGTGTGTGTGTGTGTGTGTGTGTGTGCGTTTGTCAGTGTTTTTAGAAATGGAAACATTGATTATATTATTGCAATACACAAACGGTTTACCATTCATCTTTCGACCATAGTTTGAGTAACATTGCTCTGGGTCAGAAACGTGCTTTTTGAGCAGATTGAAGAAACTAGCCTGACTTGTTCCTAAAACTGACCCTGACCCAGTCTGAGACCGATATCATCTGCCATATCACAAACCTGGTTACATTTCACATTTGATATGAGCAGTGGAGGAGTGAGACTAGAAAAGGAAACAGTGACCCCAAAAGCCAGGGAACTATAGACCGGTGAGCCTGATGTCAGTGATGGGTAAGTTGTTGGAGGACATTCTGAGGGATAGCATTTACATACATTTGGGAAAGCAAGCGCTGATCGGAGTAGACAACTTGGCTTTCTGCATGGGAAATCATGTCTCATTAATTTGGTTGAGTTTTTTGAAGAGGTGGCAAAGAAAATTGATGAAGGCAGTTTGGTAGACATTGTCTATATGGACTTCAACAAGGTGTTCATTTAAAGAACAAAGAGCAAAGAAAATTTGCAGCCCAGGAACAGGCCTTTCGCCCTTCAAGCCTGAGCCGATCTAAACGTACTGTCTAAGTCTGTCGGTCAATTCCTAAGCATCTGTATCCTTCTGCTCCCCACCTACTCATGCATCTGTCCAGACGCATCTTAAATGAATCTGCCGTGCCTGCCTCTACCACCTCTGCTGGCAACACGTTCCAAATGGCTACCATCCCTCTGTGTGAAGTACTTGCCACATGTATCCCCCTTAAACTTTCCATCTCTCAACTTGAAAGCATGCCCTCTCGTTATTGAATGCTTCAACCTGGGAAAAAGCTTGTCTCTATCTACCCTGTCTATCTCTTCATGATTTTGTAAACCTCAATCAGGTCGCCCCTCAATCTCCTTTTTTCCAAGTGAAAATAAACCTAACCTACTCAGCCTCTCTTCATAGATAGTATTTCCTTCTGATTGGTAGACAGATTAGTAAATTTCAGTCACATGGGATACAGAAGAAGCTAGTCACTATTGGCTCGAAGGAAGAGGGATATTTTTCCGACTGGAGGCTTGTGAGCAGCAGTGTGCTGTAAGAATCAGTACTGAGTTCACTGCATTTCATCATTTATGTAAAGCTTTTAAATGTGAATATTGGGGCCATAGTAAGTAGGTTTACAGATTACATCAGAAAGGTGGTGTAGTAGATTATCTCAGAATACAACGAGACCGCAATTAAATGGGACAAAGAGGCAAAGAGTAACACATGAAGTTTAATTTAGATAAATATGAAGCTTTGCAAATTGCGAAGGCAACTCAGGGCAGACATTATATACTTCATGGTCAGGTCCTGGGGCATGGCAGGTCGATAGAGTGGTGAAGAACACATTTGGCACATTTGCCTTAATCAGTCAGAGCATTGAGTATAGGAGTTGTGGTGGTATGTTGCATCTACACAGGATGTTGGTGAGGCCACTTTAAGAATACTGCATACAACTTGGTTTTCTGCAGAAATGACTTACACGGATGTTCCAGGACTGGAAGTTTGAGCTTTAGGGAGAGGTTGATTAGGTTGAGGTGTTTCCCCCTGGAGTGTCAGAGGCAGAAGGGTGACATTATAGAGGTTTATAAAACCATCAGGGGCATGGATATTCTGAACAGCCACGTTCTGCTCTCCAGGACAGGGGAGTCCAGAACAAGACAGCACAAGTTGAAGGGGAGATGGCAAGTGATTTAGAAGGGACCTGAAGGTAAATGTTTCACACAGAGATTGGTGTGTGTAAAGAAAGTGCTGTCAGAGGAAGTGGTCAAGGCGGGTACAATCGCACATTTAAAAAGTATCTGAAAGGGGAGGGATATTGGCCAAATGCTGGCAAATGGGACTGTATCAGATTTGATATCTGATCGGAGTGAACAGATTGGAGTAACGGGTCTGTTTCCGTTCTGCATGACTCTCTGATTCAATAAGAGGGTTGATGAAAAATTCTGAAAGGATCTTTCAAGTCGGAATTCTCTTCAGTGGAAGTTTATCGTGCCTCTAAGTTCACATTGATTGAAAACTGCGTTCGGTAAATATTTGACAGGGAAGTGAGTCATGCATAATAGGATGGAGACAGGAAAGTGTGGCCGAGTCTACAACCTGATCAGCTCCAATCTTAGTGCCAGGTGGAGAAGGCTCAAAGTATCTAATGACCCACTCCTGTTCCTCAGTCCCATGTTTCTGTGTTCCATTTAGAAACTTAAACCTGCTAGACAGGAACAGTTGGAGTCCACTTACTCCTATAACTTGGTACACAGAACCAGAGGAGACCATTCAGTCCCTCAAGACTGTCACACCCGCTTTGAGGTGATTTGGGAAATGTAATTGGAAAATCCAGGCTGGGTATGAAAGAGGCCCCTCATCTCGCTTTAGAAAGCATCCCCTATCTGCAGCTTGTGCTTCATTTGTTGGTCAGATTCACTGTGAATACAGCCCACATACCTCACCCAGAGATGGCTCACAAAATCATCTGGTCTCCATGATTGCAATATGCAATACCAAAACATTAAGGAAAAATAACACCCACTAACTTTCCAATAACAGAATGGAATGTGAGAACATCAGAAACAGGGGCATGTCATTCACTCCGCAAACCTGCCTTGCCCTTCACTAAGATCATGGCTGATCTGCTCCTGGCCACAAATCCTCTTTCATACCCAATTCCTCATGGCCCTCAACTCTTTGACAGGTCAATATCCATCTATTTCTTCTTCAAATACTTTCAGTCATCCAGCTCCCCGAACACACTTGAGAAGAGAAATCCTGACATTCAATACCACCTGTTTGAAAGAAACACTTGCTGCTCCTATATCATGGCCTATTGATGTGAACAAAAGAGGTTGGGACAAGGGTTCAGGTAAAAATTACTGACCCTGATATCAAGGCAATGGTTGACTTCTGTTGACATCAAGGAGCTTAACAAAACTGGACTTAATGGCAATCAGAGTAAACTCTCCAGTGTTTGGGGTCAAACATGGCACAAAGGAAGATGTTCATCATCTCAGTCCTGGGTCAGCTCTGTGGGAGATCCTCAAGGTAGCTTTCTCTTCTGTCTATGAAAGAAAGTCAGAACTTGGGTTCATTTCCTCCCTTAGATTAGCCTGGCACAGTAACTACAGAACAGAAAATGTCAAAGTTGTCTTTTGTCATCTCCATATCCACGATAGATAAGAAATTTGTTTCCCTTCACAAACTTTATGTACAAGCTTATATTCAGGTATGGTATCGCTTCCAGACACATGTTGTTGATGTTCACATTCAGCAAGCATGAAGCTCGAAGCCTCTGATGATAATCTTATTTTGGAATCCATGCAAGGCTGACTGAACTCTTTATCTTGTTGCCTTTGCCTGAATTTTGTTTTATTATTATTATTGCAAAAATGAAACCTTCAAATATATTTGCACTGAACGATTCAGAGTTAGCCATATGAAAGAATGTTCAATCCAAAGTATCTGTGATGTCCTTTTTCTTTTTCTATGCTCGTTTTATATTTAACCATTTCAATGTCAGCAAGCGACAGACAACGCCTATCTGTCAATTCAGAGTGCTACCATGTCACAGGCAAAGGCCTAACCATTTGATTAATAATATTTGTCACCTACAGGCTGACAAAACGTTCAATGAAAAGTTACCTGCTGTAGTAAAATAAAATCTTTAAACGTATATTGTTTTAAAAGTCTTGAGAAAGTCTTGGGGCAGTGCGGTGGCACAATGGTTAGCACTGCTGCCTCACAGCGCCAGAGACCCGGGTTCAATGTCCGCTTCGGGCAACTGTCTGTGTGGAGTTTGCACATTCTCCTCGTGTCTGCGTGGGTTTCCTCCGGGTGGTCCAGTTTCCTCCCATAATCCAAAAATGTGCAGGATAGGTGAATTGGCCATGCTCAATTGCCCGTAGTGTTAGGTGCAGCGGTAAATGTAAGGGAATGGGTCTGGGTGGATTGCTCTTCGGAGGGTCGGTGTGGACTTGTTGGGCTGAAGGGCCTGTTTCCACACTGTAGAGAATCTAAGTTTTGCATTTTTCTGAGCTAAAGTGTCGAAGTCGCGTTTCAAAGACTAAACTTTTCGTCAGAAATCAAGGTTACACATTTACATGAGTAATATTTTTGAATTGGAATTCATTCCCTCCTATTGGCTCACTGTTGAGGAACTGCCAGTTCGACGAATCACAAAATCATAGTGTTGTTATGGTGCAAAATGTGATCATTGGTCCATCGGCACTGTACTGACTATTAGAGCATTTGAACTTAAGTGTCAATCTCCTGCTTTTTCCCTGCACATCATTTCTCTTTAAATAATTATCCAATGCAAACACTTAAAAAATTGTACCCACTGGTACTTGACCTGTTTGAACGGGAACAGTTTCTCCCTACCTACTTTGTCCAGATCATAGATGATTTTGAAAATTTCTATCAAATATTCTCTTAGACTTCTCCTCTCTAAAAAAAAACAGGACAAACTACTCAATCCTTTCCTATAATTGAAATGTTGCAACCATGGAAACAATCTCAAAAACCTCTTCTGCACTCTTTCCAATGTATTAACAACATTCCAATACTGTGGAACACAAAACAGTGCGCAATATTCCCAGCTGAGGTCTAACCATGTCTTACATAATAACATCATAGCTTCCCTGCTTTTGCACCTTACATCCTTACTTATGAAGCCTGGTGTGCTTTACCAGCAGCACTTTCTACCTGTCACCTATAATGGCTTATGTACATATACAGACTGTGGTTCTCGAAAAGCATAATAGGGCAGGCAGCATCCGAGGAGCAGGAGAATCAACTTTTCGGGCATAAGCCCTTCATCAGGAATGTTTAGATTTGTAATATGTACTGGTTATCCTGTTCAGGTCCAGGTTGTCATTGGGTCTGAATGTAGTCCAGAGTCCACGTGAGATTAATTGGTTCAGGCATTGAGGAAGGAGTTGTGGCTGTGGGAGCAAGATTGCTTCAGGATGTGGCTGAAGAGCTTCAGGGCAGAGGAGATGACCTGGGGCACAAGATGATTGAGGACCAACTCTACAGCAGGCACCACAACCTTGAAATTAAGATAGGACCATAAGACCATAAGACATAGGAGCGGAAGTAAGGCCATTCGGCCCATCATGTGATGGAGTTCACATGATCAGCCTGCACTGAGGATACAGTGGTACAGTTATGGGACATTGGCAAACAGAAAAGACGACACAACTACACTATGTACATGCCCACCAAGAACAAGAAACTGGAGAAACTTGACATCACCACGAGCAGTAGGCAAGCCCACCCTGGCACCACAGTGGAAAATGTTATCACCGCGGGGAAGTCGATCGTCAACTTATCGGACCACACCCTTCAACTGGAAGAGATTGAAGTTCTTAGCAGGAGTCTCAATTTCTGCCCCACCACCAAAATGGACACCATGGGTCTTGCAGCAGACATGGAGGAATTCACCAAACGAATGAAACTCTGGGAATTCTTTCAAGATGCCAGCGGTGAGCCCACCAAGGAACTGGAACAGTCATCATAGGGATCCATAAGAGGGGCGACCAAAGATGGAGTCAACCTGGACCCCACCGGAGGGCCGCTGCCCTGGGCTTGACATGTAATATGGAGCTATGAGGGAGCAACTGGCCAAAGTTCAATGGTGCAATACCTTAACAGGGAAGACCGTGGAGGAACAATGGCGGATATTTCTGTGTATAATGCAGAAGTTGCAGGATCAGTTCATTCCTAAAAGGAAGAAAGATCCCAGGAGGAGACATGGGCGGCCGTGGCTGACGAGGGAAGTAAAGAAACATATAAAGTTAAAAGAGAAAAAGTATAACTTAGCGAAGATAAGTGGGAAAACTGAGGACTGGGAAGCTTTTAAAGAACTACAGAGGATTACTAAGAAGGAAATATGCAGAGAAAAAATGAGGTACGAAGGTAAACTGGCCAAGAATATAAAGGAGGATAGTAAAAGCTTTTTTAGGTATGTCCAAGGCAAAGAAATGGTTAGGACAAAAATTGGGCCATTGAAGACAGAAACAGGAGAATATATTACTGGGAACAAAGAAATGGCAGAGGAATTAAATGGGTACTTCAGATCTGTGTTCACTGGGGAAGACACAAGCAATCTCCCTGAGGTAACAGTGGCTGAAGGACCTGAACTTAAGGGAATTTATATTTGCCAGGATTTGGTGTTGGAGAGACTGTTAGGTCTGAAGATTGATTAGTCTCCGGGACCTGATGGCCTGCATCCCAGGGTACTGAAGGAGGTGGCTCGGGAAATCGTGGATGCGCTGGTGATTATTTTCCAGAGTTCAATAGAATCGGGGTCTGTTCCTGAGGATTGGAGGGCGGCTAATGTTGTGCCACTTTTTAAGAAGGGTGGGCGGGAGAAAGCAGGAAATTATAGACCAGTTAGTCTGACCTCAGTGGTGGGAAAGATGCTGGAGTCTATTATAAAGGATGAAATTACGGCACATCTGGATAATAGTAACAGGATAGGACAGAGTCAGCATGGATTTATGAAGGGGAAATCATGCTTGACTAATCTTCTTGAATTTTTTGAGGATGTAACGCGGAAGATGGACGAGGGAGATCCAGTGGATGTAGTGTACCTGGACGTTCAGAAAGCTTTTGATAAAGTCCCACACAAGAGGTTAGTGAGTAAAATTCGGGCGCACGGTGTTGGGGGCAAAGTACTAGATTGGATAGAGAATTGGTTGGCTAATAGGAAACAAAGGGTAGTGATTAACGGCTCCATTTCGGAATGGCAGGCAATGACCAGTGGGGTACCGCAGGGATCCGTGCTGGGACCGCAGCTTTTTACAATATATGTAAATGATATAGAAGATGGCATCAGCAAGAACATTAGCAAATTTGCTGATGATACAAAGCTGGGTGGTAGGGTGAAATGTGATGAGGATGCTAGGAGATTACAGGGTGACCTGGACAAGTTAGGTGAGTGGGCAGATGCATGGCAGGTGCAGTTTAATGTGGATAAATGTCTGGTTATCCACTTTGGTGGCAAGAACAGGAAGCAGATTACTACCTCAATGGTATCAAATTAGGTAAAGGGGCTGTTCAGAGAGATCTGGGTGTTCTTGTACACCAGTCAAGCCTTCATAACAAGAGGAATTGAGTATAGAAGCAAAGAGGTGCTTCTGCAGCTGTACAGGGCCCTGGTGAGACCACACCTGGAGTACTGTGTACAGTTCTGGTCTCCAAATTTGAGGAAAGACATTCTGGCTATTGAGGGAGGACAGCGTAGGTTCACGAGGTCAATTCCTGGAATGGCAGGACTGCCTTACACGGAAAGACTGAAGCGACTGGGCTTGTATACCCTTGAGTTTAGAAGACTGAGAGGGGATCTGATTGAAACGTATAGGATTATGAAAGGATTGGACACTCTGGCAGGAGGAAACATATTTCCGCTGATGGGGGAGTGCCGAACCAGAGGACACAACTTAAAAATACGGGGTAGACCATTTAGGACAGAGATGAGGAGAAACTACTTCACCCAGAGAGTGGTGGCTGTGTGGAATGCTCTGCCCCAGAGGGCAGTGGAGGCCCAGTCTCTGGATTCATTTAAGACAGAATTGGACAGAGCTCTTAAAGATAGTGGAGTCAAGGATTATGGAGATAAGGCTGGAACAGGATACTGATTGGGAATGATCAGCCATGATCATATTGAATGGCGGTGCAGGCTCGAAGGGCTGAATGGCCTACTCCTGCATCTATTGTCTATTGTCTATTGTCTAAAAGCATTTGGATAAATATGTGGATAGGAAAGGACGAGAAGGATATGGGCCAACTGCAGGGAAATGGGGTTAGTGTGAATTGACATTTACAATGTGGAGTCGAACCCCTTTGTTAATTAAAACCAAACACCCAGAAAAGCTCGCCTCACATCGTAATCTGTTCACATACGAGTGACACAGATCTCCTACATTCCACTATTTAAACAAAAAATTTGCAAGTTAGTTTCTTAACTTTAATAGTGAGTACTAAACAAAAACTATTCACAAACACAAGCCCCTCTTAGCTACTTACTATCTGACTCCAACTCTGTAAAAACTCTCCAACAACCCACATATTTAACGTTCCAATCTCAAGACCACACAGTCTCTATCTTCCCCGCTGTGTTCACTCTTTCAGCTGTTGATCTCCTTGGGTCATGTTTTCATTTACTGCAAGTAGGTTTTACATGAACATGTGTCTTGATAGAGAGTGTTTGAGATGGTCAGTTAAAACTCCTGCTCGACAGCAGTTACTCTACAGTTGGATGGCAGTGGCTCTCCCTCTAGTGTTCAAAATGCTGGGATTATATACTTTCCATGATACAATAATTCTCATAATTTGATTGCTTTCCAGGTGTACGAACAATAGTATTCAAATTTCATTGGATTCTGATATTCTGAGCATTATTTAAAGTCTTTGATTGCATTTGAATTGCTGTCAGGCTTCCATTTCCCAGCTAATTGTTATATTTGGAACAGTCTGACCTTTAGCTGGCATCTGTGGCTGTACTTTCGATTCAACAAAACCCGTCCTATCTTAAAGTGAACAGACATTGATTAGCTTCCAGGCAGTAACACACCCCGGGCTATCTGTTATTCTGTCTTCTAACCTCCTTGAACCCCTCGATTAGATTCCAGGCTGTAACTCACTCTGGGCTATCTGTTATTCTGTATATAAACCACCCTGAACCCCTCAATTAGATTCCAAGCTGTAACTCACCCTGGGCTATCTGTTATTCTGTACATAACCCACACTGATCCCCTTGATTAGATTCCAGGCTTTAACATACCCCGGGCTACCTGTTATTCTGTATATAATCCACACTGAACCCCTTGATTAGATTCCAGGCTGTAACGCACTCTGGATTATCTGTTATTCTGTATATTAACGACTCAGAACCCCTCAATTAGATTCCAGGCTGTAACTCGCTCCGGGCTATCTGTTATTCTGTATATAAACCACACTGAACCCCATGATTAGATTGCAGGCTGTAACTCAATCTGGGCTATCCGTTATTCTGTATATAAATCATTCTGAACCCCTCAAATAGATTCCAGGCTGCAACTCACTCTGGACTATCTGTTATTCTGTATATAAACCACCCTGAACCCCTCAATTAGATTCCAGGCTCTAACCCACCCTCGGCTATCTGTTATTCTGTATATAAACCACCCCGAACCCCTCAATTAGATTCCAGGCTGTAACTCACTGCGGGTCACCTGTTATTCTGTATATAAACCACTCTGAACCCCTCGATTAGATTCCAGGCTGTAACTCACTCTGGACTATCTGTTATTCTGTATATAAACCACTCTTAATCCCTCAATTAGATTCCAGGCTGTAACTCACTCTGGGCTATCTGTTATTCTGTATGTAAACCACTCTGAACCCCTCAAGTAGATTCCAGGCTGTAACTCACTCTGGGCTGTCTGTTATTCTATATATAAACCACTCTGAACCCCTCAAGTAGATTCCTGGCTATAACCCACCCTGGGCTGTCTGTTACTCCGCACAAAAACCACCCTGAACCCCACGATTCGATTCCAGGCTTTAACTCTCTTCAGGCTATCTGTTATTCTGTACATAACCAACCCTGAACACCTCGATTCGATTCCAGGCTGTAACTCACTCCGGGCTATCTGTTATTCTGTATATAAACCACCCTAAACCCTGCGATTAGATTCCAGGCTGTAACTGCCTGTCAGGGTTGAAAGGGACGGCTGGTAGTTATTGGGAATGCTGGCTGACGAAAGAAATTGAGGGTTTCGTTCAGAAAAAGAAGGAAGCATATGTCAGGTATAGAAAGGATAGATCGAGTGAATCCTTAGAAGAGTACAAAGGAAGTTGGAGTACACTTAAGAGGGAAATCAGGATAAAAACGTAGACATGAGATAGCTTTGGCAAATAGAATTAAGGAGAATCCAAAGTGCTTTTACAAATATATTAAGGACAAATGGTAACTAGGGAGAGAATAGGGCCCGTCAAAGATCAGCAAGGCGGCCTTTCTGTGGAGCCACAGAAAATGGGGGAGATATTAAATGAATATTTTGCATCAGTATTTACTGTGGAAAAGGATATGGAAGGTATAGACTGCAGGGAAATCGATGATGACATCTTTCAAAATGTTGCAGATATACAGAGGAGTAAGTGCTGAATGTCTTGAAATGGTTAAAGGTGGATAAGTCCCCAGGACCTGATCAGGTGAACCTGAGAACTCTGTGGGAAGCTAGAGAAGTGATTGCTGGGCCTCTTGCTGAGATATTTGTATCATCGATAGTCACAGGTGAGATGTCGGAAGACTGGAGTTTGGCAAACGTGGTGCCACTGTTTAAGAAGGTTGGTAAAGAGAAGCCAGGGAACTATAGACCCGTCAGCCTGACCTCGGCTGTGGGCAAGTTGTGAGAGGGAATCATGAGGGACAGGATGTACATGAATTTGGAAAGGCAAGGACTGATGCGGGATAGTGAACATGGCTTTGTGCGTGGGAAATCATGTCTGACAAACTTGATTGAGTTTTTTGAAGAAGTTAAAAAGAAGATTGATGAGGGCAGAGCAGTGGATGTGAACCATATGGACTTCAGTAAGGCGTTCAACAAGGTTCTCCATGGGAGACTGATTAGCAGGTTAGATCTCATGGAATACAGGGAGAAGCAGCCATTTAGATACAGAACTGGCTCAAAGGTAGAAGATAGAGGTGGAGGGTTGTTTTTCAGATTAGAGGCCCGTGACCAGTGGAGTGCGACAAGGATCAGTGTTGGGCCCTCTACTTTTTGTCATTTATATAAATGATTTGGATGCGAGCATAAGAGGTACAGTTCGTAAGTTTGCAGATGACACCAAAATTGCAGGTGTAGTAGACAGCGAAGAGGGTTTCCTCAGATTACAACAGGATCTGGACAAGATGGGCCAATGGGCTGAGAAGTGGCAGATGGAGTTTAATTCAGATAAATGCGAGGTGCTGCATTTTGGGAAAGCAAATCTTAGCAGGACTTCTACATTTATTGGTAAGGTCCTAGGGTGTGTTGCTGAACAAAGAGACCTTGGAATGCTGGTTCATAGCTCCTTGAAAGTGAAGTCGCAGGTAGATAGGATAGTGAAGAAGGCATTTGGTATGCTTTCCTTTATTGGTCAGAGTATTGAGTACAGGAGTTGGGAGGTCATGTTGCGGCTGCACAGGACATTGGTTAGGCCATTCTTGGAATATTGCGTGCAATTCTGGTCTCCTTCCTATCAGAAAGATGTTGTGAAAATTGAAAGGGTTCAGAAAAGATTTACAAGGAGGTTGCCAGGGTTAGAGGATTTGAGCTCCAGGGAGAGGCTGAATAGTCTGGGACTGTTTTCCCTGGAGTGTCAGAGGCTGAGGGGTGACCGTATAGAGGTTTGCCGTCGGGTAAGGGAGTCCAGAACTAGAGGACATAGGTTTAGTTTGAGAGGGGAAAGATATGAAAGAGACCTAAGGGACAACATGTTCACGCAGAAGGTGGTACGTGTATGGAGTGAGCTGCCAGAGAAGTGGTGGAAGCTGGTACAATTGCATTATTTAAGAGGAATTTGGATGGGTATATGAATAGGAAGGGTTTGGAGGGATATGGGCCGGGTGCTGGAGGTGGGACTAGATTGGGTTGGGATATCTGGTCGGCATTGACAGGTTGGACTGAAGGGTCTGTTTTCGTGCTGTACATCTCTATGATTCTATGACTCTAACTCACTCCGAGGTACCTGTTATTCTGCATTAAACCACCCTGAAACCCTCGATTAGATTCCAGTCTGTAACTCACTCTCGGTATCGGTTATTGTTCACATCATCCACCCGAATCCCCTTGATAAAATTCCAATCTGTAACTGACATCCAATTTTAAGGTGCTCTGCACATTAGCCAACTCAATCCTTTGATTAGATTCCAGTCTGTATCACACTCCTGGGTATCTGTTAGTCTGTATATTAACCATCCAATCCAAACCCTATTTGAATTGCCCATGGTATTCAGGGATGTGCAGTTGAGGTGCATTAGTCAGGGGTAAATGTGGGGAAATTGGTCTGGATGGGTTATTCTTCTGAGGGTCAGTGTGGTTTTTTGGGCTGAAGGGCTTGTTTCCCCACTGAGGGGATTATATGAATCACCCGGAACCCTCTCGATTAGATTCCAACGTGTAACTCACTTCCATGTATGTGTGATTCGCACATTTCAAAAACACCCCAAAACCTTCAATTATATTCCACTTGATGGAGTTCAATTTAGATAAACATGAGGTGCTGCATTTTGGAAAAGCAAATTTGAGCAGGACTTATACACTTAATGGTCAGGTCTGAGGGAGTGTTGCTGAACAAAGAGACTTTGAAGTGCAGGTTCGTAGCTCCGTGAGAGTAGAGTGGCAGGTGGATAAGATAATGAAGGCAGCGTTTGGTATTCTTTCCTTTATTGGTCAGTGTTTTGAGTATAGGCAATGATAGGTCATGTTGTGGCTGGACTGTACATGGGTTAGGCCACTGTTGGAATATGGCATGCAATTCTGGTCTCCTTCCTATCAGAAGGATGTTGTGAAACTTGGAAGAGTTCAGAAAAGATTTACAAAGAGGATGCCAGGGTTAGAGGATTTGAGCTGCAGGCAGATGGTGAATAGGCTGGGGTTGTTTTCCCTGGAGCATCAGAGGCTGAGGGGTGACCTTATCAAGGTTTATAAAATCATGACAGGCATGGATAGGATAAATAGACAAAGTCTTTTCCTTGGGGTGGTGAGTCCTGAACTAGAGGGCATAGGTTTAGTGTGAGAGGTAATATGAAAGAGACCTAAGGGGCAATTTGTTCACTCAGAGGGTGATACATGAATGGAATGAACTGTCAGAGGAAGTGGTGAAGGCTGGTACAATTGCAACATTTAAAATGCAGCTCGATGGGTATATGAATGGGAAGGTTTAGAGGGAGATGGGCCAAGTGCTTGAAGAAGAGACTAGAGTAGGTTAGGATATCTGGTCTGCATAGACGGTTTGGACCAAAGGGTCTGTTTCCATGCTGTACAACTCTATGACTGCATAACACTGCAATTTTGTGACTCTGTTATTCTGTATGTAAACCACGGTGAACCCCTCGATTAGATTCCAGTCTGTCCCTCACTCCTGGGTATCTCATATGCTGTATGTAAACCCTAAACCCCTCAATTACATTCCAGTCTGGAACTCACTCCTGGGGATCTGTTATTGGATCTGTGAAGTGATTCTTATTGGATGTCAGATCGAAGACAAGATAAACTAAATGTTCAAGTGTTACATTGGGAGCAGAAACACAGAAAGCTGTTGTACATTTCTGTCCTGTTACATATCTCCAAGTTTCAGATTGGGGCTGAATTCCTGTCACAATGGGGAAAGTCTCAAAAGCTGTTTTTTGTCCTACATGAATGCATCATTATAACATGAATTCCCTTGTAAGGTAGGAAATGGAGACAGCTCCTAAAAGGTATCTGTATCTGTGTGTGTGTGATTCTGTGTGTCTGTGTATGCACGTTTATGTGTGATTCTGTGTGCGTGTTCAATGTTTTATGTATTTTCGAACTGTATTGATGTTGCCAGTCTCTCTTGCTTTTTCTTATTTATAAACTCAATGTCATCGTTTTATTGATATAAAATAGTGGCTTTGGACAAATCTAAAATGACTGCCTGACTGATTTGTGTCAGGAATACTTTCAGCAAAGGAGAGGGGGCAATGTGTCAAAAGCCAATTCCATTCATTGATGCTAGCAGAGATAGGAAATGGAGACAGCTCTCTGAAGGTGCTTAAAATGCAAATCCCAGAATCTGTTTACAGTGAATGCGGAGAGACAATGTTACATTCAGTAAGGTCTGCCTTACTTTCCAAGCTACTAATATATGAAGAAACATCATATACAAAACCTGATAGAGCTCAGTCACTGAATTGTAGATTTGCAGCGTTGGATCAGAATCCTGCCTGGCGAGGTAACATCCCAAATTGAAGGGTTTTTCAAATGCCACACTGACCTTCTGTGGGTTCAAATTGTGTGTTGTCTACAAAGAAAAGAAAGTAATGCACCTGCAATTGAACAAAACTCTTTCTGGAACTTTGTGTGTCTGTTGGTTTAAGTATCTTTCAACAGGATTGAAGGTAAATGAGACAGTGAGAGAAAGGTCGCACAATAACCAGAATGGCAGTGCAGTATAAAAGGTATATTTATACTTTCAGTGAAAGGGGAAAACAGAGGAGGATAGTCCTCAAACTAGGAAAGTTGGGAGTCACTAAAGTTGTGTAGTTTGTGACTGCATTATGTTTATTTGAGTCAAGATTTGCAACCAGTTGGCCAATCGTGCACTTTGTGACTCACTCCCAGTTACAAAGTTATTTCACATAAAAAGGTTAACATATCCCTTTTAGATTAGATTCCAGGCTGTAACTCACTCCAGGCTATCTGTTATTCTGTATCTAAAACTCCCTGAACCCCTCGATTAGATTTCAGGCTGTAACTAACTCCAGGGTATCTGTTATTCTGCACATAAATCATCCTAAATCCCTCGATGAGTTTCCAAGCTGTAACACACTCCAGGCTGTTATTCTGTATATAAACCACCCTGAACTCCTCGATTAGATTCCAGACTGTGATTCACTCCATGGCATCTGTTATTCTGTACATAAAGCATGCTAAAACCCTCGAATAGGTTGCAACCTGTAACACATTCCAGGCTATCTGTTATTCTGTATATAAACAACTCTGAACCCCTCAATTAGATTCCAGGCTGTAACTCACCCTGGGCTATCTTTTATTCTGCATATAAACCAACCTGAACGCCTCAATTAGAATCCTGGCTGTAACTCACCCTGGGCTATCTGTCATTCTGTATATAATCCACTCTGAACCCCTCAATTAGATTCCAGGCTGTAACTCACCCTGGGCTATCTGTTATTCTGTATATAAACCACTCTGAACCCCTCAATTAGATTCCAGCCTGTAACTCACCCTGGGCTATCTGTTTTTCTGTATATAAACCACTCTGAACCCCTCAATTAGATTCCAGGCTGTGACTCACTCCGGGCTATCTGTTATTCTGTATATAAACCACTCTGAACCCCTCAATTAGATTCCAGGCTGTAACTCTCTCTGGACTATCTGTTATTCCGCACAAAATCCACCCTGAACCCCTCAATTAGATTCCAGGCTGTAACTCACTCTGGAATATCTGTTATTCGTATGTAAACCACCCTGAACCCCTTCATTAGATTCCAGATTGTAACTCACTCCAGGGTATCTGGTATTCTGTATATTAATCACCCGAACCCCTCGATTAGATTCCAGTCTGTAAATTACTCCGGGCTATCTGTTATTCTGTATATTAACTACCCTGAACCCATTGATTTGATTTCACTTCCTGACATGTTAAGCTCATGTTCCCAACACAATCTAATTTCAATGACGATCAATGTATCACTGGTCCTCCTATCTGCAGGCACTACCATCATATTAATTTTTCTGATGTTTACGTACATGATTACCTGTAGCAGTGAGTCGCAGGTCGACAGAGTGGTGCTGAACACATTTGGCACATTTGCCTTAATCAGTCAGAGCATTGAGTATAGGAGTTGTGGTGGTATGGTGCATCTGTCCAGGATGTTGGTGAGGCCACTTTAAGAATACTGCGTACAACTCGGTTTTCTGCAGAAATGACTTACACGTATGTTCCAGGACTCGGGGCTTGAGCTATAGGGAGTGGCTGATTACATTGAGGTGTTTCCCCCTGTATGGTCTGAGGTTGAGAGGCAACGTTATAGAGGTTTATGAAATCATCAGGGGTATGGATATTCTGAACAGCCATGTTCTGATCCCAAGAATAGGGGAGTCCAGAACAAGACAGCATAGGTTGGAGGGGAGAGGGCGAATGATTTAGAAGGGACCTGATGGTAAATATTTCACAGAGAGAGTGGTGTGTGTACAGAAAGTGCAGTCAGAGGAAGTGGTCAAGGCGGATACAATCACAGGAGGATTATTGGCCAAATGCTGGCAAATGGGACTAAATCAGATTTGATATCTGATCGGAGTGAACAGATTGGACTAACGGGTCTGTTTCCATTCTGCATGACTCTCTGATTCAATAAGAGGGATGACGAACAATTCTGAAAGGAATTCTTTTCAAGTCGAATTATTTTCAGTGGAAGGTTTTCGTGTCGCTATGTTCACATTGATTGAAAGCTGTGTTAGTTAAATATTTGACAGAGAAGTGAGTCATGCATAATGGGACGCAGACAGGAAAGTGGGGCTGAGACCACAACCTGATCAGCTACAATTTTAGTGCCTGGTGGAGAAGGCTCAAAGTATCTAATGACCCCCTCCTGCTCCTCACTCCCATGTTCCTGTGTTCCATTCAGCCCTTCAAACCTGCTAGACAGGAGCGGTTGGAGGCTACTTTCTCCTATAACACGTTGCACAGAAACACAGGAGACCATTCAGCCCCTCAGTACTGTCCCACACGGTTTGAAGTGAATTGGGAAATGTTATTGGAAAACCCAGGCTGGGGACGAAAGAGGCCCCTCATCTCTCTTCACAGAGCTTCCCCTCTCTGCAACTTGTGCTTCATTTGTTGGTCATGTTGTACACCCAGATTCAGTGTGAATACATCCCCCATACCTCACTCATGGATGGCTCACAAAATCCTCTGGTCTCCCTGTCTGCAACATTCAAGAAGAGAACATTCATGAAAATTACACCCACTAACTTTCCAATAACAGAACGGGAAAACATCAGAAACAGGGGCATGTTGTTCACGCCCCAAGCCTGCCTTGTCCTTCTTTAAGATCATAAGTGATCTGCTCTTCATCTCAAATCCTCTTTCATATCCAATTCTTCATATCCCTCAACTCTCTGACAGGTCAATTTCCATCTACCTTATCTTCAGATACGTACAGTCATCTAGCTTCCCGAACACCCTTGAGGAGAGAGATCCTGACATTCAATACCACCTGTTTGAAGAAAACACTTGCTGCTCCTATATCATGGCCTATTGATGTGAACAAAAGAAATTGAGAAATGGATTCAGGTAAAGATGACTGGCCCCGATATCAAGGCAGTGGTTGACTTCTGTTGACATCAAGGACCTTAACAAAACTGAACTTAATGGGAGTCAGAGTAAACTCTCTAGTGTTTGGGGTCAAACCTGGCACAAAGGAAGTTGTTCATCATCTCAGTCCTGGGTCACCTCTGTGGGAGATCCTCAGGGTAGCTTCCTCTTCACAAACATCTTCAGCTGCTTCATCAATGTCTTCCCAGCCCCACTCTCCCCACCATAAGATCAGAAGTGGGGATGGTCGCTGAAGATTCCACAATGTTCAGAACATTTGGTCTCCCGTCAGCTCCCGAACTGGTCTTTGTCCGTAATTAGCAGGATCCAGACTCCATTGAGACTTGTGCTGTTAAAGTATCCGTAACATTCATGTAACAGCACTGGTGGGCACTGCACATTGCCACAGTAAAACAAGAGTTCATTCATCACCTCACGCTGGTTTCACAGGAATATGAGGAAGTCGTTCAGCCCATTGACACTGTTGGAGAAGAACAGGGACAGCCCATTCAGTGCCTCAGCCTCTTCCTCAGGAAGAGAAGGAGTCTAGTGTGATGGACCTCACCAGAGCCCCTCGAAAATATTTGAAGGTGGTAGCCCAGATTCTAATGTTTTCTTATTTTAAAGGAAATGTAAAGTGTCTGTTCCAGATGCAATGTGACTGGTTAAACTACTTGGTCTGAAGGAAAACACCATCTACTTAAACATAAAAGATAAAATGAAACAAAGAAAGAGGAACTTAGAATAACGTAATTCTATTGAATAAGTTAACAGAAAAAAAGATCTAGGAACTATTACTAATGAACTGTTCCAATCTAGGGAAATCCTATAAACACAGCCCTTGGCAAAAAGGAATATTCAGACACGATTGTCACAAACATTTCTCCAATCCAAGAATTAAAAACAGTATCAAGAGAAATTTCAGAGAGAGTAGCAGCCAGGAGACATCCACTGAAGCTTCCAACTCTATGGAGACCCCAATAGTTTCTGATGTTACTGAGAAACCAAAACGCAGAGATCCTAATCTGTGAGAGTTGGCCACACCCATTCAGGCTGCATTAAAATTAAACGAAGGCCTCCCTCGCTGTTACTCAAGTGGTCTTAACTGGCAAGCTTGGTAACAATCGTTCAATCTCTTTCATAAACTAAACCAGAACAAAATAAACTCTTAAAGCTGCAACATTGTCACACTAGTCAGTACAATGAGCTAGGTAAAAACAATGACTGCAGATGCTGAAAACCAAATACTGGATTAGTGGTGCTGGAAGAGCACAGCAGTTCAGGCAGCATCCAACGAGCAGCGATTTCTCTGCTCGTTGGATGCTGCCTGAACTGCTGTGCTCTTCCAGCACCACTAATCCAGAACAATGAGCTGTCAAACAGAACCAGGGTTAACCAGTCAGGCCCTTGGCCCTGTCCAATCAGACGAGGTTGAAGCCAATCACTCCCTTAAGTCACTTACACAGGAACAGCAGGAGGCCATTCCCACCTCAATACACTTACATGGGGGCAGAATGAGGTAATTTTTGCTGGTTCCTGATGAATGTCTTAAGCCCAAAACGTCGATTCTCCTGGTCCTCGGATGCTGCTTGACCCGCTGTGCCTTTCCAGCAATTGATGCTCTACTCTGATCTCCAGCATCGGCAGTCCTCACTGTCTCCTAATTGATGCTCTAACATGATGAACAAGTGGGGCAGAGGCTGCACAGACAGACTGTTCCACGTTGTTCCTCCTGGCTCCGTTGTTTATGATACACACGTGGGACTTTAACGTGGTTTTCTAGTGGTGAGCAGGAAAGCCATATGTCTTGTGTGAAGTCTCAAGAAGGCATCTTCCATCTCCACGAAGACGTCCTGGTGTTCTCTATGGAGTGGAAGCTGATGGGAATGGCTACCTGTTTCAGACGGAAGGTATTGTGGCTGCTGTTGGGGATTGTGAGCAACCTGACGTTCAGTACAGGGTTCACATGCCGACTGCACAATAACATGGGGAGAGTTATTTTAGGCATATAAACTATTAGACTGATGAATGGACTCTCTAAGTTCAAATAATGGTGATGTTGTTCATGTTGACCTTGTCTAGTGCGTGTCCTGTGCAGTGTATCCCGTGTGCCTTACTCTGTCCAAGTCTATTTCCACCCTATGATCTGCCTGGCCATGCTTTCTATGATCTCTCTCCACTGCTCATAAACAAAGTGTTTCCCTGTACTGAGGAACACGTGACAATAAATCAAACCAATCAATCCTGGGTAAAGTATGGAATTCCTCTATCTTTCAATGTCTGTTTTGGAAATTAGAGATTGTTGCCACTCCTCGTGTTTCAGCATCACCATTTCTTCGTCTCTCACAGCTCTACAGATTAAACACTCAGTTTATTCACTCTATCCTCATGTTACTATCACCGGTGTCTGTGTTAAGGGAATCATTCCTTCCAAAGGAGATCAAATCTGTACAGAGTGCCCCAAATGCTCTCTCAGCAAGGCTCCACAACAGCAGGGAGATGGCTTTACTTATGGACTCGAATCATCTTACAATGAAGGACAGCAGACCATTGACTGCACCCATTACGTACACAGGGTTTGATTCGGAGCAGTCAGCATAGACTTGTGAGTGGGAGGTCATGATTCCCAAATTTCTTAGAGTCCTTTGATGAAGTTACCAGGACTTTTGATGAGGGCAGAGTAAGAGACATCGTCTCTATCGATTTTAGTGAGGCCTTTGGTAAGGTTCCACATAGCAGGCTGCTAAGGAAGGTTACATCTCGTGGAATGCGGGGAAAACTGGCCAATTGGATACACAGTTGGCTTGATGGTAGGAAGCAGAGGGTTGAGTGGAAGGATGTTTGTCAGACCGGAGGCTGGGTCCATTGCTGTTTGTTATCTATGATTTGGTTGAGAATGTACAAGGCATGATTAGTAAGTTTGCAGATGACATGAAAATAAGTGGGAGCGTGATCAGTGAGGAAGTTTATGAGAAATTGCAGCACGACCTTAATCAGGTGGGAAGTGGGCCGAGAAATGGCAAATAGAATTTAATATAGAAGCGTGAGTCTTGCATTTTGGAACTGAAATCAAGAGAGGAGTTTCATGGTGAATGGGAGGGTCTGAAGGGATGCAGTGGGCAGAGGGACCTTCGTGTTCAGGTGCACGGTTATCTAAGAGTGGAGACACAGGTAGACAGGGCAGTGAAGAAGGCTTTTGGCACATTGGCCTTCATCAGGCAGGATATTGAGTATAGAAGTTGGGAATTTATGTTACAGTTACACAGGACTTTGGTAAGGCTGCACTTGGAGTATTGTGTTCAGCTTTGTCACCTTGTTATGGGGAGGATGTTATTAAATTAGAAAGAGTGCAGAAGAAATTTGCAAAGACATTGCCAGGACCCAATGGTCTGAGTTACAGGGAGAGGTTGGACAAGCTAGGACCTTTTCTTTAGCGTGTAAGAGACTGAGGGAGTCCTTATAGAGCTGTATAAAATCACGAGGGGTATGGATAGGGTTAACGCTCTCAGTCTTTTTCCAAGGTGTAGAGAATCGAGGATTAGAGGGGATCAGTTTCAGGTTAAAGGGGAAGGAATAAAAGGGAACCTGAGGGGCCACTTCTTTACACAGAGGGCTGGTACGTGGATGAGTTGCCAGCAGATATGGTTGAGGGGTGTACATTAACAACATTTCAAAAACATTTGGATAAATCTGTGGATAGGAAAGGACTGGAAGCGTATGGTCCAACTGCAGGGAAGTGGATTAGCGTGGATGGACATTTACAAGGTGGACTCGAACCCCTCTTTTAATTAAAACAAAACACCCAGAAAAGCTCGCCTCACCTTGTAATCTGTTAAAATATGAGTGACACAGATCTCCTACATTCCACTATTTAAACAAAAATTATCAAGTTAGTTTCTTAACTTTAATCGTTAAAGTTAAGAACTTTAAGAACACGAAACAACAACTATTCTCAAATACAAGACCCTCTTTTCTTAGCTACTTACTATCTGACTCCAACTCTGAAAAAATATGCTGTTCCAACAAACCACATATTAAACATTACAATCTCAAGACCATACAGTCTCTACTTTCCCCGCTGTGTTCTCTCTTTCAGCTGCTGATCTCCTTGGGACATGTTTTTTTTAACTGCAATTAGGTTTCAATGAACATGTGTCTTTGATAGAGAGTGTTTGAGATAGCCAGTTAGCACTCCTGCTCTACAGCAGTTGCTCTATTGTTGGATGGCAGCAGCTCTCCCTCCAGTGTTCAAAATGCTGAGTTTATGTACTCCCTATGATATAATAATTCTCATAATTTGATTGCTGTCCAAGTGTCCAAACAATAATATTCAAATTCTGTTGGTTTCTGCTATCCTGAGCGTTATTTAAACTCTTTGGTTGCATTTGGATGGCTGTCAAAACAGCAACCAAAACTCAGGTATCCATTTCTCAGCTAATGGTGACATGTGGAACAGTGTGACCTTTAGCTGGCATCTGTGGCTTTAATTTCTATTCAACAAAACCCGATCTGTCTTGAAGTGCCCATACATGTTTTTGGCTTCATAACATCTTCCTGCTTCAGAAAATAAAATGAACCAGCAGACTGAAAAGATGGCTATATTTCTTCTCCTCTAATTCTTAATCCCAATTATATGAAATACAAAAGTATTAATCTCAATTATATCATTCATATTAATTCTGCACACCAATACAACACTGGAATAAGTCAAATCTTATCTTCACTGCTTTCCTTTAAATCCGCGAAAACCCATCTGCTATCACATTGTAGGAGCCACAGAATGTACATTTTGTGAGTTTAAAGTCGGTAAGGTAAGACTCCAATTAAATAGTCTCATATTCTGGTCTTTAAATATTCCAAAAAATGCGAGAGATTTGTCGTTGTCCACAACCATCTCTGACAATTTGTTTGTCGTATAAACACTAAAATATTGTCAGGCCAGTGTGAAACTTAATCATTCTTTTTCAATAATGGAGATTTTGTATTTTTGTTCTGGTGGATATTGAGTTTTTTCAACAAGTAGCCAATTAGCCATTCAATTACATCATCCTCTTTCTGTATCAATACATCTCCGAGCCCGATATCCCGAGCATCAATCACAATTTTCAAAGGGTTTCAAAATATTTGGTGTCGCTAAAACTGATGTGGTGATAAATCCTGCTTTAAAATTCTCAAATGCCTCCTGGCATTGTTCTGTCCACCACAATTCTGTTTCCTTCTTTAATAAATCCATCAGTGGTGCCCATACGCTACTGAAGTTTGCAACAAACATTCGATAGAATCACTCAGTTCCAAAAATCGAAGCTTCTCTTTCTTCGAGGATGGTCGTGGAAATTCCTCAAAGCCCTTCATTTTTGTGTTCATGGGATCAACCTTCAATGTCCAATGTAATGTCCCAAGAACATCACCATTGCCTTCGCGAATTCTGTTTTCTTTAAGTTTATTACCAAGTTTGCTTCTTGTAATCGTTCAACATGCTCTGCCAATTGTTACATGTGAGCTTTCAATCACTTGCTAAAGATCACTACATCATACAGATAAACTGCAAAATTTGTTCATCTGGTCACAAGTCTGTTTCTGAGTCTTAAATGTGGCTGGTACATTATTCATCCAGATGAAATACTCGATAAAGTTTTTTGTCATCTCTGGTGTCTTTACTGGGTAGTTTAACTGACTCCACATTTTTTTTATTTGAAAGGGGCCACGAAACCTGGCTTTGAAGAGATTTCTTACCACTGGTGGCAATACTAATACGTCATCCCCACGGGAAATCTTCAAAGTTTCAGTGTTTTTATCTGCCACCTGCTTCACTCTGTGCTGTGCTCTTCAGCTACTGTTTAGCTAACTTACCTACTCCATCTACTCTCTCCTTCACCTCATACACATAATCCAGGCGTGAGATTTCCGACTTCGGTCATGTCAATTTATATTTAATTAATTTCAAAGGAGCTCTCACTTCATGTACGAATATTAACTCAAAGGAGTAGATTTATTTGGGACATCTCTAATGGCAAACAATTTAATGGGGCACATTTATCCCAATCATTTGGCCAACCGTGACAGTACGCTGTTAACATAGTCTTCAGCGTCTGATGCTAACTTTCCAAGGCTTCCTGGGATTCAGGATGGGACGCACTTGATTTGAAGTGCTATATGCCTAATCCACCCATGACTTCCTTAAACAGCTGAGCGGTAAAATGAGACCCTTGGCCTGACTGAATCTCTCTGGGCAGCCCACAGCGAGTCAAGAAAGCTACCAACTCCTCCACCTCCCTTTTTGCCTTGACATTCCAATAATGGAATTGCCTCTGGAAATCTGGTTGACGCATCCATTATGGTCAGCAAATATTGGTTTCCACTTTTACTTTAGAAAGGGGAGCGACACAATTAATCATAACCCACGTGCAAGGTCCTTCGAATGCAGGAATTGGTAAAAAAGGTGCTGGTTTTATTATTGCCTGTTACTTACCTACCATTTGGTATGTATGTCACGTACAACAAAAATGAACAGTGTCCGTGTGCATTCCAGGCCACTAGAAATGATTCTGTACCTTAGCCTGAGTCTTCTATACACGTAGGTAACAGCCTGCAGTTAGTTTATGAGTTACCCGTAACACTGTACGTTACTGCTAACACAATCTGGTGCACTTCGGCCCATTTCCCTTCTGCAGTCATCTATCGGGGTCTCCATTTTAATTTTATAATTCTATCTTTAAGTTAATAACATTCAACACTATGTTCTGATTCCTTTTCTGTGTGTGTGCATGTGTATGTGTGTGTGAATGTGTGTGTATATATCTGTTGTAAGTCCATTAGCCTTTCTAGACTAAACCCCTCTGCCTGATCCTCTGCCTGTTCAGGTTTTTCCTGCACCGATACATCAAACAGGGGGTCAGTTCACTGAGCATCAACCCATTTGTCTTTTTCGTTCGTTTTTCATTCCTGTTGTAACTTATGACAGTGGGATCTTGTTACTACACAACCTTGAAAAATTCCTGGGTAATTTTCTTTTAAAGCACCAATTCCCTCGTCTTCCTTTGGCTTCTCCACCACAAGGGGTGCCTATCCCACCTCGCCTCCTGCGAAATCGTTCCCAAGAA
Organism: Chiloscyllium punctatum; assembly: GCF_047496795.1. Taxonomy (NCBI): domain Eukaryota; kingdom Metazoa; phylum Chordata; class Chondrichthyes; order Orectolobiformes; family Hemiscylliidae; genus Chiloscyllium; species Chiloscyllium punctatum. The sequence goes on from NC_092757.1 coordinate 10,637,512, forward strand.
CAAACTGTATTGCTGGAACTGACACTCTGTTACTCACTGTCACTGTTACTTCCCTAATCTTGATTTGGCATTCCATCCTGATGTTACACAAGGGAATGCTTAATTTCTGTCCCCATTCCACAACTTAACACGCTCTTGATTAACATGCCAGAATGAGTGAAAAAAACTTTCATCTCTTACTATTAGAGGGTGAGAGAAAGTGAGGGCTGCAGATGCTGGCGATGAGAGTTGTAAAGTGTGGGGCTGGAATAGCACAACACATCGGCAGCATCCGAGGGGCAGGAGCGTTAACGTTTCAGGCATAAATGCTTCATCAGGAAAGTGGGAGGTAAGGAAGGGGGAAGGAGGTTGACAAATAAATGGGAGGGTGGAGGTGGAGCTGTGTGGAAGGGAGCTTGGAAGGCGATAGGTAGAAGCAGGGAGCGTGTGATAGTGATAGGTCGGACAGGAGGGTGATAGGACTCCTATCGGTGGTCGGACAGCTGGAACCCTCAAACTGTACAGCATCAACGTTGACTTCACCAAATTCCAAATCTCCCTTCCACCAACCTCTCCCAGATGCAACTGTTCAACCTAGCACTGCCCTCTTGGACTGCCCTAACTGGCCATCTTCCTTTCCACCTATCGACTCCATTCTACCCTCCGACATATCACTATCACTCCCACCTACATCTTCTTATTGCCTTCCCAGTGACCCTCCCACCAGCTCAGCTACTACCCTCGTATTTATCTTTCAGCCCCCTTGCCCCCACACCATGTTCCTGACGATGGGTTTCTGCCTGATATTCGATTGTCCTGCTGTGCGGATGCTGCCTGATCTGTTGTGCTTTTCCGGCACCTCACTTCTCAACGATTACAGACTGAGCAGATCCCATATCTCACAAAATAATAACTTCTTGCTCTTCTCCCCCTGTTCTTTCTGAGTAAACTTTATCTACAGAGGTGAATTCTTTAGAGAGATCAGGCACTGCCTCCATACCCAGCCCTTGCCTCGGCTGTGTAATTTCCTGCAGCTCCTCGGCTCCACTTGGGCTCTCCTTTACCAGTTTCACTAATGCCACTGGGCTTAGCGTCTTCTACCACATCTTTCCCCAAAGTGTCTTCCTTTAACGCCCAGCACGGTGTGTCCCAGCTTACTGCAGTGAAAACAACTTTTTCCCTGTGCCCTCCTTAAACCACGAATACTGTAATTTTATGTGTTCCACTCGCTTATAGTGAGAGCACCTGAGGCCTTTCACAACCTTTCAAACCCCTTGGGCTTCTTACTTCACCTGTAGTGAACTATTGTGAGCTACCGTTCGCTTTGTAATGTGTGATCGTCCCTTCTCCTAATTTCTATCCCTCACAGGATGAAATTCCTGCCAGAAGCTAAATTTCATCACATGCCACAATGCATATTTACCTGCCATTTCTGCCACGCTTCTCACTTCTTGAACTTTCTATTCATTCACATGAATTCTTACTATCTCTGGAAGTGAGTCTTTTAACTTCTCCAGCAGATTAATCTCCCTTCAAGCCTCAAAGGTCTTATCCATTCTTAAGGCCAGCACCCACCTATCAAAATGACCGTGGTTAATTCTTTTAAACTCATTATAAGTCTGACCTGGTTGCGTCTCTATTTTTCTGAACTTCTGTCGAAACGCTTCTAGTACCAATTCATAACCAATCAAAATAGCCAATCTGACATCTTGATAAGCTCTTGATCCCTCATCTGACAGCGCTGCACATACCTCACCAGCTGTGCCCACGAGCTTAGTCTGTACTAGCGTTACCCACAAGTTCACGGGACACGTCATCTGCCTAGCCATTTTGTCAAAAGAAATAAAAAAGTTTTGACATTTTTCTCATCGAAATATGGCAAGTTGCTAACCTAGTTCTATACATCCCTACGTTCTCCCTTCATCTCCATCCTGTTAATTTAACTTTCTTGTCTAATTTCCAACTTCTGAATTTCAAATCCCCTCTCTCTTTCTTTTTCCTTTCTTTCTCTTTCGTCTCTCTCTGTTTCCGCCCCTTTATTTATCTTCTAACTCCAGTTGCCACATTTGCAATTTAAGGTTTTTCTAGCACTACTGCAGTTGCCTATTTCTCTGATACATCAACGTGCTGAACCAACTCCATAACAATTTCAGCTTCCCTTTTCTCCCTGGTTAAACCCAATTCCAACCTATTTGCTCATTTTAAAAAAATGTCTTCATTCTGCCTTTCTAAACTTCCTTGGAAAATTTGGGAACCTCTTTAGTAATGTTAAAAGCCATTTCCCTCATTTTTTATTTAACTAACCACAAGTAACAAAATTAAATGAATTTTCCCACTGGTTTTATTTGAAGATCAAAGTCACTAATTGCAATGAGTTGGAATTTGCTGGGAATTGTATCTCAAATCTGTTCAAGTTGGTTCAAGTGCCACAAGCAAGGCCCCCAAACTGTTATGACATCAATGTCGAACCCCTCTGTTAATTAAAACCACGCACCTAGAAAAGCTCACCTCACATCATAATCTGTCAAAACTTGAGCCACAGAGAACTCCTAAATTCCACTAGTAAACAAAAAATAGCAATTTATATGTGTGCAAGTTAGCTCGCTGAGATTGAAGGTATGTTTTCAGAAATTTCGTCACCATGACTAGGTGACATCATCAGTGAGAATCTCCGCGGAAGCTCTGGTGGTATGTCCCACGTCTCTATTTATAGGTCTTGGTTTCTTAAAGTGGGTAATGCCATTTCCGGTTATTTTAACAAGAGAATGTAGACAGGATCTAAATTGATGCGTTTATTGATGGACTTCTGGTTAGAATACCATTCTTCTAAGAAGGTCCTTGCGTGTCTTCGTATGTGTGTGTGCTTTGTCCCAGTCAAAGTGGTGCCCTTCTTTGTCTGTATATATGGAACATAGTGAAAGTGCGTAATGTCTTTTGGTGGCTAGTTGGTGTTCATGTATCCGCGTAACACAAAAACAGGATAATTTCAATGGTGGAACAATGATTTTATATACACTGTTTAATCAATGTGTGTGTGTACAGATAAGTCGCATTTTTCATATGTGCGCAACACATTGTAAATGAACAACAGAGACACAGTTAACGAAAAATAATGCATATGATGTATAAAATTGATAAATCATTAAAACATGTTTTGATCCTCTCAACGTTCCCTCCTTTTCTGTGATTCCCAACTCGAATCTCTCATTCTCACCAGGATCTGTGCTCCAAATTCTTGATTCTGGTGTCCCAACTTATTTCAGTTAATCCCCTTTCTACCGGGACTTCAATATGTTGGCCTGCTGGGTTCTTTCCAAAACTACTGTCAGTCATATTATTGGAGATAAATATTCTGGCATCAGACTCAGCATTTGAACATATTACTCTGTTGTACATGCGCTGTACAAAGGACCACAGCACACAGGCATTGCCAAATCATTGGGGGATGTTCATCTACTTCCTTCGATAATATGGTTGCCTCATTTTCCATATCTCCATATGTATATCCTCTCTCGTTCTCCCTTGGTATCTAGTTGAGAAATCCACCAATTATTCTTCGTGTCCCATCTCCCAAACCTCCTTCTTTCAGTTTATATCTAACGCTCTCTTCAAGATGTAATGTGGTTATAATTGAGCAATGTAACTACAAAGACATGCGGGCGTTGCTAGCCAGAGTTAATTGGAAGGGGAGCTGAGCAGGAAAGACCATGGAGCAGCAATGGGAGGAGGTTCTGGGGATAAGTCGAAAGATAATACCAGAAATGCAACCCCAAGAACTTGAAACATGCTCATGGGAGAACATGGCAGCCATGAGTGATAATGCATCAAACCAAAAGAGGAAACATACAATATGGTGAAGATGATTGTGAATCCAGAGAATTCATTGGCTCTGAAATTACATAACGCTGGCATCATTGACACTACAGAGCTCTTAATCATGATCAGGGAAAGAAACAGAGGAAACACAGTGACTTTTAACACAGAAGATGGTATTTCTCAAGCAAAAAGATTCAGGTGAATTAAACATTTGCTTTAAGATCAGTTAAATGCTTTTGCGGAATGTGTCAAGTTGGAAGCAAGACCCGGGAAGAGAGACCCTCAGCAGAATGAGAGTATGAAAATGGAAGTATTGCCACATCAGAAACCAGGTTAGGTCACTGAGTGCAGGGCTGATGGGTTAATGAGTCTCAGTGAGAATTGGGGAACAGACAGCAGAATTGCATTGCAGATATTGCAGCTCGAAACTGCGTATTCACGTAGTGCTGTAGACCACAGCAGCAGGAGAGGCAGACATGCATTAAACCACAACCTGTAACTTTTTACCAGGGAAACACCTCAGTCTGTCATTACCAGATGTTTTATCTGCACCATCTTCTGCCAGAAGTGTTGAGTCGATGATACACCTCACCCTCATCATGATGCCCACAAAATCACAGATGCCAGTCTTCAACCAATTTTATTCGCCGCACGTGACATGAAGAAACAGCTGAACACAGTCGATACGACAAAGGCAATGGGTCCTGACTCCATTACTGCAATAGGACTGAAGACTTGTGCTGCACAACAAGCCGTGTCCCTGGGGAAGCTGTTGCATTCCAGATCCAACTCTGACATCTCCCTGGCAATGTGGAAAATTACTCAGCTAAATCCCGTCCCCTAAAATGGGAATAATTACAATCTGACCAATTACCACCTCCTCAGTCCCATCATGACGGTCAAATTGGTGGGAGTTCTTTTTGACAGAGCTTTCAAGCAGCACAGAAATAACCTGCTCAGTATGGTTTTTGACAAGTCCCCATGTGGAGATGGTGCTGTTGTGGTAATGTCACTGGATTACTAATCCAGACGAGGCTAATGATCTGGCAGTGGGTGGAAGTTAAAAACAATTAATAAAATATCGAGATCTCAAATCTGGGGTCAGTAACAGTGACCTTGAAGCCAATATCGATTGTAAACAGAATTTCCTTCTCCAAAGTAGTTTTAGGAAGTGAATCTCCCGTGATTTCCGGGGCTGGCCTAAAACTGACTCCAAAGACCCTGACATATGATAAACATTTCAATGGTCTCTGAACCCCAAGCAAGGGCACTCATTTGTATCAAACTACTCCGAGGTCTGAAAGGATGAAACCGGACAGAACACCCGGCCTCAGCATCAGCATCAATATCAGAAAAGGGAATGGGAACACAGTCCTGTCGACCCTGCAGAAACCTCCTTCCTAACATCTGAGAGCTTGTGACAGCATTTACAGAGCTTTCCCACAGACTGAACAGAAACATCGGGAATTGAAAACACATTTTACCTCCTCATTCTAGTTCATAGAAAAAATCTCCTCAATGCACTTACCCCACATGATACACATATCCGTTAATGTGAGTAACCTTGGGAAGCTATAAAATAGGTGGTACAGTAGTACGTTTGGTCCATCGAGTTTGCTACCCAATTCAATATAATGTTGGTTGGCCCTTCATTTCTCCAGCGTACTCCTGCTCTCCCACCATCTCTTTACAGTCTCTAAATCCTTATTTATAAGCAGTGTCTCGGTTTCCAGGTGCGAGCGTATTCCCCAAGTTCCCCAGTCAGCGAGAGCAGGCATTTATTCTCATCTCAATGCAGAGTGACTGCCTGTACCTAATACTGTGGCCCCTTGTTTTAGAAGTCCCAGCCAGGGGAATTATCATCTCTGCTTCCAATCTGTCTTACCTTGTCAGTGTTTTGTATATTTCACCGAGATCTCCACTCATTTTCCTAAATCCCATGAAATACTGGCCCAGTCTCCCCATACTCTGCTCCCACAACAAGCCTGTCATCCCAGAGATCAGTCTGGTTATCCTTCCCTGCTCTCCATCGATGTCAGGTTTGTCCTTTATTAGGTAAGGAGACCAAAACTGCACACAATACTGCACAATGTTCAAGGTGATATCTCACCAACGCCCTGTACAGCTGCAGGAAGACACCTTTTCTCCTGGACTCACATCCACCTGAAATGAATGTCAACACACCATTTATCTTCCTCACTGCTTTCTGTTTCTGCAATATTACTTTCAGCGACTGGTGTACAAGGAGATGCAGATCCTTTTCAGTGTTACAGCTCCCCCACTTGAAGGGTCTGTATACACTGGTCAGCGTGCCAATGCCATGCCCAGTATTGACTTCTGGTTACAGAACTCACTGCGCTGCATGGGCCTCAGAGGTTTATGCAGAAGGAAACAACAAAAAGGAGCATACGTCCCTTTGTAGATCAACATGATTCTACCAATCCCTTTCAAATGGTAGGCTGCCAATTTATCGTTTCCACCAAAGAGCACACCGTCACCTCTATACACATTGTTCTCCATCTGTCACGTATTTACCCATTCACTCCAATTGTCTTAGACTTCTCAGTGCTTTTTTATAACCTCCTCACCCACTCACAATCCCACATCCGTTAGTGCTGTCAGCATGCTGGGATATATTGTATCTGATTCCAGCAACCAAATGGTTAAAGGGCATTGTGAACAGCTGGGCCCCAAGCATCGAACCCTGCGACACCTCAGCAAACTTCCTCTGTTAATTTCTATTTATTTATTTCATGAATCTGTTTTGCAGTTCCTCTGTAGTCAGTATATTCTTTCTTAGATTGGAACTCCGAATGATACACAATAGTCTAAGCTTAGTCTCACCATTGCTCGATGCAACTGGTGCACGACATCCTCTATCTTCCAATTACATTCACATGAATGTAAACCTAATTTTTACTTTCCCATTTGCATATGTTCTTCCTAATACCTCTCGGTTTAACTTTTCTTATGAGCTCAGTGTATGAGTTTTTTAAAAAAGCTCATGAATATCCAACTATACATTTTCCATTGGTTCTTCATTGCCTATGTCCACAAGAATCATCTTCAAACCATTCCAAAAAAAATTTTGCCACTTCTGGTTTTCCTTCCATCGGTACATTCTCACACTCCCCATTTATGTAATTACCTTCTAAATATCTAGTAGCATGTTCTTTGTAATCGAGTCCAAGAGATACCTGACTGCGGATGACACGTTAACTGGTTTGTAGATTGCAATTGTCCAAATCCATCCTTTCTTAGACTGTTGGATAATATTTATAACCTTTCCCTTATCCAGATTGACTAAATGCCTTTCGGGAATGTGTCGGAAAATAAAGTGAAAATCCGCGATGCAATCAACATGTCTGTTGCTACTTCCTCTGAAATTCTTGTATGAAGTACATCTAGTCTGTCAGATTTATAAATACTCAATACAGCTTTCTTTTCAAAGATGACCCTAACACTGATAAGAATGGTCTAAGACTTTACTTGCACAAGTCCCATGGTCACTTGGTATCTTTGGAAGAATTTCTGGACATTCTTCCATGAAGATAGACACAAAGAAACTGTTTCTTTTCCCGGCGATCTCTCTGTTCTCTGCAAAAAAATTATCCTGAACGCACACCAACTGTTCCACATTTGAACTTGATTTTCTTTTTTTCATACATTGCTAGACGCTTTTTAGCAGTCTTTATGTTTTTCTTTCGTGTGCACGAGTTTTCTCTTTCTGATTTTCTTCTCAGTTTCTTGGTTATCCTTTGCTGGGTCCTACATTTCTCTGAATCCACTGGCTCACTGCAACACTTGGCATTTTTCTAAGCTGCCTCCTTTCATCTGAGAGGAAGATGAAGATGGGGTTGAAAGTGATCGTTGGAGAGGAGGGTGACCCAGATTGGTAGAAAGGAAGGTGGACACATAGGAACATTCAAAAGGATGGTGCTGACTTGGAATGTTGCAGTGGGATAAGGTGGGATTAGGAGAAAATGGGGAAATCCACTATGATCCCCTGTGGTTGGAGGGTCCCAAGGCAGATGAGGAGGCTTTCTTCCTCCAGGCTTCTGGTGGTTCTGGTTTGGAGATGGATCAGGCCAAGGACCTTCATGTCCTTGGCAGAGTGGGAAGGGGAGTTAAAGTTGTCAGCCACAAGGCGATGGAGTTGTGCAATGTGGCTGTCCCAGAGATGTTCTCTGAAATGATCCACAAGTTGACCTCCTGCCTCGCCAATGTAAAGAAGTCTACATTGGGTTTAAAGGATGCAGCAGATGAGGCGTTCTGTCTCCCTTCATCACAAAGCTCTTTCAACCCCACCTTCATCTACCTCCCGCAATCCCAGCTACCTCCCCCCTGCCTCACCCCCTTCTCATTTATCCCTCAGACCCCTTGGCCCTGATGAAGGGCTTATGCCTGAAACATCGATTTATCTGCTCTCAGTATGCTGCCTGACAGTGCTTTTCCAGCACCACACTCTTCGTCTCTGATCTCCAGCATCTGCAGTCCCCACTTTCTCCTCACACCTTCAGGGCTGGCCTGACTCCGATTTATAACGGTTACTTCAAATAAAACAAAAACTATCATGTAATCAAACAGCAGAAAAGAAAACCAATACATTGTGGCCACTGTTCCCAAAAGGTCCTCTACAGCAAAAGTTTCAATTAGCTCTTCTGATCTCTCAACACCAATTCCTAAATAACCTGATCTCGAGCTCAGTACTCGGCATAATGTTAATGTAAACCATTTCACACGTGCTCATGAGATCCATTTTCCCAGCATTAGCATTCACTTGGGTTAACACAGTTTAGATATAATTTAAACAGTACATTATTACTGAAGTACCCACAAATGTGTATATCTCATTTCCTGTTTTATAACATGTCCAGCATTTGTACTGCAGCTTTCACCTTGATATACAACTTCCATCAATGTTCACTCCTCCTTGCTGTTTTTGTGCTCCACCTTACTAGATTCTGTGGAATCTGAGCGACGTGGGCTCTGGGGAGATTAATGGTAGAGATCATCTTGCCACATCATTTATGATCTTCTCAAACTTTAATTTCTCCAGAACTCCCATGATACTGTGGAATGGAGAAGGACAATGATCTTCCAACAATGCTTTGTATTCCCCCAGAGAGCTGAGACAGCTCTATCCTGGGTGGGAACTTCACAGCAGGCTGGTAAGGTGTTGCTGCTGCTGTACAGGGTCAAAGTGCGATCACATCTGAAGTAGTCTGTACAGATTTAGTCTCTTTAATGAAGAAATGATGTTGTTATATTGGAAGCAGCTCAGAGATGGTTCCTGCAATGAAGGTGCTAGCTTATAATGAAAGGATGATCAGGTTGACCCAGAAGCCACTGGAGTTTACAAAAATTAAATAGTGTCATATTTCAACGTAGATGACAGAAGGAGTCAACAAGTGAAGCGAATTACACAGATAATGGAGGAATCCATTCCGTTCTCCAGTCTGTTACACAGGAACAACAGGAGGATATTCAGACCTTCGACCCTGTTACTCCAAAACAGGACGAGGCTATTCAGCCCCTGGAGCCTGATATACATTTACAGAAGGAGGCCAATCAGCCACTCGAGCCTATAACAGTAGGCCATGCTGCACGAGTATCCTGTTAAACAGCAACAGGATCAGTCCATTCAGCCTCCTCAAGTCTGGAACATAGGAACTGGAAGAGGTCACACAGTGACTGAAGATTGTTACACTGGGATAACAGGAGGCCATTCAGACCCACTGAGCCTATTGCAAGGGAATTGGATAAGGATAAAAAACTATCTGAGACTTCTTTCATAAGAAAGGAAGAGGTAATTTAGACATGTGTCTGTTGTATGAGAACAAGAGAAGACCAATTACTCCCTCGCTCCCATCTCCGGTATACATGAGGAGACCGTTCAGTGTTTCCAACAGTTATGGAGAAGTATGGGAAGACCCATCAGTCCCTCAAAATGTTACACAGCAACAGGAAATTCCATAATCTCCCAATCCTCTAACACATCAACAGGAGGAGGTCATTCTGTCCATTGGAGGTGACAACATGGGAAAACCAGAAAGACATCAGCCCATCAAGTTTGTACACCAGCAGGATGATGAGTCCAGTCAGTCACACATGCCTCTTATACAGCAATTGGAGAGGATCTCTTAAAACCTTTTGCCCATTAAACAGGATTTCAAAGAAAGCGTGAAGGTTTTCGAAAGGGAAGTATTTATAACGAATGTATGCATTAGGGAGTAAAATGTAACGATAAAACTATTGTGACTTAAGACAATTATTAGAATCCATTGTTGAGGACATTTGAAAAGATAAGCCACAATCCATCGGTGTCAATATGGTTTTACAAAGGAGAAATCAGGTTTTAAGTGTTTGCTTGAGTTACTTAAAGATGTGACAAACAAGGTGGACAGAGAGAATCATGAACACGGAATATATCTGGTCTTCGTGAAGGCATCGGATGTGTCACTTCTCCAAAGAGTAAGTGGTAAGATCAGACAACAGGGGTTTAGGAGTAATTTATTAGCTTGGATGAAGGATTGGTTAACCAACAAAATGCAGTCAGATGGAATAAATGCCGCATTTTCATTTGGAAAATGCAATTTCTGGGGTGCCATTGATTTCAGTACTCAAGCCTCAGTCATTTTCATTCCATGGTATTACTGTACTCGGTTGACAGGATAGAAAATGCAATACCACATTTTCAGATGAAACTAACATCGGTGAGAAATTGCTTTGGAATGATGACGCAAGAGGTTTTAAGACCATATGGATAGGTTGGGTGAATGGGCCAACAGTTGGCAAGGAAAATTAAAGAGAATAAATATGGGGCCATTCAAGTTGGCCAGTGTAATAGAAAGATAAATCATTCTCTAAATGGAGAGAAACTTCAAAGTGCTCTGGTTCAGAGGGATTTGGGTGTCTGCTTGCACATCACAGAAAACCTGCCTGCGGGTCCTGCAAGTAATGAGAAATGCAAGTATAATTTCAGTGATTATTTATAAAAGGATAGAGTAGAAATGTAGGGAGTGTTGGTGTAGCTATGCAAGACATGAGTGAGGCTGCAATTGGAGTACAGTTTGGGTGTCCTGCAGAATGAGGTTTTCCATTGGAGGCAATTCAGAAGAGCTTCATTAGATTGATTCCATATTTGAAGTGCTAGTCTTATGAAGAGAAATTGAGCAGTTTAGGCCTATACTTTCGAGTTTACAAAAATGAAAGGAGATCTCATTGAGGTCTGTAAAATGTTAAAGTAATTGAAAGTGTCTATGTAGAGTGGATTTTTTTTTCACGTGGCCCAATCTACAACAAGAGACTAGAGTATTAGGATGGACAGATAGCAGGAAAGTGGAACAGAGGCCCCGTTGACATCAGCCTCATCGAGGAATTGGATTCCTCACAGATGCTCCTTGTTCTTATTCAACCCTTCGACTATGTTGCACAGGAATTGTGGAAGCCTGGGTATCATACACGAAGCAGGCAGTCAGGATAAATCAGTTTGAGAGAACGTAACGGTAGGGTCACACAGTGACCAGCGCTGGGTTCTCAACTATTTACAGTCTATATTAATGATCAGGAGGATGGAACAGATATACAGGTGCTGAGTTTGGTGATGCCGCTGTGGTAAGCAGGTTATTACTTTATCAAGAGAGTTTGGAGAGTCTGCAAATAGATTCAGATAGGTAAAGATAATAGTTAATATTTTGGCAGGTGGAATTTAACATGATATAACCTGTCATTCCATTTACAGGAATAATGGAAGGCAGTATGTTACTGAAATGGAGAGGGATTACAGGACTTAATGATACTGCGTATTAGGGGGTTCACTCAGACTCGTTCTGACATGGGAGGTTTTGCTCCATCCCTGATCATCTGCTCCTTGGCGCTCCAAGTGCCCCCATTGCTCTCCCTGCACTTGGAATACTTTGGTGTGGTTGATTGGTGGTGGGGATGGTATTTTGAAATATGTATCAAGGGGGCCGCCTTTGTCCAATATATATTAATTTCTTTCTATGTGGAGACCCGCTGACGATGGGAATGGCTGACCGCTTCCGAAAGAAGAGACCCTGACTGTTGCCAGGACAGTGGGTATTCACCAACATGATGTATTATGCATGGGGACACTGCAATATTAATAGAGAGAGAGCTCTTTCAGATCCTCTATCACTCCCCATTGTCATGGGGACTCTGCAGATGCCATGTACACCATCGGGAATCCCACTATACTGGATACACACGACATCTCCCTGCTATGGGAGAAACAATGTATTTACCTCATCCATCATATATATCCTCCATCACCCAATGGTGACATTGATGTTGAGACACTGGGAGATGATGGATATGTCACCTAGTCCTGCCTGGAAAGTTCTGGATCATAGAAGCTGAATGAAACTGTGATCCTAACAGCCAATGGCAGCACCATACGCCCCCTGATGTGAAGTTGCAGGTCGTGTTAAAGGAGATGACACCGCTCTGTGACCAGCTCCTTATTCAGTCAGGGTCCCTCACACTCTGCTCCTGGGTTAAGTGAAGCTTGGGAAGCTGTTCCTGGAAAACACGGGGTGGAGAAAGCAAATCCCTTTCCCCAGACAGACTCACTCCGTGGTTTCCGAGCTTCCCCTCTCTGAAGCCGCTGCTCCATTTCTTGTTCATTTGGGGTTGATCTATTGAAGCTTCCAACCCTTCTGGGACCCCCAGCAGCTTCTGAATGCTGCAGCTAAAAGCAAATCGCGGAATCCTGATCTGGGAGAGCTGCCCACTGCCCTTCCATTCTTCCCACCATTTTAATAAAACCTAAAGACTTTCTTAGTTATTTACTTGGGCTGTTTTCAGACAGTAGTTCTGCACCTCTGCCTTTAAAACCTCTCTTCAAAAAAACTCAAGAGAAAATAATCTTTTTACAGTGATAGTATCCTCACAACTCCATCTTTAATAAAATAATATATCAATATACAAAGATGGATTCATTTTAGACCTCCTAATCTTCCTCTATAAGCAGACTGAAATGCATATACTTTACATTGACTGTGAGCATACAAATGTTCACAACTAGTTTCGATTTCAGTCATTTTACTCCTGCCACTGAATGCCTTTGTCTTTCCTCATCCAAGTATCCACAACGTGTCAAACCTTCGGTTTTCTCGCCTTGTCACCTGTATAATTTCAAACTGAATGCCAGCAATAATAAGCTCAATCGAAACAGACTGGTATTTTTCTCCCTAAACTTCTCCAAAAACTTTAAGGGGTCAGGATCAGTGAAAAGGATTTGGCTCATGTATGTTATTCACAATTTAAATGCTGAAATGTTGCAACACCAACACCAAGTGTAAGGCCTCCTTCCCCATTGTGGAATAAATCTGTTGATGTTTCCACTGGACACTCCAACCACATGTTACGTAATGAAGCACTTCTCACCTCTCCAATAATCCCTCTGAATGACATAGCTCCTCATGTCTCAGCATAAAAGAATTGCATGGTCCTGTATCTCTTAATGCTGAAAACTCTTTACCTGCTACTCCTGGCCTTTGCCAGTAAACCTTACTTTTGCAGGTATGTGTTTTAAGAAAATCTCGCACATTCTTCTCAATCTCTCACAGAAACCAAACTTTGATTTCTGAACCCAATCATCATCATCAGCCATTTCAGCTTCTAATCCTGCTGTTTTAATTCTCTAATCTTCCATACGAATTCTCACGACTGCAGGAAGTGAATTGTTGAACTTCTCCAAAATAAGAATCTCTCTAAGAGTGTCTCATAGGTTTGCTCTGTTTTTAATATCCTTACCCACCTTTCAAAATAACTTTGTTTTGATCCTTTCAAACTCAATGTGCATTTAACCAGGGCCCCTTTTTTAGATTCCTGAAACGCTGTCTGTCGGCTTCTGCCACAAGCTCATGTACACTTCAGATGGCTTTCTTCACCACCTCACACTGGCCAGATACCTCCTCCAATAGGGATGCAAATACCCACCAGCTTCGTTTGGATCAACTAAATCCACGTGGTCACTGGCCATTGCATTTGTTTAGCCACATTCTCAAATGAAGTTCAAAATGCCTCTCCATCCTTCTCATCAAATTTAGATAATGCCTGGGTGTATTTAAACAGAACCGCATCAGGCCATTGGCGACTATAGGGTTGCTCAACCTCACTATTGTCCTCATCCAGCCTACCGTCTACCTTCATCTCCGCCTTCTATGTCAACTTTCCTCTCTAATTGCTAACTTTTGAAGTTGAACCTCTCTACTTTTCTTCTCTCTTTCTTCTTTATTTCCTTTTCTTTTATTTCTACTTTTCATCATAATTCAAACTATTTCAATTCCTTCTCATGTTCAAAGTAACTCATTTGAAATTGAATTCTAGCCATTTCAATAGATTCTGGGGGCGTTTCCACCAAATTTAATTGCCGAGCGATAGCTGTAATTATCTCTCATTTTCTCACAAACCCAACCCCAACTCCAGCTTGTCTGCCAATTCCTCCAGCTTTGCCTTCATTACCTTTTGTAAAACCCCCAACTTCACTTCTTTCACACCCAGAGAACTCTCAGTGACTGAAAGAATCTTTATTCCCAAAACACTGTTTAAACCAACCGAATTCAATATCCGGAACAAAAGACACTAACAAGTACCATACACGAACTTTGAACCCAATAGTCTCCCGGTGAAAAATTTTTAGTGTCTGCATGAGCTTTCTCTGGATGCTCTGGTTTCCTCCCACAATCTAAAGATGTGCATGTCAGGTGAATTGGCCATGCTAAATTGTTTGTAGTTTTCAGAGATGTGTAGGTTAGAAGCCTTTGTCGGGGTAAATGTGTAATAATAGGGTAGAAGAATTGGTCTGGGTAGGTTACTCCTCGGAGGTTGGTGTGGACTTGTTGGATCGAATGGCTAGTTTGCACACTGTCGGGATTGTAATTCTAAACCCAATTTGGTATTATCGAGTTAGAACCAGCCAAGAGTCCCTAGTTTGCTATAGATAAACTAAATGCCTCAAACTATTTTAAGAAGGTAACTTGGATGCCAACATTTCCTTATTTTAAAGTTAGATGTGAAGTGGGAGTTCCAGATGTGATGCTACTAGTCAAACCACTCACCATTGATTAAAATTCAATAAATTTAAACACTCTAATGAAAATCCATACACAGTGAAGAGTAATTTAGAATAATTTAGCTATTGGAAACCTTCACCGAATAATGGATACAGAACATTCGACTGTACTGCCTTTTCAGCCTCTCGAACCCGTTACAGAGAGGCAGGAAGTGTTTATTTAACATTTCAAGTCTGTTACGCATAAATATTAGTTTTAAACTAGTTGTGGCTTAGGAAAGACCTGATGTAAACATTAAAATTATAACTTTGGAAAAGACCAATTTTGAAAGTGTTAGGCGAGCCCTGTGAAAGGCTGATTGGAATACCCTATTCACAGGTGAAGGGATGGTTGGAAAATGCAAGGCCATCAAAATTTGGTATCGTAGATTCCAGAGCCAACGTGTTCCTATTAGTGAGATGGGCAAGGCTGGTGGGTGCAGGGAGTGCTGGATGGCTAGATATATTGATGCTCTGATCAATGTAAGGAAGAAGGCCTATGTCAGGTAAACAGAGCTGAGATCAAGTGAATCCCGAGAGGAGTATAAGGACAGTAAGTGTATAGTCAATGAGGAACTTCGGTCAGAAAAATGTGGACATGAGATTGCTTTAGAAATAGGGTTAATGCGGCATTGAAGAAATCCTACAAATCCTTTAGTGGCAAAGGATTAACTAGGTAGAGAATAGGGCACCTTAAAGATCAGTAAGGCTACCTATGTGTGGAACCACAGGAAATGGGAGGGATACGAAACAAGTATTTCTCCTCAGTATTTAGTGTGGACGAGTTTACATGAACGACCGAATGAAGAAATATATAGTGATATCTTGAAAGGTATCTGTATTACAAGGAGATGTTAGACATTTTACAACATATAAAGGTGAAAAAAACCCTTGGGACCTGATCACTTATATCCCAGAAGTTTGTGGGAAGGTCGGAAAGAGACTGTTCAGCCTTTTGCTGATATATCTGTATCATTGATTTCCACAGGTGAGGTGCAAATAGACTGGACGGCTGCCGGCATAGTGTCATTATTTAAGAAAGTAAGGAAAAACCAGGTAACTATAGACTGGTGAGCCTGACGTCAATGGTGACTAAATTGTTGGAGGTCATATTGAGGGAAAGGATGTATAAGCATTTGGAAAGACAAGGACTGAAGAGGGCTTTGCACGTTGAAGATCACAGCTCACTGATAAGGTGGAATTTTTGAGGAAGTGATTAAGATGATTGATGAAGGCAGGACATTGCATGTTTTCTTTCTGGAATACAGCAAGAAAACCATAATGTTCTACATGGTAGACTGTTTAGCAAGGTTAGACTGCCTGGAATCCAGGGAGAGATCTTCATTTAAATCTAACATTTTCATGAATATTGGAGACAAGGCATGACAGTGGAAATTTGTTCATTAAACTTGGAGACCTGTGACCAGTGACGTGCCCCAAAGATCAAGAGTGGGTCCACTGCCATTTGTTACTTATACAAATCATTTGCACTTGGGTTTATGAAGAATGGTCAGTAAGTTTGTAGATAATAACAAATTTGGTGGTGAAGTCGACAGTGAAGAATGATCTCTCAGAATATCATGGGACATTGATTAGCTGAGCTGAGGAGTGGCAGATGGAGTTTATTTTAGATAAATGTGAGGTGTTGCATTTTGGCAAGAAATATCAGGACAAGACATATAGGTAGGGTCCTGTCGAAAGTTGTCAATCAAGGAAAACTCCGTAGGACTCATAGAATCCGTACAGTGAGGAAACAAGCTATTCGACCCATCGAGGCCACACCGACCCTCTATACAGTATCCTACTGGACCACCCCCTATTCTATCCCTCTGTGCCTGCATTTCCAATGGACAATCCACCTCGACTACACATCCCTTGGTACAGTGCGCAATTTAGGATGGCCTTACCTGTATATCATTATACTGGCGGAGGAAGACATAGCACACAGAGGAATCTCACGCAGACACGGGGAGAATGTACAAACTCCACACAGTCAGTAATTCAAGGGTGGAATTAAATCCAGATCGCTGCCCTGTGAGGGACCTTGTGGTGCGGGTTCTCAGTTCCATGAAAATGCCGTCACAGATAAACAGCACAGTGAAGAAGGCACTTTGTGATCTTCCCTTTATTGGTGCGTGCTTTGAGTCTTAATATTAGCATGACATATTGCATCTGTACAGGACATCGGTTTGCCCACTTTTGTAATATTCCCTTTAATTGTGGTCAACCTGCTGTCGGAAAGATGTTGTCAAACTTGAAAGGGTACAGAAGAGATTTAAAAGAATATTGCAGGTGTTGGAGGGTTAACGTTTGAATAGGCTGGGATTATTTTCAATTGTTGAGGCTGAGGGTGGACCTTAACGAGGTTCATAAAATCGTGAGGGGCATAGATAAGGTAAACAGTCAATGTCTTTTTCCCCAGGATAGGCGAATCCAAAATTAGAAGACAAAGGTTTCAGGTGAGAGGAGAAAGATTTAAAAAGGGACATGAGGGGCAACATTTTCACACAGAGACTGCTGTGTGTATGGATTGAACAACCAAAAGAGGTGGTGGAGGCAGGTACAGTTACACCATTCAAAAAGGCATTTGGATGGATACATGCATGGGACGTGTTTAGTGGGAGATGGGCCAACTGCTGGCAAGGGGGACGAGATTAATTTAGGATATGTGGTCGGTGTGGATGACCAGACCGAAGGATCTTTTCCGTGATGTACATCTCTGAGAGTCTATTGAATTTTGAGTGTTTAACATGGGATCAGGAGGAGGCTATTCAGCTTCTGAATTCTGCCAGGTGGCTTGTTTGCTCAATTACTGAGAGTCAAAAACAAAAATGCATCATTCAGATTTTGATGGTGTTTTACAGAAACAGGAGAAAGGTTTTTCGTCAAGAAGAGCCGTAAAGAATGTGAAGAGGCCATTCAGTCCCTCAACTCCATTCCACAGGAGTAGCAGGGGAGCTCAGAGCTATTGGAGCCTGTTACTCAGGAGCACGAGGAGGACATGTATTTTCACAAAACTTTGGATTAGGAGGTAGTCACTCAGCTGCTGAAGACTGGGACACAGGAACTGGAGGGAGTCGTTCAATTGTTCGAGACTGTGAAAAAGGGAGAGTAGCCAGTCACTCAATTGCCCGAAACTGGGGCACAGGGAAATATGGAAGCGAGTGAGGCCCGAGGATCCTATTACGCAGGAACAGGAGGAGCTGACTCACTCCCCACCAGTATGGGACACTGGAGGAGAAGGGGGGTTTGCTTGGAACAAACAGAAATATAATGAATAAGTTGCCTTAGTGGTCCATTCAATCATGTCCCACCATTCACTAAGACCACGGCTGATCTGATGGTGATTCCCTCATTTTATTTTACAGAGATTCCGCTCTCTGCAGCCTGTGCTCCATTGTTGATCATGTTGCACACCCAGATGCTGTAACAACAGTCACCATGACTCATCCAGAGGGATGGGTCGAACCAGATGATTCAGGATTTGACGGATCGAATCACAGAGATGAAAACACAAAATAAACGTATTGCCAGATGTTTAGTTCTCTCACTTTCGCATCCAACTCACATAACCAGCCTATCCATTATACGTTCAGCATGGACACTGTGCAGATCCAGCTATCGTATTGCTGAATGCATCCCAGCAATATCCAGAATTGAACTCTGTGCAGCCCACACCAATACTTGATCTATAATCCTGGCCTAAATGTACAGTGTGAGGAGCTGGGCAGACCGCACTGATTCGTTCTTATATACACCCAGGCTGTTGCATTGTTTGGTAACACTGTGTTAGCTCCCTGCCCAGCGTGGGGAAACCTGCAGTCAATGCTGGAAGTGACAGGATGTGCAGCTACAATCCATTTACAGCTCTATATCTCCACTATGCCTTGACAAGAAGTGCCGTGGATGTGAAAATCACTGCGAGGGAGAGATGTAAGTGGAACCAGTTTAAATACCAATAGTTCTAATTAAGGCGAGTATCACCCCAGTATTTAAAGATAAAATAATTGAGATAATATCCAGTGAGGTTCTGTTAATGGTGCAAAGAAGTTAGAGGGGATGGCAATATTATAGTGGTTGCACTATAAGCCTCCAAATCAACAATGGGAATTAGAGGAACAAATATGCAAGGAGACTGGGGAGACTTGCAGGAACAATAGGGTTGTTATAATAGGTGACTTTAATTTTCCGAACATACACTGGGGCTTCCAGATGTTTAAGAATTTATACCGAATATAATTTGTTAAGTGTGTCCAGGAACGTTTCCACAAGCTATATAGCGGGTCCTACTCGGGAAATGGCAGACTCGACCTACTGGTGGGAAACAGGGCAGGATAGGTGGAGGAGGTAAAGTGTGGAAGCATTTTGAGAAAGGTGACTAGAGTTGTTATAATTTTAAAATAGTTATGGGAGGGACAAAATTGTTCCACAAATTTAAGTTCTAAATTGGGGCAAGACAAATTTTGCTCTAATTGGACAGGGGATTGCAGGGGATGATCGAAGGAGTTTGGTTCGAAGTAAAAGGATCTCGGGCAAGAGGGAGGGCTTAAAAAGTGAGATAGCTTGAGTTCAAGGTTTCTATTTTCCTTTGAGGGTGAAGGTAAAGTGAGGCTGGAAGAGAGAACCCTGGATGACAAGAGATATTGAGGCTCTGACCAGAAAAAAAGGATCAACGAAATAGACGTTTCGGGCAAAAGCCCTTCATCAGGAATAAAGGCAGTGAGCCTGAAGTGTGGAGAGATAAGCTAGAGGAGGGTGGGGGTGGGGAGAAAGTAGCATAGAGTACAATGGGTGAGTAGGGGAGTGAATGAAGGTGATAGGTCGGGAGGGAAGGTGGAATGGATAGCTGGAAAAGGAGCTAGGCATGTCGGACAAGTCCAGACTAGTCAAGGGGACAGTGCTGAGCTGGAAGTTTGAAACTAGGGTGAGGTGGGGGAAGGGGAAATGAGGAAGCTGTTGAAGTCCACATTGATGCCCTGGGATTGAAGTGTTCAGAGGTGGAAGATTAGCCGTTCTTCCTACAGGCGACTGGTGGTGAGGGAGTGGCGGTGAAGGAGGACCAGGACCTCCATGTCCTTGGCAGAGTGGGAGAGGGAGTTGAAATGTTGGGCCACGGGGTGGTTTGGTTGATCGGTGCGGGTGTCTCAGAGATGTTCCCTAAAGTGCTCTGCTCGGAGGCGCCCAGTCTCCCCAATGTATAGATGACCACGTCGGGAGCAACGGATACAATAAATGATATTAGTGGATGTGCAGGTAAAACTTTGATGGATGTGGAAGGTTCCTTTATGGCCTTGGATAGAGGTGAGGGAGGAGGTGTGGGCACAGGTTTTATAGTTCCTGCAGTGGCAGGGGAAAGTGCCAGAATGGGAGGGTGTGTAGTCTCCTCTACCTTGGGGAGTCTGGGCGCCTCCTAGCAGAGCGCTTTAGGGAACATCTCCGAGACACCCGCACCAATCAACCAATACTGTATTATTTCCCATAGTTCAAGGCTTTGAGGATTATGATCCTTCCGTGGGTGGTTAATACAATCTAGTAATTTAAATGGAAGATTCGTCTTGTGCATTATAACTTTTCTCCTACTCCTAGTATGAAAAGACGAGAAATAAACTCGATCAAATCCACTCTGCTGTAATATCAAATGTTCCTTGTCATCAAGGTGCATCTCCTGCAATAGGGCAAAATCCACCCTCTCTTTTTTAAGATGAGAAAGTACATTTTTCCTCTTGACTGGCAGATGGCTCCCCCAAATGTTTCAGGCACACTATTTAAGCACATCATTATCCATAACACACTGTAGCAACATTTGAACTCTCGACAGTTTCACATCAAATTACACATCGCAGAACATTAATGACAAAAGACTCATTGAGCCTAAAAACTGTACAAACTAAAACTACTACAACTAACAAACTCTAAAAACTTTCCAAAGCTAAACATATAAAAAACAAAGAACCAAACAAAATCCAAAGTGCCAATGACACTTGATAGGGGAATTTACCACATTCCCCGCCCACTGGGGACGCTTACATATCCCAAAACTGTATCTTCTGCCCTCTACCAATATGGCATTCAGGGCAATTAATAACAAAAATCGGGCTTCAACTGCCCTGAAGTCGGCACTTAGTCATCACAACCACATTTGTAACTCCGTCCAGCTTAAGCCACACCCCAGACACAAGCAAAGAAAGAGAAAACGAGAAGTAATACGAATGATGAAGTTAAAAGAACTTTACCCACCCCTGACTCTAATTTAACACTGGTTAATACCAGAAAAATTCAACAAAATTTCTTTAAGAGAAGAACATGACTATCTAAATATCCAGCTTACTTTAAAATGTCTACAAAGTTTTTGCTTTTTCTGGAGAGTCAGAAGAGTGTATGGATCCATATGGACTATGGTAAATAATACAGTATTTTGAATGTATATTGCCACCCGGCGCACCCTCTTAAAATCTTGTTGGATGCATTTTCCAAAATAAGTTATCTTTAATCGTGGCACCTTATTGTAGAAGGAGATTTCAACTGTCTTATGGTCTCACGGTGGACAGAATGTCCAAATGTCCCCCAATACCCTCCATATGGATCCATTGAAAGCAATATGGAGCATCGCTGGGTTCCATAAGGAATACTGAATCCCTTACTCTTCTCTTGATATCATCAAAAGATTTTCCTTTCTGAATCACTGCGACTTAACAGTCCTGAAAGAATTTAATCCTGGAGCTCTCGTGAATTAAAGCCATTGCAAACCATACTGAGCTTCCATTAGTTTTTGTTTATCCCCATAACTATGTAACTGCAAAAGGACAGGGTGAAGGCGTTGGTCTGAGTCTGACCTGCGCGCCATAACCCAATGAACTGCCTTAGTCTTCACTCGTCCCTCTTCAGCTTCGAACTGAAGGATTCACAGCAGTCAGATCTAGAAAAATCTCATTGGTGACCACCTGCTGTCTGGTCCAGCAGAACCACGATGTGAACATTCCTCACCCTGTCCCAGTTCAGCCAAGGTATGGACTTGTATTTCAAGGGCGAGGATCCTCTCCTGAGAGGAATCGACCGTGGTCTGTGTCAATGCAGTTCGGCGCTTGACATTGTTCTGTTTCCAAGGCTGTCAAGTTGCTGTGTTTGGAGCACAGTTGAGAACGGCTCTAGCCACGGCTGAATCCTTCTTCAATCATGGCTTCAATCATTTCACATACTTGGTGAACTCAGTGACCAAGGCCTGGTGAGTAACTGGGTCTATCGAACGAGCAGATTGGGTTGCAGCTACGGCCTCAGGCATGTTCGATGCTTCTGACAGGTGCACCACTTGTTGGGACTTACTCGATCCTTTCCCGTGTTTTGCCATTTCCCTTTGACAAAACGGGATTAGTAAAGATATTATCGCTCTTTCTAGTGTTGAATTTCAAGTAAATGGCTGGGATGGGGTGGGTTAGAGATCCACTTGGCCTGTGCTGTGATGCAGAGCTCAGTAAAGCAGACCTCCTGGATCATCGCCATCTTGGATTCCCCCTTAAGATTTTATCGATATTATCATTTCGTTTTAACTTATATTCCTGGATATTCTGGAGCCATGTCATTTGGTACCACTGTCTACACTTCCCCCACAACGCACATTCCTCCTAATCGCCGATAATCCTGAACTCCGTTGTTATTTATGAACCTTCTGTCAGTGCCGCAAAAATATTCAATATCTCTGCCTCCAATGTTCTGTGGGGAAGAGAGTTACAAAGGCCCACAATACTGAGAAATCAAAAATAAAACTCAAGATCTGAGTGTGAGATTAATTTTTCTTTGTCTCCTTATCTGAGAAAGCATATAATTACATTGGAAGCAGTTCGAAGATGTTTCATTTCACGTATTCCAGGAATGAGTACCTTACATTATGAAGGCTTTAACATGTCACTCTTGGAAAGAGAGTTGATCTTATTGAAACATACACGGCCTAGACGAGAGTGGATCAGATTGGGTATGGTCCAAATTTATTGTCATTTTCATAGAATCTCTACAGTGTGAAAGCCGCACATTCAGTCCATCAAGTCCACACTGACCCTCAGAACAGCATCCCCCCGGACCTGCACCCCTACCCTATCCATGTAATGCTGCATTTTCCATGACTAACCGACCTAATCTACACATCCCTGGGCACTATGGACAATTTAGCATGGCCAATCCACTCTAAGCTGCGGATCTTTGGACTGTGGAGGAAATTGGAGCATTGTGAGGAAACCCACAGAGATACCTGCTTAGAGATTGCTCAAACTCCACACAGAGCGTCGCCCGAGGTTGGTATTGAAGCCAGCTCCTTGGG
Organism: Chiloscyllium punctatum; assembly: GCF_047496795.1. NCBI lineage: Eukaryota > Metazoa > Chordata > Chondrichthyes > Orectolobiformes > Hemiscylliidae > Chiloscyllium > Chiloscyllium punctatum. The sequence continues at coordinate 10,660,695 of NC_092757.1, forward strand.
GATGTGAAGTAGCAGTGAAAACCACAGATCCACCATGCACATCCATTAGTTCTAGTAGGTATTTATGGCTGACTAAAGAAATCTGCCTGACTTGTTCCTGTCACTGAACCTGACTCGGTCTGAGACCTTTATGATCGGCCATATCACCAACCCGGTTACATTAAAATTTGTTGCGAGCAGTGGAGGAGTGTGACTAGAAAAGGAAACGGTGGCATCCTGCAACCTCAGTCAGAGCAATAATTAGGAAAATTCACCAAGTGGGCATTCATTCCAGTAGGAATTCTCTTTCCCAGAAGTTTGGGAGGACTGAATCTTTATATTATATCGAGGCTGGCTTCATCTGAATTTCCATAGACAGGTGAATCAGGGATAATGGTGCATGGAGAACAAAGTGCAGCTGGGTACACAATGGAATGAGCCGTGACCTTATTTACTGGTGGGGTAGTGTCAAAGGGCCGAATGGCCACCTCGTGTCCCTAAGCCCTGTGTTCTGATGTTCCATTCAGCCCTTCACACCTGCTACACAAGGGCAGATCGAGGCCATTCCGATGGTTAGGTGCAGTTTTGGAAATGTACTTGGAAAATCCAGCCTGGGTCAGGAATCGACCCGCACCCCCAATCTCTCTTTCCAGGCTTCCCCTCTCTATAACCTCTTCTCTAGATGTGGGTCATGTTACAGACCTAGATATGCTGGGAATACAGCCCCTATACCCCACCCACGGTTAACTCAAACAAATCACCTGCTGTCCCTCAATGCAACATTGTGCAACACGACTCCAGGAAAATAACCAATTAATTTCCAAAAGCATAACATGTAAAATTAATAAATAGTAACAGATGTAGGTCATTCGGCTCCACAGGCTAGCCCCTTCATTTATTAAGAACATCGCGGACCGACTCAAGGGTTCAACTCCACCTTTTGCCGACTCCTGTATCCCTCCACATCTCTCTGGGTTAGGGAATTCCAGATATTCACTACCTTCTGAGAGAATACATCACTTTGCATCTCAGATTGAAATCGATGTTCCTTATTCGGTATCTATGTCCTCGAGTTCGACACTCTGCCCAGGAGTGGGAGCAACTTCTCAACATCTACCTTCTCAAGCCCGCTCTGTATCTTGTATATTTCAACAGTATCCCTCTTCATTCATTTAAACCGCAATGAATAATCACCTCACCATTATAGGGATTCTGAATAACTCCACCATTTCATCTCTGGAAGCCGGCTAATGATCCAACCTGGTTACTTGCTGCATCAGCATGTTGACTGTATGTTTAATACACAGGAACACTCCAATCACTTCGTACTGCTCCTTTTTCTGGAAGTCCTCTCCATTAAATAGCAGCCTGTCTTTTGGTTCTCAGTGTCTTCCACAAACTCGGAAGTTTGCACTCAGTTCCCTCCTTCAGGCTATCAGCATAGATTGTGAATAACTGATGCCATCGAACTGATATGTATGGCACTCCAGCAGATACACCTTTATCATAAGGATCCATTAATCCTGACTGTCTGATGTCCATGTGTTAACCAATCATCATCATATGTTAATACATTATCCGTCATCCTACGATCTTCTGTCTTGAGTAAGATCTTTTATTCTGTTATACCTTGTGGAAAATCACTGGAAAGCCTCTTAACTACCAGGTCTGCTTTATCAAGTCCGCTTGTTACATTCTCAGGCATCTCCAGAAAAACTTTGCATGATTTTACAGTGCAAAATACAATTTCCCTTTCACAAAACCACACTGACTCTGCGTAAAGCTTTCCTCAATGTCCATGCTGGCCAGGTTTTCCAAACTATACTAGACCCATCTATTTTCATTTGGCCCATGTGCCTCTAAATGTTTCCCATTCATATGTTTGTCCAAATGAGTCTTAAATGTTGCAGCTCTACAAGGATTTATCACTCTTCCTCTGGCAGCTCATTCCATACCCACACCACCCTCTGTGTTAAAACATTGCCTCCTCGTCCACTTTAAATCTTCCCCCTTTCACCTTAAACCTTTGCCTTCTATGGTTGAACTCTCCCGTCCTGTGGAAAAACCCTTGTATATTCACCCAATCCATACCTCTCATGATTTCATAAACTTCTATAATGTCAGTCCACAACCTTCTACACTCCAATAATAATATCTTCAAGAACAAACATTTAAAGATAAGTGCTGCAAATTTGAAACTATATTAAACATGGCAGTAAAACAATACTCAGCCCAACCTTCATTCTGTTATTTGTCTTTCTCCATATTACAATATGGCCTTGTGTGCTTGTGTCTTCCTTATCTTGCACTCAATAGAGAGAACCCCTTTCCCCCTGTCACATCTTAATTTAAACCAGTTTTACATACTCTTCTTTTATCTTTTGTCACACCTTATTTTCCCTGTTACCCACTCCCTATCTCTGGATAAGAATTAAAAGCACATTTTCCAATCATTTTCAGATCTGAAAAGTGTCACACGAGACTTGAAACACTAATTCTGTTCCTCTGTCTCTGCAGATGATGACAGACCTGCAGAGTTTATCCAGAAGTGAATTTGGGTACAGAACAATTTTTCAATTCAACAAATAACGATCAATACTGGAAATAAAAATACCAAAAATTGCTGGAGAAACAGGGAGCTTTGTAGAAGGTTCATGGACCTGAAAGTTTAACTCTGCATTCACTCCAGAAAATTCTGCAACATCTTTAGCAATTTCTTCAGCAATTTCTGTTTTTGAACAATTTTCACCGACATTTGTCAAATATGCTCAAACATCCTGTCCAACATGGAGCGCCGTACATTGGGAACTGAACAATAACACATGGTGACAAGTTCCGTGACTCTGAAACTGCTTTAGTCTGGCATCACTGACACTGCAGTGCTCTGAATCATGGTCAGGGAGAAAAACTGAAAGAAACACATTCACTTCAAATACAGAAGATGGCATTACTGAAAGGAAAAGATTCAGATTAGTACCTAAAATTGATTGAGTTAAAGTAACAAATTGGAGGCGTGACACCAAGGAAAGAATTTCAGCAGAATGAGAATGTGAAAATGGAAGGGTTGCCGCATCAGAAATCTGAGTAGATCAGTGAATACAGGACAGTTGGGTGAATGGGTCTCGGTGTGAACTGGGGGACAGTCAGTAGAATTTAATCGTTGATATTGGAGCTTAAACTGGGTTATAATAGATGTTATAGGTCATAGCAGCAGCAGAAGCAGAATTGTATTCAATGACAATCTGTATCCTTTCCATCAGGATAAGCTCTCAGTCCACTATTACCATCAAGCAGATCTATGGTTCAGTGACGAGTGTGGGTGAAGATGCCAGGGTCAGTACCATGTGTATCTTTACCTGATGACAACGCATTAAAGCTACCGCAATTTACATTCGAAACAGCAGAACTAACATCGGGTTCAGAGGCAGTATTGATCCCACGACTAACAAATCTGATCTAAGCTCTATCATCCTGCCAAATCCAAGCATAAATGTCGATGAACCATTAAACAACTTACTGGAGGAGAGGACACCACAAATATCCCCATCCTAAATAATGGAACAGTCCTGTACGTCAATGTAAAAGTCAAGTATGTGGTTTCTGCACTATCCTCAGTCAGACATGTTGAGTCGATAATCCACATCACCCTATCATGATGCCCACAGAATTACAGATGAAAGTCTTCAACCAATTCGATTCGCTGCAGGTGACATGAAGAAACAGGTGAGCACAGTACATACGACAAAGGCAATGGGCCCTGACACCATTCCTGCAGCAGGGCTGAAGACTTGTGCTGCACATCAAGCCGTGTCCCTGGCGAAGCTGTTTCATTCCAGTCCCAACTCTCACATCTCTCTGGCAATGTGGAAAATTACTCAGCTATGTCCAGTTCCCTAAGAGGGGAATAAATACAATCTGACCACCCCATCAGTCCCATCACGACAGTAAATTGGTGGGAGTTTTTTTTTTAACAGAGTTGTCAAGCAGCACAGAAATAACCAGCTCAATGTGGTTTCTGATAGGTCCCCATGTGGAGATAGTGCCGTTGTGGAATTGTCATTGGATTACTAATAAATACCAGGCTAATGCTTGGGCAGCTGGTGGCAGCTGGTGGAATAATAAAAACAATTATTAGCATATCGAGATCTAAAATCTGGTGTCAGTAACAGTGATCTTGTGTCCAATGTTGATTGTAAACATCGATCCCCTTACCCAATGTACTTTCAGGAAGTGAATCTCCCGTGCTTTCCTGGTCTGGCCTAAAAGTGATTCCAGACACACAGAGATGTGATCAACTCTTCAATGGTCTCTGAAACAGCCAAGCAAGACACTCAATTGAATCAAATTTTCCGAGGTCTTAAAGGATATACCCGGAGAGAACAACAGGCCCCAACCTTGGAGTCAGAAAAGGGAGCAGGAAATAGTGTCCTGTTGACCTTGCAGAGACCTCCTTCCGAACGTCTGACGGTTTGTGACAACATTTACAGTGCTTTCCCACAGACTGCATAGAAACATCGGGAAATGAGTACGTCACACAATGCATTGCGCTTTCCCTGTGCTAGTTAATGGCAGAACATCTCCTTCATGCAGTTTTACCCATACAATATTCGTATGCCATAATATGTTGAAACATTGTGAAATATAAAATGAGAACTGTTGTAGTCCCTTCAGCCCATCAATTTTGCTCCTCCATTTAATATACAGGCAGTTCTCTGATAACGCATGTTGATTAAATACAATTTGGCTGCAATGTGATTCGTGAACCTTTTTCCATAAAGTGAACTCCCGTTCATTGTGACGCAATTCCTTGCTGGGAACCAACTGAACAGCAAAACCTAACAGCAGGATCCTCTGTCTGCAAAATGTACAACAATGTGTTCAGCTAAAACAGGAATATAATCCGCTCTGGAAGCCTTGAAAATGAGCCTGAAACGGGGAATTGTAGTATCCATTTAGAAATAACTTTATTTCAAACTGTGGGGAGAATCTTGAGGAGAACTGGAATTTCCCCATCGGCATCACGTGATCAGTCAGCCTCACGCACTTTCTGTTGAAGAGTGTGCTGAAAGGTACACTGTTGTAGTCAGTGACTGTAGTTTGAAAGTGTTACATTTAGAGGACAGTTTCATTACAATATATGATTTAAAGATGTATTTTAGACTGTGCTAGTGTGTGTATTAGACTAAAATTAACTTTGCTTTTACTGATATTTGGGGGGTTTGTCCCTTACCCTCTTTTTTTCCCATAGACGCCATTATTAATATTGGACGATTTTGTACAACACAGTGTTGCACAGGAACACAGCGACTGCGTTATTGGAGAACAACCTGGACTGATAGCTGATCTATCTTCACACGATACTCCTGCTCTCTCCATATCCCTATAATTTCCAGAAATCCTTACTTATATTCAGCGCCTTTGTTTCCACAGCCTGATCTGGGAAAGAGTATCCCTGGTTCGCCACTCTCTGAGTGCAGACATTTATTCTCATCTCAATGCAAAGTGGCCTGTCTGTACCTAATACTGTGACCCATTGTTTTAGACGTCCAAGCCAGGGAATTACCGTCCCTGCTTCCAATCTGTCTCGCCCTGTCAGAGTTTTCACATATATTTCACTGTGATCACCACTCATTTTCCTAAACGGCATGGAATACAAGCCCAGTCGCCCCAAACTCTGCTCCCACAACAAGTATGTCATCCCATAGATCAGTCTGGTCATCCTTCACTGCTCTCCCTTGATGTCAGGTTTGTCCTTTGTTGGGTAAGGAGACCAAAGCTGCACACAATACTGCACAATGTTCGAGATGGGTTCTCACTAAGGCCCTGTACAGATGCAGTAAGATACTCTTACTCCTGTACTCAATTCCCCTGAAATGAAGGTGAGTACACCATTTATCTGCCTACCTGCTTTCTGCTCCTGCAATATTGCTTTCAGTGACTGATGTACAGGGAGATACAAATTCATTTCAATGTTCCAGTTCCCCACTTGCAGGTTCTATTTACAATGTGTGCCATGTGTACAATGTCTATATACAGTGTGCCAAAGCCATTCGCAGTTTTGACTTCTTGCTTCAGAACTCACTGCCCTACATGTACCTAGAGGGCTGCGCAGAAATAAACAAAAATGCAGCTTAAGTTCCTTCATAGAACAACATTTTTCAACCACTTCCTTTTCAAATGAGAGGCTGCCTTTTTATTGTTTCCATCAAAGTGCACAACATCTCATCTCCCCCATTGGTCTCCATCTGCCACGTATTTTCCCAGTAATTTCACTTGTCTCAGTCACTTTGGAGCTTTTTTACATCCCCCTCACCCACTCACATGCTGACATCATTCAGTGCTGTCAGCAGAATTTGGAATGTTGCAAAAGAGCCCCTCAACCAAATATATAATGTGTATTGGGAATAGCTGGGGCCCAAGCCACGATCCTTGCTATATCCTCCTGGACTTCCATTTTAAAAAAGAAACATTGTTTTATTCCTACTCAGTGTTTCCTGCCAGCTCTCCCATTCTAAAACCATGACCATATATGAGACTCAGTCCCACAGGATTCGAATTCGCACAATAGGCTTGGGCTTTATCAAAAATCTTTCTGAGATTCCACTCTTATTGCATTGATACCTACTCCATAATTTTGCTAATAGCCACTATCTCAAATATGATTCACATTTCATAAATCTCTGTTGATTTTGACTATGCCCATTAATGTCAGTCCGATACTTTCTTTAAACTGTTTAGTTGCTAATTTCATTCTATTCCCTTTTTCTCACCAGACTAAAGATCCCTATTATTGCTAGGAAGTTTTGTTTTTTGTTTTGTTTTCCTCTGTGGTGACACATCTGAAGTATTTGCTCCGTAGTTCTGCTATTTCCCTTTCCTCAATTATCTGGTATCAAACTGTAAGAAAGGTGCACATTTATTTCTCTTAGTTTTGCCATTGGCATATTTTCAGAAAATATTACAAGTTATGTCTTATAAACTTTGTTAAGATATTCTTCAGAAACCTATCAATTCATATTTTAAGGTACTCAGTGATTGGCCTTCTACAGCCACACAATCACAGAAGCAAAGATACTGTACCATCAGAAATACAGCACGGTCTAAATGAGGCCCATTTCCCGATACGATACCCATAGCCGTGAATTTTAAGGCATTTCAAGAGCACAACAGTGTATTTTCTAATGGTTTTGAGTTTATCATGATAACTCCCCTCTCAAGAATTGCATTTCAGACCCCAACACACTCTGGGTGAAAAGCAATTTTCAAATCCTCACTAAACCGCAAACCCTTGACTTTATAAGTGTGGCCCTTTGACTAAAAGGAACAGCTGTTGTCCATCCACTCATTCCATGCTCCTCGTAATCTTATGCTTCTGAATCACGTGCCCCTCAGCCTCCTCTCCTCCAGTCTAAACAATCAAATGTTATCCTGCTTCTCTCCATAGCTGATATGCTCCATCCTGGTGAATCTCCTCTGCACACCCTCCTGTGCACTCACATCCTTCCTGTAATGTGGTTTCCAGAACTACACACAGTATTCCATGTTGGCCACACCAAAGTTCCGCATTGCTCTTATAATTTGTGCCTCAATGAATCAAGGTTATGTTTACACCTATGCTTTCCCAAATTGAGTATTAACCTGTCCATCACATTCAGGGATGTGTGTAGAAGCACCCTCTGACCTTCCTAGTGTGCTGTCCCCTGTCTGGTTCCTTCTTCCAAAATGTATCACCTCATATTTATTAGGGTTACATTCCATCTGCCATTGAACTTCCCAGCTGACCATTCCATCTGTATCTTCACGTAAGTTAAGGCCTTCCTCCTCACTGCCAACCAACCAGTTAATCTGCGTATCAAACACAAACTTACTTATCACACTCCCCACACCTCGTTCATATTCACAGCGACATCATTTATGATTACCACAAATATTAAGGTTGAAAATCACACAACATGAGGTTAGATTCCAACAGGTTTGTTCGGAGGCACTAGCTTTCGAAGCGCTACTTTTTCACCAGGTGGAGCTAGAGAAACATCCTGTTAATTTCCAACTTGTCACATGTTTTGTGACTTTTATACATTTCACAGTGACCCATCTCTCATTCTTTGAAACTCTAGAGAACACAGGCGGAGTTTCCTCATCACGCAATCTTGCCAATTGAGGGAGTAATCTGGAGAATGTCCATTGAACTTCCTCTGTGGTCAGTATATTCTTTCTCAGATTTGTTGACCAAAACTGAACGCAATATTCCAGGTACAGTACTCACCAACACGCTGTTAAACTGCTTCAACATCTCTTTACATCTATATTCTGACTCCCTTAAAGCAAGGCAATCCAAACATTAACTTACCACTTGCATATATTCCTCCAAATACCCTTCACATTCATTGCATTTACGAACTCATTATGTGAGTTCTTATAGAAAGCCTTCTGATAATCTAAAATATGCCAATTGTACTGGTTCCCCATTATCTATGCTGTAAGAATCAACTTCAAACAATTCCAAAGCTTGTCAAGTATGATTTCCCTCTCAGAAATACATATCGATCCTCTCCAATGTTGCTGTTAATTTCTAAATAACGAATATCACATCCTATATAATAGACTCCAACAGTTTCCCCACAAAGGTCAAATTAATTGGTCTGCAGTTCTCCACACTATCTCTTCTTCCCTTTGTAGATGCTTGGATCACTACCGTTCATCTATAGTGCTTGGATCACGTTTACTAATGTTCATTTATCTACAACGGCTTCCAGACTATGCAGAATGGACTGGGAAATTTCTATTAGTGGTTTATTTCTGAAGATTTTGGTATGAAGTACATCTGGTTTGTCAAGGTTAACAATGCTCAATCCAGCTGTATGTTCAAGTAGAGCCTTGTTACTGATATAAATTGACTTTATGTCTTTCGATCCACAAGTCCTGTATGATCACTTCGTATTTCTGGGTGATTTTCTGGATCTTTCTCCATGAAGACAGATGCGAGGTAACTGGTTATTTGCTTGGCTATTTTCCTGTTATCCATAATAAGCTCGTCTCTCCTGATTGCAGATTTCCACATTTGACTATGCTTCTCTCTTTCCTTTGAAATATAGAACATAGATTTATGCAGTCTTTGTGTTCCTGTTTTTTTGCATGCATGGTCGCTTTATGATTTCCTTACCCGTTTCATGGCCCTCCTTTTCTGGATCGTAAATTTCTGTGAATTTTCAGGATTCCACAATGTCTGGAATTCTTCTGAAGTCACTTCCTGTGATTTATATAATCATTAATTTATTATGTTAATCATTGTTAACTCACTTTCTCACTCTTGGGTGTTTTACCTGAAATAAATAGACATATTTTTCAGACTTTGTAGTATTTCTATAAATCTCCTGGTCCTGACCATATATATTCAGGAACACTGCAGGAGGAAAGGAAAGAAACAGCGGGGGCCCTGGTTAGTACTTTTGCATCATCGGTAGCCAATGGGTGAAATCGTGGAGGACTGGAGGGTGGTGAATGCTGTGCCGTTATTCAAGAAGGGCTACAAAGAAAAACCGGGAACTATGGACCAGTAAACCTAAAATCTGTGGCAGGTAAATTACTTGAGAATATTCTGTGGGAGAAGATAAACATGCATTTGGAAAGACAGGGCCTTGTGAATGGGGGATTATGGCTCACAAATTTGTTAGACTGCTTTGATAAAGTGACCAGTAACTTTGACAAGGGCATGGTTGTATATATAGTCTACATGGATTTCAGTAAGACCTTCAATAAGGTTTCACATGGTACTCTGCTCTGGAAGGTTAGATCACATGGAATTAAGTGGGAACTGGCAAATTAGGTCCAAAATTGGCTTGATGATAGGAAAAAGAGGGTAATCGTAGAAGGATGCTTGTTGGACTGGAGGCCTGTGATGAATGGAATACCTTAGGGTTCGGTACTGGGACGTGGACAGTGAGGAAGGTTATCAGAAATCTCAGAAATTACAGCATTGCTTTGATCAGGTGGGGAAGTGGGCCAAGAAATGGCAAATGGAGTTTAATTCAGATAAGTGTGAGTTCTTGCATTTTAGAAAGTCCAATCAAGGCAGGAGTTTCATGCTGAATGGCAGGGCCTTAAGGAGTGCAGTGGAACAGAGTGACCTTGGAATTCAAGTGCACGGTTCTCTGTAAGTGGAGTCCCAGGTAGACAATGCACTGAAAAAGGCATTTGGCTCACTGGCCTTCATTAGTCAGAGCACTGAGTATCGAAATTAGGGAGTTATGTTGCAGTTATACAAGATGTTGGCGAGTCCATACTTGTAGCGTCATGTTCAGTTTTGTTCACTTTGCTCGATGAAGGATGTTATTAAACTGGAAAGAGTGCAGAAGAAATTTACAAGGATGTTGCCAAGACTCAATGGTCTGAGTTATAGTGAGAGGTTGAACAAGCTAGGAGTTTTTACATTAGAATGTATGAGGCTGAGGGGGATCTGATAGTAGTGTATAAGATCATGGATAGAGTGAATGCACTCAGTCTTTTTTCCCCAGGATTGGGCAATCACGGACTAGAGGGCATCAATTTCAGGTCAGAGGGGAAAGAGTAAAAGGGAACCTGAGGGGCAAATTCCTTTACACACAGGGTGGTCTGCATATGGGATGAGCTGCCAGCAGAAGTGGTTGAGGCGGGTACATTCACAAAATTTAAAATACATTTGGACAAATACACAGGTAGGAAAGGATTAGAAGGATATAGGGAAATGGCAGGGAAATTGGGTTAGTGTGAATGGACATTTGGTTCGGAATGGACCAGTTTGGGCCGAATGGCCTGTCTCCGTGCTGGAAGACTATATGGGTCTAACAACCATTGTTCTCCTCCTGAATGTTACATTGTACTTTCCCAATTCACTGGAGTGAACTTGACCCTCTAACCTCTGGGCTTCCATGATGTTTGACCAGAATGTTCAAACATTCCACATTGAATACAGACGCCATGTAAAATACAACATATTAATGTCACTACTCCTCCAAAGCTGCTTCAGAGCAAGGTTAGTAATTAGTGCTTCCGTAGACAATAGACAATAGACAATAGGTGCAGGAGTAGGCCATTCTACCCTTCGAGCCTGCACCACCATTCAATATCATCATGGCTGATCATCCTTAATCAGTATCACACAACACCAAATCCGAAATAATCTGCTCTCTTGTTTGGTTCACAACAGACTCTCCAACCTACCTGATATACACTTATGGTATTTAATTTTCACAACATTAGCAGTCACTTAGTTAACTCAATCTCGATGCAAATTGACACCATCCATTATTACTGCAGAACCCAGGAGTATTTGTTACTCATTCACAGGATGAGGGCTTAGCTGGATAACCAGCATTTACTGGCCATGCCAGAGCGCAGTTCAGCGTCGCCTTGGATCTGGAGTGGCATGCAGGCCAGACCAGATAAGAACAGCCGTTTCCTTCCCTAAAGGACATTAGTGAACCAGATGAGTTTTTCCAACAATCAACAATGGATTCCTGATCATCATAAACCCTTGACATGGACAAAGTACCCTGATCATCAATAAACCCAGATACTTATTGAATTCAAATTCCACAATCTGCCATGTCAGGATTTGAAACCATGTCCCCAGAACATTACCTGGGTCTCTGGGTTAAGAGCCCAGTATTAATATCAGATTACTTACAGTGTGGAAACAGGCCCTTCGGCCCAGCAAGCCCACACCGCCCCGCCGAAGCGCAATCCACCCATACCCCTACATTTACCCCTTACCTAACATTACGGGCAATTTAGCATGGCCAATTCACCTGACCTGCACATCTTCGGACTGTGGGAGGAAACCCACGCAGACACGGGAGAACGTGCAAACTCCACACAGTCAGTCGCCTGAGGCGGGAATTGAACCCGAGTCTCTGGCGCTGTGAGGCAGCAGTGCTAACCACTGTGCCACCGTGCCGCCCTATGTCACAGCTTCCCTTTGAGTATAGTTGCATATCTAATTTCCAGAGCATATGATGCAGAATATTTGCGCGACAGTTTTGATTCAGATATATATCACAAGTTTGTTACTCCTTGCTATTTGTAAGACCCACCCACACTGATTCTGTGGAATCTGAGGGACAGAGCCTGTGTCGTTATAAGTGATAGACTTGGATAAGGCATTCTGGGAGGCACACCTCGATGCTGAGATGATCTGCAGACATGCCCAGCAATACAGGACAAACATCAATATACATTCCGCTCTGTCAGGATAAGTGTCACTGTATATTCTCACTGTTCCCTCGACTCACTGTATATCTGTTACAGCACCTACCCTCAACCAAGGCTCACACTCTACCTCCAATAAGGCTCAAGCACGACCACTTCCACTGTTACATTCAGAACCTTCCCTCCCCCACATTTTCTCTCCTTGATGCAATAGCCCCACACACTAATAGCACTACATGGATACAACACTATGGACAGACTCCCTCCGGCCACCTCACCGTGTAACACCTCACCTACCACAGCACTACCAGCAGTGCCAACAACTCCCATCCTCACTCATTCTCTCCCTTTTTCCCATTTCATGAGAAACAGCCTGGAATTGGACAGAAAGGGCCACGCCGGGTGGTGGAGAGCTGGAGTACCGTTCCCTCATTCCCCTACCCTGATATGTGGGGATGATCCTGGAGAGAGCCAGAGAGGACCAGGAGGCCTTGTGTGGAGATTCTGAAACATCCACGTCCCACCAACCGAATAACGAGTATTGTTCAGTAAAGAGCAATTCTCAATTCAAACCAACAGTCAGTTATAACTTCATCTCTCTCACTCGCAGAACAGATACCCCATTGCACAGAGATGCAGGCATTGAAATACACAGACGTATTGGTAAATACCCCAATATACTAACATACACAATGCATACAAGGAGATAAGCATGCACAAACGGAGAAGCACACAAAGACATAAACAGTCACACACAAATGCACACAAACACAGATAGACACACACAGGCTGATACAAAGACAGACAGACACAGTCACATAAATGCAAAAGTAACAAGCACATGGACACACACACATAAATACACATTAAGACACAGACACGAGTGCCGTTAAGACAAATAAATAAGTTTTTGATTTATAAAGAGATCAATGATTCGAGGGAGAATGTAGGAGAATGATGTTGAGGAACATATTAGAAATGACTGAATGGTATATCAGACTCGATAGGCCAAATGGTCTAATTCTGCTCCTTTTTTAATGCTCGTGTGGTGTTATGCTATCAGGTATTTTCTTCCTGAGACAGCAGCAACATATTTGATAGGAAACAGTCAGTGGTAATGTTGGAAAATATTGGAGGGCAGAATGGTTAATGTCTATTCCTAGTTATTGTACCACTACATCCGAAAAGGGGCAGTAATTTGATATGATATTAACACAGTTTTTAAAATATGTGTCCCACAATGAAAGAAGGATTTCCCTTTCCCTTGGCTGTTCTGCTATCTGTGGTGTCCTCATCCTCAGGGAGCAGTGATGACTCGGTTAATATAGGTATTTTAGTTTGAGCTTGACTGATCTTTGCCGGACAGGAGAGTCAATGTTTATTGGAAACAGACAGGAGACGGATGGTCAGACACACTCGGATCAGCCATGAGCATTCTGAATGGTGCCGCTAAATGGCCAACTGCTGCCCCTTTCCAATGTGTTGTTCCCTTGATCCACGCTCCCGGCCGTTACAGAGATATACTGCTGCCCCTATCCCATGTGTTGCTCCCTCAATCCACCTCCCGGCCGTTACACAGATATACTGCTGTCCCTACTCCAGGTGTTATTCCCTCAACCCACCTCTCAATGCTATTACAGGGTAGAGGACATCCCATTCACCCAGACTGGATCGTTACAATGAGACGGGAGGAGACCATTCTGCCCCTCCGAATAATTGCACAGGAATATAGGATGAAGTTATTCAGCTCGTTGAGTACATTACACAGCCCAGGACGAGGCCATTCAATCCGCCTGAACTGCTGCACAGAAACAGGGATGCTGTCACTAATAGGATATAGTAGAGATATATGATGTTCAATATAAAACTGTAACTAGTTGTGACTCAGCGATCACTGTAGTGTCATCAATGATCAATAATTTATGTAAAATATCTGGATGAAGGGACGGAATGGATCAAAGCTGAACTACCTTGTACACCTAAATGATCATTCAATAGATCTTCAAATGGAGGTAGCGAATCTGCATTATGATGTAGACAGGGAAGGTTAGTGAGTGTACCCTCAGCAGTAATAATATAATGTGAGTTGTCTATTGCAGTCGGGAACAATTTAAATGCAGAGAGATTGCAGAACTCTGTAATGCAGATGTTTTTCATATTCTTGGTACATGAATCATATGAAGTCTGTCTGCAGATGCAGCAAGTGATTCGGAAGGTAAGTGGAATGATGTTGTTTGTGGCAACGGGTATTGGGATTAATTAGGAATATTTCACTGTATCTGTACAGGGCATTGCTGAGACCACATCAGATACACTGGGTGCAGTTTTGATCCTCTAAACTAAAAATACAACCGGATACAATTCCTTTCAAAGATGTTCAAAGATGCTACCCTTTACTCATTCCTGAAATGAAGGCCTTTTGTTATCGGGGATTATCTGTTTAGATCTGAGATGAGAAATCTTATTAAACCACCATTTTCAGAGAGGTGTTTCAGCTGGATAGATATTTTCTCTTGTTAAGAAGACTAAAGCTAGATAATAATTTTTTGAATGAGATGCATTGGTATTAACACAAATACTATGAAGATATCAACCCATTTTTAAAAATTACGCAGATGTATATAGATATCTCATCAAATCATCAAATGGACACATTGTTTTCTTTGGAGAGACGGTGTTAGGGGAGGGCAGGGAAATATATCCCTGGTGGTGGGGTCCGTTTGGAGGTGGCGGAAATGACGGCGGATGATATGCTGTACATGGAGATTGGTGGGGTGGTCGGTGAGGACATTATTTTATTTTGCTAATGAAAGGCACTGTGCACAACAACAACAATGATGCTGCATACAGCATACAGTCTATTATCATTCATTCCAGAGAATGTGCATGGAGAGTGCACATGGTCCAGTTTGGTGTTCAGTTGACATTCTTGTATTTTTCCACACAGACGGAGAAAAATATTACTTGCTTCAGAAGCAGCAGCCAATTGGTCTCTCTCTTACTTACTTCTGCCTGAAAACAAGGCGTGAGAGCAGAAAACTCCTGAGTCATCTTTACCACTCGTGGAGGATTCCTGATGAGGATTCATTGGAAACTCTGTACAGCTCGAAGCAAAGGGAATTCAGCCAAATCCAACTGTTCCGGAAAAAATCCGCATTCCCAGACATTTGTGTGAGCAGAATAAGTTGAAAATCAGAAAAAAAAACATTTGGGACACTCTATCATTTTACCATTAGTTCACAGTTCTCAGATTTTTGAAGAAAAATTATCCAGTCCGATACCTATATCACTGGACACAGCACTCAACTGGTTACATTTAAAATTTGCTTTCACCAATAGAGGAGTGGGAAAAGACATGAATGACCCTCCAACATTGGTCAGAACACGAATAAGAGATTCTCATAGGGTTGTCAATGTGTGAATTCCCTTCCACAGAAGATTGTGATGCATGGATATTTCCCTTTGCTCAAAATTGTCTATGTAAGACATTTGAAAGACAAATGAATGTAGGAAAATGGTACACTGACAGAAAAGTGCTTAGACCTTAATCAGATCATAGTGCATGGTAGAGCCTCACTCAGAAATGACTCAAAAGTGCTTTGCTCTCTCTGATTACAACATGCAATAACAGTACATCCAGGAAAATTACATTTACTTTGAAATTACAGAAAATGAAAACATAAGGAACAGGAATAGGTCATTCGGACGGTAAAGCCATTGTATCCGATCATGGCTGTTCGCATTAACTCCTCCTTAATGCCCAGTTATTCACACTCCTCAGCTCTCTGACAGGTCAAAGATTCATGTACCACCCCATTAAATACTTTCAGTGATGTAGCTCCCCGAACTCTCTCGTCCAGATAATTCCTGACATTGATTCCCCTCTGTGAGAGGAAAACACTCTCTGCACATACACCGTCACCTGTTGATGTGAACAAGAGGTGAACAAAACGGCTCAGGAAAGAATGAATGACCTTGATATCAAGGCAGTAGTTGACTAAGGATGTCATCAAGACCACCTACTTATCTGAGCTTAATGAAAATCAGGTCTCACCTCCTCACTGGTTGGGGTCTTTCAGAGCATAAAGGACGATGTTTGTGGTCGGTGGCCAACAATCCTCACAGTCCCGGGACATCTCTTCAGGAGATCCTCAGATTAACTTCCTCAGCACAAATATCTTCAGCTCCTTCATCAACGTCTATGTGCCCCCATTCCCGGCGCCCCTCATCTATCCCAAGATCAGAAGTGGAGTGATCACTGAAGATCACACAATATTCAGAACATTTTGTCCCCACTCAGCTTCTGAACCAGTCTGTGTCTATATTCAGCAAGACCCAAAAAACATTCACGTTTGTGCTGTTAAAGTGTCGGTAACATTGATGTAACAGAACGGCCAGACACTGCACATTTCCACAGTTAAAAGAGGAGCTCATTCAGCACCTCAAGCTGGTTACACCCGGATATGTGGAAACCATTCAGCCCATCGAAATGACTGAACAAGAAGAGGGACAGCCCATTCAATCCTCCTGCCTGTTCCACAGGAAGAGGAGGCGTCTGGTCAGTACATTGAACTGTTAAACAGGAACAGGCAGAGTTCAGTAAGACCCCTAAACCTGTTCTATGGAACCAGGAGGAGACCATTCACCCCTCGAGACACTTATACAGGAATAGGAGGGTGTCATTGATGCTCCAACCTGGAAAACGAACGGAGCATAGACTGCACTCATAGACTGCTCACAATGCTCGTCGTGGCTCCATTGCCTGTGGAACAAATGATTGTTTAACGTGTTTTGCTGGCAGTGAGGAAGGAATCAAATGTTTTGTGCCAAACCTCAAGGAGGCATCTTCCATCTCCAAGAAGACAGACCCATGTTCTTCGTGGGGGTCAGAAGCTGGTGGGGATAGTTAACTGTTTCAGAATGAAGGTGTTGTGGCTCCTGTCGCGATGGAGGATAACGTGAAGTTCTATGTATGGTCACACAACAAATGCACTGGATTAATGTTGGAAGAGTTTATCGAAATGGGGAGTGGCGTGGACTGAGAGGAACATTCTCAGAGTCTTTTAAGCCATTGAGAATTATGTAAACCAAGTTAAAAAAAAACATGAAATTTATCACCGTATTAGTTCTGTTTGGAATATAATGAGTGACTGTCCATTACCTTAAGTTTCAATGCAATCACCTCTTATTCTTCAAAGCGCTACAGATCCGCATGCACTCCTGATGGCACAATCATCCCAATAATTAGTCTGGTAAAACTCCTTTATACTGTTTCTGCCAAGAGGATTATTCCTTATAAAGGAGAGAAAACCTGTGCACAATACTCCAAATACTATCTCAACAACACTCTAAGGTTGATCACAACAATTCTGTTCCATCACTTAGCTTCCTCAGCTTCTTTCCGGTGGTATAAAAAGCCATTTCTTCTCTCTGCACTGCGAATGATGTGGAATTTTGAAGTTTCTTACATCTGTGCGTCAGTCATCACCAGAGGTGTCAATGTGGATGTATATCACGTTCAGAGGGACTCGATCAGAAAGAATTCACTTGAAACAGGGAATGGTCACCCACCTGAATGGAAATGACTTGCAGGAAAATGGAAATCAGGCAGAGAAAGGGAGCTAGCTTTCCTTTTGTTCTTCCCTCACGGGATGTGTGCAGCCCTGGTCAGGCCAGCATGTTATGCTGATCTTGAACTGAGTGGCTGATCCAGCTGTTGCACAGGATAATAAAGAGTAAACCATATTACTGTGGGTTTGCAGTCACACAGAGACCTGAACATGAAAGGATAACCCATTGCCTTCTATAGAGGACATGAGACAAACAGATATGCTCAACCGTAGTTTAAAACTAGTGGTGATGGTTTCATTTGCATTCCATCAACTTCCTTCATGAGACACCAAAAGATTATTATTCTGTGCCGCTTGATTATGAGTAAATGACTTGACCACCATGCACTGTCTGTCCATGTGACAGATTCTGTGGAGAGGACAAATTAGTCAGCTCAAGTGACGGAAGCATAGTTAGAAGGGACTTGAAACGGTTATATCTGAATTTACCAAAGGCACAAACGGTGGATTATTCAGCAGCTGCATTGAGGCTGAGAAGGTGACTGAAATATCCTGATAGTGGTCTTGGGCAGGATTGGTGAGTGGGGAGAATACATAGAAATGTAAATATGAATGAAGAAAAAAGATAATGGAAATTAGGAACAGTCTGGTTTCTCGGCGCGTATTGCTGAGTAAGCTGTGAATAGTAATTTGCTAGTTATAATCAGTAAGGAATAAAATTTTTGACTGGATCTGAAAATGATGACTTGCAAATTTTAAAATTTGAATATGAACAGCAATTCAGTACAACTCAGCTTAATGGTCAGATGGAATGACTTACCAGGAACACCAACTATAGCGAGGATAGGATAGTAACTACCTTGAGTAATCCAAAGGATATCTACGATCCGTGAGGCTAATGATATCCAAGGCTGAGAAAGGGAGAAAAGACCCTCCGATAAACTCCAGTCTGTTATTGCAATATTCCAGTCTAAGGTTCTCAGATTCTGATCCATTAATGGAACATTCCAATCTAATGTCCTCAGATTCTTATCTCTCCTCCCCCTGTCTCTCTAGCTACTGATCCCTGTTCGTCCAGTCATTGTTGCTCCCGCCCATACTGGGATAACACATTGAACCGAGTCCTTAATTACAGAAGAGGCAAGCCCTCCAGTGACACAGCTCGGATCCACGGAGAATGACATTAATCACAGTCACTGAACAAATAGCTCCAGCCAACGCCTTTCAATTCAATATTGTTTTATTCAAATTCAAAACAATGATTCAAACTGTCATTTTCTGGATTGGATCTGTGAGGGTGACTGATGGAACAAATCTTGAGGCCGATAGATCAATTGAGTGTAACCATTCAATCTGTCTTGGATGCAGGAGTAATGCCATAAGTTTATCAGAACGTAAACACGTGTCTCTGATTATAAATGGAAACATACATCCTGGAACTATTGATCAAGCATCATAATTTCAATTAAACATTGAGACAATTTTTATAATTCATGATCTGAGGTGAATGCGTGTCTGAGAAACGTGGGGTTGTAACAGACAAATGGCATGGATATGTTAACAGGGAATTGAACGTGGCGAATACAATTCAGATTGTTATTCCAGGTTTAGAGAGAGGCAGATGAGGCCTGTGCTCTTGATGTTATCGATGTTAGTGAACTTGATGAAATGTTATTTACTGGACTTCAATTACAGTGTGATTATGGCATTGTGGAGGAGACAGGAAACAGAAAGAATTGTGGGATGTGACAGTTCAGACTGGAGGGAGGGACAATATTATTCCCCAGTCATCAGTATTGGAATGTTATTCTTTATAACTCATATGAAGAACAGATTCAAGGATCCATCTAAAGTGAGGAATGAGGAGTAAAATTTGTTTATTGAACACAAAACACGGGGACAAAATGATTTTCTGTCCGTACTAAACTATGGGAAGTACAAAGAAATAAGATACACTCATGATATTGAGCTTCATAAATTGAAATGTGTATCACAAAACCACGGAAGTGATGTGTAATCTTTGTCAATCATTTTTTGGTCCACAGCTGAGATGCTGATTTTCCCTCTGTCAGTGATGCACCTCATTGAGATTCTCTGGCGCAGTATCTCGATATCGAGCACGATTCCCAGTTCCTGCTGCTGTTCATCCAGTCTATTTAAATTAAATCACCTTCTCACTGTAGAGAAAAAAAAAGTCACTTTGCCTTTCGAACTCTGTTTAACTGTCAGCAACACAGCTCTGTGATATTATTGGCGATAAATGCTCTGGGACCACAGCCAGTATCCGCAAAGTGCTCACAGGGTATGGTACTAGATAAAGGCCTTGCAGTCGGTGACAATTTCTTAATAAAACATCCATTTTCTGTCTGTTCCTGTCTATCTCCCCCCATGCTGTCTGCTGATCTATCCAACTCACCCTCTTTTAGCATCCCTCCAATCACTCCCTGTTTCCAAATTGTGTAGTTGTACAACTTGATGTTTTGGCCATTTTGGAGAAATGGATAGAGCAGGGAAAGGACTGATCGTTGGAGGGTCCGGGTTAAGATGCTTCAATAAGAACAAGAAAGGTACTATAAGTGGGGCGGGGTTGGGGGTTGGGTTGGGGGAGGGTGGGGTGGCATTGAAAATCAAAGACAGCTTTACGTTGGTCGAAAGGATGCTTGATAAGGACTCGTCTCGTGAGGTCGTATGGGAAGAGGTTAGAAACAAACACGGAGAGGTCACTTTGCTGAAAGTTCTCTATTGCCTTCTGAAAAGTTCCAGCGATGTAGAGGAAAGGATTACAAAAATAATACTGGATAGGAGCGAAAATAACAGAGTAGTTGTTATGGAAGAGTTTAACTTTCCAAATATTGACTCGAAATGCTGCAGTTCAATTACTTTATATAGGTCAGTTTTTGTCCAATGTGTGCAGAATGGTTTCGTGACACAGTATGTAGATAGGCCAACAAGGGCCGAGGCCAAATTGGGTTTGGTACTGAGTAATGAACCAGACTAGGTGTTAGATTTGGAGGTAGGTGAACACTTTGCTGATAGTGACCACAATTCCGTTCTGTTTACCTTAGCGATGGAAAGGGACAGGTGTATACCGCAGGGCAAGAGTTATAGCTGGGGGAAAGGCAATTATGATGCGATTAGGAAAGTTTTTTGGATGCATAGGATGGTGAAGGAAACTGCAGAGGATGGGTACAATTTAAGAGTGGAGCTTTTTCAAACAACAGCTACTGTGTGTCCTTGATAAGTTTATACTTGTCAGGAAAGGAGGAAGTGGTCGAGTGAGGCTGCTGTGGTTTACTGAAGCAGATGAATCTCTTGTCAAGAGGAAGAAGGAGGCTTATTTTAAGATGAAACGTGAAGGCTCAGTTCGGATGCTTGAGAGTTACAAGTCAGCCTGGAAGGACTTTAAAAAAGAGCTAAGAATAGCCAGGAGAGAGCATGAGAAGTCTTTGGCAAGTAGGATCGCGGAAATCCCTCAAGCTTTCTATCAGTACGTCATGAATAATAGAATGACCAAATGAAGATTAATGGCAATCAATGACAGTAGTGTTAAGTTGCGTGTGGAGTCTGAGGAGATAGGACAGTCTATAAATTAATATTTGAATCAGTATTCACAATGGAAAGAGAAAATGCTGTCGAGGCCAATACTGAGATACGGGTTATTAGACTAGACGGGTTTAAAGTTCGTAACGTGGAGATGTTAGCAGTTCTGGAGAGTGTGAAAACAGATAAGTCCCCTGGGCCAGATGGGATTTATCCTAGGATTCTCTGAGAAGCTAGGGAAGAGTTTACACAACCATCTGTTCGGACTTTTACATCGCCATTATCTACAGGGATAGTGCCAGAAGAATGGAGGACAGCAAACGTTGTCCCCTTGCTCAAGAAATGGAGAACAGACAACCCTGGTAATTAGATACCTGTCTTACTTTGGTTGTGGGTAAGGTGTTGGAAAGGATTATAAGAGATAGGATTTACTATCATCCAGAAAGGAATCATTTGATTAGGAATAGTCAACAAGGTTTTGTGAAGGGTATGTCATGCCTCACAAATCTTACCAAGTTCATTGAGAAGTTGACCAAACAGGTGGATGAGGGTAAAGTGAGTTATGTGGATTTCATTTAAGCGTTTAATAAGGTACCCCCATGGTAGGCTATTGAAGAAAATATGGAGAGTGTGGCGTTGGAAAAGCAGAACAGATGAAGCAGCGTCCAAGATGCATGCACGTTGATGTTTGTCTTGTAAGCCCTTCATCAGGAATCACTTTTCTGGTCTGCAGCATCTGCAGTCTTCATTATCTCCTCGCTCCTCGGAAGTTGCCTGACCAGCTGTGCGTTTCCAGCGCCACACTCTCGACTCTGATCTCTAACATCTGCAGTCTTTACTTTCTCCCAGAAAATATGGAGACGTGGAATTGTGAGTGATTTAGCGTTTGGATCACAAATCGGCTAGCTGAAAGCAGACAGAAGGTGGTAGTTGATGGGGAATGTTCATCCTGGAGTTTAGTTGCTAGGGATATACTGCAAGGATCTGCTTTGGAGTGATTGTTGTTTGTCCTTTTGAAAATGACCTTAATGAGTGTATAGAAGGATGAGTTAGTAAATTTACAGTTGACAGTAAGGTCGGTGGATCTGTCGGCAGTGCTGAAGGATGTTGTAGGTACTGAGCTGTAATGTTCTGTGTGCATGGACCTACAATGGGCTAAATAGCTTCCTTCTGTGATGTAACGATTCTGAGGCACTCTGGTCCACAATAAAAGCTTCAGGTGCCTGAAGAGACAAGCTGGTCCAGTAAAGGACACACACTGCACAATCATCCATCATCTCTTCCTGTTCTCTGATATACAGCGGCCTCAAAATATCAGCCCAAACAAAATAGATTGATTCACATTGAAGCAGTCAGCAGGACGTTCACCCGAGGGGATTACCGTCAGAGGATTCAATGAATTATATGATTTCAGAATAACTCAAAAAATAAAACAATATCACAGCAGCATAATAATTGGCAGCAGAGTGAAACTTATAGATCCAAATATTTCCCAGTTCAGCATTGTGTTCAGTTTTGGTCACATTGCTATAGGAAGGATGGTATTAAACTGAAACTTTACAAGGATGTTGCCAGGCCTCAAGGGTCTGAGTCATAGAGGGAGGTTGGATAAGCTGGGACATTTCTCTTTAGAGCGCAGGAGACTGAGGGAGGCATGAAGTGCTTCGAGAAGCTAGTCATGGCCCACATCATTTCCAGTCTCCCAGCTTGCCTTGATCCCCTACAATTTTCCTACCAGTGGAATGGGTCCATAGCGGGTGCCATATCCCTGGAACATCTGGACAACAAGGGCACCCACGTCAGATTCCTGTTCATTTACAATAGGTTCACCTTCAACACCATTATTCCCTCCAGACTGATCACCAAACTCCCTGACCTTAGTCTTGGCTAGGCCCTCTGAATTTGGATCCTCAGCTTTCTGACCCACAGTACACAATCAGTGAAAATAGGTAAGTGTGTCTCTTCCATGATAACATTCAACACGGAAATCCCAAAGGATGTGTCCTCAGCCCCCTACTATACCCCTGTACACCCACGACTGTATTGCCAAATTTTGAACAAATGCCATCTACGTGTTCACTGATGACACCATCACGGTAGGACAGGTATGTAATGATGGCAAGTCAAAATACAGAACGGAAATAGAGGACTTTGTGATGTGCTGCACTGAGACCATACTCTAATTCAACGTCGGCAGAACCAACCAACTGATCAATGACTTCAGAAAGAAATGAGGAGAACATGCCCCAATCTGCATCAA
Organism: Chiloscyllium punctatum; assembly: GCF_047496795.1. Lineage (NCBI taxonomy): Eukaryota > Metazoa > Chordata > Chondrichthyes > Orectolobiformes > Hemiscylliidae > Chiloscyllium > Chiloscyllium punctatum. The sequence continues at coordinate 10,684,230 of NC_092757.1, forward strand.
TGGAACCGCAGTTGAAAGAGTGGAAAGCATTAAGTTGCTTGGAGTGACGATAACAGATCTCCCATGTAGACGTGACAGCCGAGATGGCACAAGAAAAGCCTCTTCTTTCTCTGGCAGCTCAGGACATTTGACATGTCCACAAGGACCCACACCAATTTCTACAAATGCACCACTGACAGCAAAGTATCTGGGTGCATAATGACCTGGTGTGGCCACAGCCCTGCCCAGGACAGTAAGTGAAATGACAGCAGGTTGTGTGCACAGCCCATGCCATCACGGAAACCAACGTCCTATCCATTGTCTCCATTGACAAAGCTTACTGCCGCCGAACGGCTGACAACATTACCAAAGACACATCATATTCTGGATCTCCTACAATCTCTTCCATCATGCAGACAATACAGAATCTTGAACACACAAACCAACGGCTCATGAACAGCATCTTCCCAGCCCATTATTAAACTGAGGAATTGACTCTCTAACGTCAAATAATGCTGATCTTGCTCACATTGATGTTGCCTATTGCATGCCCTTTCTGGTGTAGCCTTTATGTCTCAGTCTAAGTTTTTCCTTTACCCTATGATCTGTATGTTCCTTGCTTATTGTAGGAGCGAGATTCCCCAGCGAGGGACAAATACTCTGGAGGCAGAGAGGACATAGGCACGGAATGGACTTTACTTCAAGCAAAACCTGGTTAATGCTGAGAGTATATCAAAGGATCTTCCTCGAATTTGGCTTTGACATGAGAAGGCAATCGTTACCTTAATCTTTAGCTCAGATCAGAAGGCATATCAATGACACACTTCGATTTTGAAGTAAAAAGACAGTATTTTTTTATGTTTTGTGTTGCAATGATTGAACACAACTTTGTCAGTGTACGCTCCACTCCCCTTCTGCGGAACCAATCTTGTAAAACAACTGATAAATGATGGACACTCTCATGGACAGCCCGAGCTTCTTATTTGTTTTGGAAGTTTAACGATTTTTGTTACCTCTACGCTTTGGGATCTTTCTATAATGTATTCCAAAGTTTGTGGCTGTGCTCTTTTTCGTCATACCCCTCATTGTTTATTTTGAAGGATTGCATAAATTCTATTCTCCATTGGGCAGGCTACCACTTCTCACATTTTACATTAAAAACTTGATTCTGATACAAAATTCGTAATATTATTATTATTTCTACTGTTAACATTTTTCTTAGCGAATTAGACAAGACCTGCCAGGCATCTCTTAAAGGTTTTATAATTACGTTGAAATCTGTGTCGATGATTATTCACCAAATATTTAACTAGAACTTTTTCTATTGTAAACAATTTCAAAGGCCCAGCTGGCTTCTGAAAGATAACTTGAGTTGCTGTCTTTGAGGATGAAAAGAATCCTCACTGAGATCAGAATAAGTTACCTTTTGTAGTGATTTTTCAGGGTTTTTGTGCTACAATTTCATTATTTCTTCTGTGTTCTGTTACAAATCATCAATTTTTCAAAACAAGAACCTTCTTTATCACTATTTTGGCATGTTTCAGAATCTTGCGAATCAGATTATCCATTCTTTGGCCTTGGAATTATTTCCTTCACAAAGTCACTTTTTTCATGAATGCTGAAGCAATCTATTTCAATGTCTGGCTATTTTGTGGCTTTTCAAAAACAGACAGCTGAAGTAGACTTTTAAATTTCGGCCACTTCATGTCTCTAAAAAAAGGCAGCTCTAATTCTCACTATCCCTGTCCCTGGGGAAGCTGTTTCCTTCCAGCTCTAACTCTGACATCTCCCTGGCAATGTGGAAAATGACTCAGCTATGTCCAGTTCCTAACCGGGAATAATTACAATCTGACCAATTACAACCCCCTCAGTCTCATCACGATCGTCAAATTGGGAGTTCTTTTTGACAGAGCTGTCAAGCAGCACAGACATAACTTGCTCAGTGTGGTTTCAAATTGGTCCCGATGTGGAGATGATGCTGTTTTGGAAAAGTCACTGGATTAATAATCCAGACCAGGCTAATGCTCTGGCAGCTGGTGGAAGTTAAAAGCAATTAATAAAATATCGAGATCGTAAATGTGGTGTCAGAAAAGTGACCTTGAAGTCAATGTCGATTGTAAACAACAATTTGCTTTTCGAATGTACTTTCAGGAAGTGAATCTCCCGTGCTTTCCTGGTCTGGCCTAAACGTGACTCCAGATACACAGACATGTGATACACTCTTCAATGGTCTCTGCAAAGGCCAAGCGAGATACTCTATTGTATCAAACTGCTCCGACGTCTTAAAGGATAAAACCTGACAGAACATCCAGCCCCAGCCTCAGTATGGAAAAGGGAACGGGAAACACAGTCCTGTTGAGCCGGCAGAGACCCCCTTCTTAACATCTGCGAACTTGTGACAACATTTACAGAGTTTTCCCACAGACCGCACAGAAACATTGGGAATGGAATGGGCCATACAGCACATTGACCCTGCCCCATTCTGGTTAATGTCTGAACATCTCCTCAATGTACTTTTCCCACACACTGTACATATCCCTTAATGTGATTAACCTTGTGAAGCTAGAAAGTAGGAACTGCCATCGTCCCTTTGATCTGTCGAATTTGCTGTCCAGTTCAATATAATGATGACTGACCATTTATTTCTACACCATACTCCTGCTCTCTCCACCACCCCTTCGGTGTCTAGACATCATTAATAGTCTTTAATGCCTTGTCTTCAACAGCCTTATGTGAGAGAGAATTCCCAGGTTCACCAGTCTCTAAGTGCAGATAAGTATTCTTATCTAAATGCAATGTGACATGTCTGTACCTAATACTGTGGCTCCTTATTTTAGACGTCCCAGTCACTGCTTCCAATCTATCGAACCCTGTCAGTGCTTTATATATTCCTGAGATCTCCACTCATTTTCCTCAACCCCATGGAATACAGGCTCAGTCTACCCAAACTCTGCTCCATAAAAGTCTGTCATCCCAGAGATCAGTCTGGTCATCCTTTGCTGCACTCCCTCAATTTCAGGTTTGTACTTTATTTGGTACAGAGACCAAAACTGCACACAATACTGCACAATGTTCGAGTTGAGGTCTAACCAAGGGTCTGTACAGCTGCACTGAGACACCCTTACTCCTGGACTCAAGTCCACCTGAAACGAGGGTCGACACCCCATTTATCTTCCTGACTGCTTTCTGCTCCTGCAATATTGCTTTCAGTGACTGGTGTACAGGGAGATCCCAGATCCTTTTCAATATTACAGCTCCCCACATGATGGGTCTGCGTAAACTGGTCTCTGTGCCAATGTATTTCCAGTATTGGCTTCTGTCTTCAGAACTCACTGCCCTGCATGGAACTCAGAGGTCTGTCCAAACAATAACAGAAGAAAAGTGTCTTCATAGATCGACATTTCTCAACCACTCTCTTTTTAAATGGTTGGCTGGCATTTTAGTGCTCCCCAACAAAGGAAACAACATCACATCTGTCCACACTGCTCTTCATCTGCCACATGTTTACTCATTCACTCCATTTGTTTCAATCACCTCGAAATTTTTTTCACATCGTCCTCAATTTTCAAAATCCTAGTTCCGTCAGCAGACTTGGAAACTTTGCATTTGATTCCCTCAACGAGATGTTTGTGATGTATTGTGAATATCTGGCGCCCCATCACCAATCATTGAAAGCCTCATGAGCCTTCCAGACTGAAAACCATCCATTTATTCCTACTCATTGCTTCCTGTCACTACTCCCATTTTAACACCATGTTCATATATTACCGTCTATCCCAATTGCTTTTACTTTGCACACTAGGCTTGGGACTCTATTACAATTCTTGCTGAAAATCCAAGTTCAATGCCCCTATTATTTTTTCTGTAATTAATCTACCATTCAGTTTCTCAAATATGTTTCCCATTTCGTCAATGTATGTTGATTTTTTTCTCTGCCCATTATTTTCGGTTCCAATAATTTCACCAAATTAGTTTATTTACTAATTTTGTTCAATATCATTTCCTCCTCAGACTCAGATTTTATCCTATTGCTGGGAAGGCTTTGTTGATGTATTTTTCTGTGACGACAGAAGTGAAGTAGTTGTGTCATGTTTCTCTGTTTTCCATTCTCTATTTCCTGTTTTCAGACTGTAAGGAAACTGAAACTTTGATTAAAAAGAACTGCTGTTGTCTATTCACCCTGTCCATGCCCCTTGTAATATTAAACCTGAATTACTAACCCACTCAACTTCTTCTGCTCCAAAATAAATAACTCGAGCTTACCCATCATCTCTCCACAGCTCATATGCTCCATCCCAGGGAACATCCTGGTGAATCTCCTCTGCACCTCATCTAGAGCAATCACATCCTTCCTGTAATGTGGCTCACAGAACTGCACACAATATTTCATTTGGTCTAACCAAAGTGCCATATAAAATTCGTATAACCTTTGGGTCAATGAATAAAGGCTTTATCTACAATCATGCTGAACTAATCAATTATCACTTCCACTCACATTCAGAAATGTGTGGAGAGGCAGCCTCTGAGCTTCCTAGTGTGGTGCCATTTTTTGAGTACTCCCCTGTCTGGTTCCTTCTTCCAAAGTGTATCACCTCATATTTATCAGGGTTACATTCCATCTGCCATTGATCTGACCATCTGACAATTCTATCTGTATCTTCCTGTAACATAAGACCTTCCTCCTCACTGCCAACCACCCGGCCAATCTTTGTGTCAAACACAAACTTACTTCTCACACGCCCCCTACCAACTTCACATTCACATCACTTATGAACACCCAAATAATAAGGGACACAGTACTGATCTCTGCGGTACACCAGGGGAAATTGGGCTCCAGTCACACAAACACCCTTCTACCATGAAGTTGAGTTGGGATGCAACTTGCCAAGTCACAAATAGGCCCTACATGTTCACTGGTTGTTCTGTTCCACTTGGTATACGTGAAGAATATCTGGCGATACTCCTTAATCTTGCCCTGCCAACAGGCTTCAATGCCCCTGTGTTAGTCAGTCCCCTCCGAGGGAAGACTTTCCTCCTTATTACCATCTTAAATGGCATATCCCTTATCCTGTCATTATTTGCCTTAAATATAGAGTAGACAGCAAGAGAAACATCATGTTTATTTCCACCTTATCACGTGTATCATAGATTTTTGAAATTTCACTGCAATCACCTCTCATGCTTTGAAACTGGAGAAGTCGCAAGACAACTCTCTCCATCAGAAAATCTTGTCATCTCAGGAATTAATCTGTAGAATGCCCATTGCACGTCCTCTGTGATCAGTGTGATCTTTCTAGATTAGGTCACCAACACTGAACTCAATAACTCAGGTACATTCTCATCAACACTCTATGCAACTGCTTCATGATGTCTTTCCCTCTATATTCCGATTCCCTTAAACAAAATCCAACCTAACTTTAATTTTCCAATTACACGTATTCCTCCAATTACCATTCAAACTAATTGCATTTACGAACTCACTGTGTGAGTTATAGATTCATAGAGATGTACAGTATGGAAACAGACCCTTTAGTTCAATCCGTCAATGTCTAGCAGATATCCCAACCCAATCTAGTCCCACCTGCCCACACCCGGCCTCTCTCCCTCCAAACCTTTCCTATTCATATAACCATCCAAATGCCTTTTAAATGCTGCAATTGTACCAGCCTCCACCACATCCTCTGGCAGCTCATTCCATACACGTACCATTGTCTGTGTGAAAATGTTGCCCCTTAGGTCTCTTTTACATTTAGATCAGATTACTTACAGTGTGAAATCAAATCCACATCGGCCTGCTGAAGCGCAACCCACCCAGACTCATTCCCCTTCACCTAACTCTATGGGCAGATTAGCATAGCCAATTTACCTAACCTGCACATTTTTGGATTGTGGGAGGAAACCCACAAAGACACGGAGAAAACGTGCAAACTCCACGCAGAGCGTCGCCTATGGCGGGAATTGTGAGGCAGCAGTGCGAACCACTGTGCCACCATGCCACCCAACATCTTTCTCCTCTCACCCTGAACCTATGCCCTTTAGTTCTGGAGTCCCCGAACCCAGGGAAAAAACTTTGTCTATTTTCCCTGTCCATGCCCCTCATAATTTTGTACATCTCGAGAAGGTCACGCCTCAGCCTGCGACGCTCAAGGGAAACCAGTCATGGCCTGTACAGCCTCTCCCTATTGCTCAAATCCTCCCACCCTGGCAACATTCTTGTAAATCTTTCCTGATCCCTTTCAAGTTTCACAACATATTTCCGAGAGGAATGAGACCAGAATTGCACGCAATATTCCAACAGTGGTCTAACCAGTGTACCGTACAGCCGCAACATGACCTCCCAAGTCCAATACTCTCACCAATAAAGGAAAGCATAACAAACGCCGCCTTAACTATCCTATCTACCTGCGACTCCACTTTCAAGTAGAACCTGCACTCCAAGGTCTCTTTTTTCAGCAACACTCCCCAGGAACTTACCATTAAGTGCACAAGTCCTGCTAAAATTTGCTTTCCCAAAATGCAGCATCTCGCATTTATCTGAATTAAATTCCATCTGCCACTTCTAGGCACATTGGCCCATCTGATCAAGATCCTGTTGTAATCTGAGGTAACCTGCTTCGCTGTCCACCACACCTCCAATTTTGGTGTCATCTGCAAACTTACGAACAATACCTCCTACGCTCGCAGCCAAATCATTTATGTAAATGACAAAAAAAGAGAACCCAGCACTGATCCTTGTGGTACTCCACTGGTCACAGGCCTCCAATCTGAAAAACAACCCTCCACCTCCACCCTCTGTCTTCAAACTTTGAGCCAGTTCTGTATCCAATTGGCTAGTTGTCCCTGTATTCCATGAGATCTAAACTTACTAATCAGTCTCCCATGGAGAATCTTGTCGAACGCGTTACTGAAGTCCATATAGATCACATCTACTGCTCTGCCCTCATCAATCCTCTTCGTTCCTTCTTCAAAAAACTCAATCAAGATTGTGAGGTATGATTTCCCACGCACAAAGCCATGTTGACTATCCCTAATCAGTCTTTGTCTTTCCAAATGGAAGTACATCCTGTCCTTCAGGATTCCCTCCAACAACTTGCCCACCACCGACGTCAGGCTTTTTGGCCTATAGTTACTTGGCTTGTCCGTACCACCCTTCTTAAAAAGTGGCACCACGTTTGCCAAACTCCAGTCTTCTACCACCTCTCCTGTGATTATCAACGATCCAAATGTCTCAGCAAGAAGCCCAGAAATCGCTTCTCTAGTTTACCACAGAGTTCTATGGTACACCTGTTCATGTCCTGGGGAATTATCCACCTTTACCCGTTTCAAGACATCCAGCACTTCCTCCTCTGTAATATGGACATTTTTCAACGTGTAACCATCCATTTTCTGATATTCTACATCGTCCATATCCGTTTCCACAGTAAATACTGATGCGAAATACTCGTTTAGTATCTCCCCCATTTTCTGCGCCTTGCTGATCTTTGAGGGGCCCTATTCTCTCCCTAGTTATGATTTTGTCATTAATGTATTTGTAAAAACCCTTTGGATTCTCATTAATTCTACTTGCTACAGCTATCTCCTACTGCCTTTATATTCTTCTTAGGATTCGCTCGATCAAACCTGTCGATACCTGACACATGCTTCCTTCTTTTTATTAACCAAACCCTTTAGTCATCCAGCATTCGTTATACCGACCAGCCTTTCCACTCATCCGAACAGGAACATACTTTCTCTGGATTCTTGTTATCTCATTTCTGAAGGCTTCCCATTTTCCAGCCGTCCATTTACCTGTGAATATCTGCCCCCAGTCAGGTTTTGAAAGTTCTTGCCTAAAACCGTCAAAATTGGCCTTTCTCCAATTTCTTACTTCAACTTTTAGACCTGGTCTACCCTTTTCCATAATTACTTTAAATCTAACAGAATTATGGCAGCTGGTCCCGAAGTGCACGTCCACTGACACCTCAGTCACCTGCCCTGCCATATTTCCCTCGGGTGGGTCAACTTTTGCACCTTCTCTAGTACGTTCGTCCACATACTGAATCAGAAAATTTTCTTGTACAAATTGCTCTCCATCTCGACCCTTAACGCTATGGCAGATCCAGTCTATGTTTGGAAAGGTAAAATCTCCTTCCATAATTACCCTACTTTCTTACAGATAGCTGAGATCACTTTACAAGTTTGTTTCTCAATTTCCCTCTGACTATTAGGAGGTCTACAATACAATCCGAATAAGGTGATCATCCCATTCTTATTTCTCAGTTCTACCCAAATAACTTCACTGGATCTATTTCCAGGAATATCCTCCCTCAGTACAGCTGTAATGCTGACCCTAATCAAAAATGCCACTCCCCCTCCTCTCCTATCTGCCTTTCTATCTTTCCTGTCGCATTTGTATCCTGGAACATTTAGCTGCCAGTCCTGCCCACCCCTGAGCCATGTTTCCGTAATTGCTATGATATCCCAGTCCCATGTTCCTAACCATGCCCTGAGTTCATCTGCCTTCCCTGTTAGGCCCTTGCATTTAAATAATTCAGTTTACTTTATTAGTACTACCTCGTCCCTGCCTGCCCTGACTGTTCGACTCGTTTCTGTTCTCAGTTGTACCAATCTCAGATTGATCTATTTCCTCACTATCTCCCTTGCCCCCTCCCCCCCCCACCCCATTGACTAGATTAAACCCTCCCGAGCAGCTCAAGCAAAGCTCCCTGCCAGTATATTCGTCCCCTTCCAATTTAGGTGCAATCTGTCCTTCTGGTATAAGTCCCTTCTACCCCAAAAGAGATTCCAATGATCCAAAAATGCAAATCCTTCACTCAAACACCAGCTCCACAGCCATGCATTCATCTGCTCTATCCCTCTATTCCCGCCCTCACTAGCTCGCAGCGCCGGAAGAAATCCAGATATTACAACTCTCGAGAACATCCTTTTTAAATTTCTGCCTAACACCCTGCAATCTCCATCCAGAATCTCAAACTTTTCCTTTCCTATATCGTTGGTTCCAATTTGGACAATTACCTCTTGCTGGCCCCTCTCCCCCGTAAGAATATTCTACACCCTATCTGAGACATCTTGATATTGGCGCCAGGGAAGCAACACACCATTGTATTTTTTCTCTGCTGGCCACAGAAACGTCTGTCTGTACCTCAGACTAGGTAGACCCCTAACACAATTGACCTCATGGAATCCGACGTACCCCTTGTTACTTTAGAGCCAGTCTCAATACCAGAAACTTCTCTGTTCGTGCTATGTTCACCTGTGAATCCATCACCCCCTACATTTTCCAAAACAGCATATTTGTTTGAAATGGGGACAGCCCCAGAAGACTCCTGCACTATGCTTACCTCTCTTACGTTTCTTGGAGTTAACCCATCTATGTGACTGCATCTGAGACTGCCCACCCCCCCCTTCCTATATCTGTCATCCATCACATACTGTTGCAGTTAGATTTTTCGTTGTTTCTAACTGTCTCTCCAACCGATCCATTCAATCTGAAAGGCTTCGCAACTAGAAACATGTATTGTAGATATAATCCGCAGTAACCCTTAAATCCTCTTTAAACTCCCACATCTGACAAGAAGTACATATGATTCTACTAAGGCCATTTGTGCTCCTTCACAATCTACAGACCCAGAAAAACAAAACGGTCTTATTCCTCTACAAAACACTGCCCCAGGTTAAATTTGTATTTATGACTTCTATTTTATGATTAATCAACGGACATATCTCAAAAAACATATAATTTAAGAAGAACCCACTCTACTCACTTCTGCAGACTTTCTGTGGGACACAGTTAAAACAATTCATTTATCTGGCTGGGGACTTTGCCCAAAGAGTTCCTCCAAACCAGTTGTAAATTTCACTGTTTGTTAATTTGTCTAGGCACACGCCGATATCCAGGGATACATTAATTCAAACAGCAAAGGCAGTAACTGTGCAGGTACGCTGTCCTGTCAGTTGCCTCCCCTCACCATATGCTTCCTTTGTCTGTTCTTTTCCCTCTTAAAACTGCTGTTGCTTTGACCTTTTTCCCCCAAAATTCCAAAACAATGCAACAGCATACAAATCAGAAATTGCTGCTCCTGGAATTCGGGGAAATCACCTTTAACACGTAAAATACCTCAACAAAGGAGCAGCTGTTACAGCCAGAAGTTTTTCCCGCCCAGACTTCTGAAAATCCAAATACACTACTTCCACTGGTTGTCCGTGGTCTATGCTGCAAGAAATAACTTCAAATAAGTTTGTCAGGCATGATTTCTCTGTCAGAAATGCAATGTGATTCTCAACAATTTTGCTGTTCATTTCTAAGTACCCAAAATCACTTCTTATATAATGGATTCTAACTGTTTCCCTACATAGGTCAAATTAATTGTTCTGCAGTTCTGCACATTATCTCTTCTTCTCTGTGTACATAGATGGATCAAGTTTACTACCTTTCAGTTATCTACAATGTCTATGGCCATTGCAGGATCTACAGTAAAATAAAACACAGTCACCCCCAGTTCAATTAATATGCTGTTTTATTTCTGTCAAATTGATATGAAGTATACCTGACCCATCAGACTGAGCAATGATCAATGTAGCTCAATTTTCAAGTGCAACCTTGGTGTTGATATGAATTGACTTTATGTCTTTAGTTCCACAAGTCCCAGGTGATTACTTGCTTTACACAGAGATTTCCTGGCGTTTTCTCCATGAAGACAGATGCAAAGTAGCTGGTTAGTTTCTCTGCCATTTCCTTGTTCCCCACAATAAATTCTCCTATACCTTACAAATTTCCACATTTGGGCTTACTTTTGTTTTCTTTGGTCTATGGATCGTAGATTTGAGCAGTCTGCGTGTTTTCTGTTCGTTTGTTTAATGTTCTTTTTGATTTCCTTCACACATTCTTCGTCCTTATCTTCAGAAAAGTAATTCTTACTGTATGTTCAGGTTTGCACAATGTCTGGAATTCTTCTGAAGCTGCTTCCTCAGATTTAATGCAATCATTAATTTCTTACGTAAACCATCAATGAGTCCCTTTCCCTTTCTTTGGTGTTTGTAACTTAGTGATATGTACGTATTTTTCAGACTTTACAGTATTTCTATCACTGACAACCATTGTTTGTCTCACACTAAATGTCATATTGTATTTTTCAAATTCACTTGAACCTCTAGCCTTCAGGTTTCCATGATATTTGAGTGTAATGTTCAAACATTCGATATTGCTTGCAGGCGCCGTGTAAAATGCAACATATTAATGTCACGATTGCCCAAATCTGCCTCAGGGCACGGTAAGTAATTAGTCCTTCTGACCACACAACACCACGCCCGAAATAACCTGCTCTCTACTTTGGTTCACAACACACTCTTCAGCCTACCTCATATACATTTATGAAATTTATTTTTCACAGCATTAGCTCTCATTTAGTTAACGCAGTTTAGATGCAATTTTCGATCACCCAGTATTCTGCAGCACCCACGAGATTTGCATATCTAATTTCCAGAGAATCGGATGCACAACAGTTTTGGTTTAGATAAGAAAAAGCACGAATGTTTGTTCCTCCTTGTTGCTTGCAAGATCCACGCAAACATATTCTGAAGAAACTGTGGGATGTGCTGTGTGGTGTTATTAGTGACAGACGTTGACAAGACATTGGGGAGGCTCACCCCAATGGTGAGATGATCTGAAGAAATGCCCATCAATACAGGACAAGCATCAATAACCTTCCCCGCTCTGCCAGGACAAATGTCTCCCTATTCTCTCTACTCCCTCACACTCTCTGTATATCTGTTACAGCACCTGCCCCCGAACTAGGCTCTTGCTACACAACTTTCACCTTTGCATGCAACACCCTCATTCCTTCACTCTCTCTGTCAATGGAAGCAAATCGAGATTGAATTTATTGTTTTGTCAACATTGAACCAGTGAGACAATTTGATGCTGGGTGCATAAAAATGCGAACATTTTGAAAATTGGGTAGAGAACAGATGCCATCGAGACGGAAGAAGCCTGGGCATCAACCATCTTGCTCCGCAAGAAATTAGGAAATGCTCACTATCACATATATTTTTTCACATGAAACATATTCACAGTAAACAGAAATACGACGACCCAGGGAATTCAGCAGCCAGCAGAGTAACATCGCAGAGGATGGCAGTGGCTGTGTGGTTGTGAAATTAAGTTGATGTACTCTTCATAAGTGTCTATTGAAACAGCATATTGTTATAGAGTTGGGGCAGTTGTGTGGTGGGGGGGGGGGGGGGGGGCTGGATAAAGAATAAATAGTTGTGGTGTAATGTTCACTTTTACAGTTAAAAATAAATTGGCATTATTTTCTTAAAATAGTGGAATTTGGGAGTTCTCTGTGATTCATATTCTAACAGATTTCGAGGGGAGTTGAACTTTCCTGGGTGTTTGCTTTAATTAATAGAGGCATTCACCACCATGTCATAACATTTGTAAAGACGAACAGAGAGCAAAAAAAAACAGAAGTAGGGAGTGAGAAGATTAAATATTAAAAAAAACTGTAAGAGCTTCTTTCGATATGGAAAGGGCAAATGAGAGGCAAAATGGGCATCTGATCGCTGGAAATTGACACAGGAGAGATAGTAATGTGGAACAAGGAAATGACTGAGGAGCTGAAAAATAACTTTGTGTCAGTCTTCACGGTTGAAAACACGAGTAATATCCCAAACATTGAAAAACGTAGTGGACAGACCTGAGTAAGGTGGCCATCACCTAGGAGAAGGTGCTGGGAAAAACTGAATGGCCTGAAGGTAAGTAAATCACGTGGACCAGATGGACTCCACTCCAGATTTCTCAGGCAGATCGCTGATGAGACGGGGGAGGCGTTGGTGGTGATCTTTCAGGAATCTCTCGAATCAGGGAGATTCCCAATGGACTAGAAAATCGCTAACCTGATACCCCTGTTTAAAAAGTGAGTAAAGCAAAAAACGGAAAATCACAGACTGACTAATCAAAACTTGGCTCTGGGTAAGACCCTGGAATGCATTGTGAAGGATGAGATTTCTGAAAACCTGGATGTGGATGGTAAAGTCGGACAAAGTTACCATGGTTTCATCAAGGGGAGGTCATGCCTGGAAAACCTTCTAGAAAACCTTGAGGACGTAACGAGCAGCTTAGAACAAGGAGAACCAATGGATGTCATTCACCTGGACTTCCAGAAGGTCTTTGACAATGGCTACGGAGTAAGGCAAGGGCCCATGGTATTCGAGGCAAAGTGCTAGCATGGACAGAAATTTGGCTGTCTGGCAGGAAGCAGAGAGCGTCGATAATAGTGTCCTTCTCAGGATGACAGCCAGTGACAAGTAGTGTTCCATAAGGCTCAGTGTCGGGACCACAACGTTTCATTTTATACATTAACCATATAGATGAAGGAGCTGAAGGCCTTCTGGTTAAGTTTGAAGGTGATATGATAGGTATAGTGACAGGTAACGTCGAAGAGGCATGGAGGCTTAAGAAGGATGTGGGTAGGTTAGGATAATGGACAAAGAAGTGGCAGATGGATTACAAACTCGGAAATTGTGGGAACATGCACTTTGGTAGGAAGAATAAAAACATGGACTACCGAGAAAATTCAGATGCCTGAATTGCAAAGGGACTTGGGAGTTCTATTGCAGGCTTCTCTCAATGTAAACTTGCAGATTGCGTCAGTGGTTAGGAAGGCAAATGCAGTGATGGAATTTATTTTGAAAGGATTTGAATGTAAAAGGAGGGATGTACTTCTAAGGCTCCATAAGGCTCTGGTCAGACCACATGTGGAATATTATGCTCTGTTTTGAGCCCCATGTCTCAGGAAGGATGTGCTGACCTTGGAATGGGTTCACAGCAGGTACACGAGAATGGTCTCGGGAATGAAAAGCTTAACGTATGAGAATGTTGAAGACTCTGGGTCTGTTCTTGATGGATTTCAGAGGGATGTGAGGGGATCTAATTGAAACATACAGAATACTGAATGGCCTGCACAGTGTGGATATTGAGAAGACTTTCATTGGTAGGAGATTCTAGGACCCAAGGATACAACCTTAGAGTAAAGGGAAATCCTTTTAGAAAAGAGGTAAGGGGAAATGTCTTCAGCCAGAGAGTGGAGAACCTGTGGAATTCATTTTCACAGACGGCAGTGGAGGTCAGATCATTGAATATATTTAAGATAGAGGTAGTTCGGTTCTGGAGTATCAAAGGGATCAAGGGGTACAGGGAGAAAGCAGGAGAACGGGGTTGAGAAACTTGTCAGCATAATTGAATGGCGGATCAGACTTGATGGGCTCAATGGCCTCATTTCTGATCCTATATTCGATGATCTTATGGTCGTAAGCTGCAGTCTGATGCTCCCGTTCTCTTACTTTGTCCCTCCTGACAGCAAAGTGTGAGATTAAAACATCCCTGAGTCATGTTTAACAAGCGTGGAGGATTCCTATTGAGGATTCATGGGAATCGCTCCACTGCTTGAAGGAAATGAAATTCTGCCAAATCCAACTGTTCCAGGAAGAAGTCTCATACCAACAGCTTGTTTGAGTAGAATAACGTCGGAGACAGAATAGCAGTTGGGACACATTATCTCTTTTCCATTTGATATGAGTTCAAATACTATGAAACTCTAGGAACCATTCCTTATTCTTTATCATCTTCAGACATGTGCGATTGTGCATGTGTCTGTATGTGTGTGACTCCGTGTCTCACATGTTTCGAGAAATAACCTAGGTAACACCTCAAATATGTTGTAACCAGTGGAAAAGTGGTGCTGGAAAAGGAAGCAGTGACCCTCCAACATTGGTCAGAGCAGGAATGAGAAATTCTCACGGAGCGGTTCAAATGGGAATTCTCTTCCCTCGAAGTTTATTCCCAAGATGGCAGCTCAACACTATTACATCCAGCGTAATTAAATATGGCCCATAAATGTTGGCCGATCAACAACACCCACATTCCATGAATAAATAGAAAATGATGAACTGCAGCAGAATTAATTGGATGGGAACAAGACTGTGAGACCACTGCCTGGTGCCTTCCAGAAATGTGCTGCCTGTGTACTTTGGCTTTATTGTATTTCCTAGTATTGTGCCTGGATGCTTGCATTTATTCAAAGTTGTGTTTTGCAACACTTGACAGACAGGTGAATGGAGGAAAATTGTGGACAGACAGAAAATTGCTGCGCAAACCACAATCAGATCAGCCACGATCTTACTGTCTGTTCGAGCAATGACAAAGTGTCTAATTACCTACTCCTGCTCCTCAGTCCTATGTTCCGATGTTCCATTCAGTCCTTAACATCACCAGAACAGGAGTAGATAGAGACCAATTGCTCCAAATATCTGGTCCACAGTATTACAGGATATCATTCAGTCCCTCAACACTGGGTGATTTGGTGTGGGTTGGAAAATGTGATGGGAAATCCAGGCTGGATACAAAAGAGGCCTCTCACCTCTTCACAGAGTGTCTCCTCGCTGCAGCTGGTGCTTCGTTTGTTGGTCATGTTGTATACCCAGATTCACTGTGAATATCGGGTCCATATCTCGCCCAGAGATGGCTCACCAGATACTTTTCTCTCACTTTCCTCAACATTCAATAACAGCACTTCTGGGTAAATTACAACCATTCACTTTCCAATGACAGAATATGAGAGCATAAGAAACAGGAGTAGATAATTCCGATGCTCACGCTAATGTATGCGATCATGTCTGACCTACTGTTGGCATTAACTCATCTTTAATGCCCAATTCCTCCATCCCCTCAGCACTCTGACAGGTTAAAAATTCATCTACCTCCTCTTTAAATGCTTGCAGTGATCTAGCTCCCCTAACTTTCTATACCTGAGAATTCCTGACATTCACTACCCTCTATGAGAAGAAAACACTCTCCACATAGACACCATCACGTATTAAAATTAACAAAAGGGGTTAACTGGCCTGCACATTTAAAAGGCATTCACCCCGATATCAAGGCAGGATTTGACTGAAGGTTTTATTCTCAGAGGCACTTAAATATCCAGAATTATGCTTCCCGAGTAAAATAAAAATACAAGCCATGGAATTTATCACCTTCTCAGTGTCTGTGTAGAACATAATGGGTGATTGCCCATCACCATCAAGGTTCAATGCAATGACCTCTTATTCTCTGACAGTGCTACAGATTAACCTTCACTCACTCCTCTTTTACCATCAGCTCAGGGATTATTCTGGTGAAATTCCTTGACACAGTCTCTAGAGAAATGAGATCATTCGTTCTAAGGATAAAATATCTGGCCATAATACCCCAAATACTGTCTCAACCACTCTCTCAGTGATGATCACAATAATTCCTTTCCCACGCTTACGGTGTCTGTATCTTTATTATGACATAAAAACCCATCCCGTCACTATGTACTGCCATCGATGTGGGATTTAAAAGTTCCTTGCATCTGTATGTCAGCATCAGTAAATCCAGCACCAAAGGTGCCTGTGGAGATGAACATTACTCTTGGGAGAGACTCAATCAGAAAGATTGCACTTGAAATAGGGAATAGTCACCTACCTGAATGGAAATGGAGTGTAGGAATGATGGAAACAGGCAGAGGAAGGGAGCTAACTTTACATTAGTTCTTCTCTCACGGGATGTGTGCAGCCCTGACAAGGCCAGCATGTTATACGGATACTGAACTGAGTGCCTTGTTCAGCTGCTCCACAGCACAGTAAAGAGTAAAACACATTGATGTGGGTTTGCACAGACATGACTGGGGAAGAATAACCATTGACTTCTCTGAAGGACAGGAAGTAAGCAGATGGGCCTTTTTTATCACAAATTATGATGGTTTCACTTAAATTACATCAATTTCCTTCATGAGTTATCAACAGATTATTATTCTGTGCCTCAAGATTATGTGTCAATGATTTAAGCAGCATGCAGTGTCTGCCTGTCTGACAGAATCTGTGCAGTGAACAAGTTCAACATACTCAAGAGAAATTATTCTGCAAATGACATGTGGGTGGAAAGGACTTGATAAGTTGTATCCAGATTTAACAAAGGCACAATTGATGGTTTATTCAGAAGATGCACCGAGGCTGAGGAGTAGTTGGTAGGATTAGGGAAAACCCTAAGGCTTTCTATAGGTTTGTCAGGAATAAAAGGATGACTAGGGTAGGTATCGGTCCAGTCAAGGATAGTAGTGGGAAGTTGTGCGTGGAGGCAGAGGAGATTGGAGAGACACTAAATCAACACTTTTCGTCAGTATTCACTCAGGAACAGGACATTGTTGCTGATGTGAATATTGAGTCACAAGTGATTAGAATGGATGGCTTTGAGGTATGTAGGGAAGAGGTCCAGGGAATACTGGAAAGGGTGAAAATAGATAAGTCCCCTGGGCCTGGTGGCATTTATCCTAGGATCCTCTGGGAATCTAGGGAGGAGATAGCAGAGCCATTGGTTTTGATTTTTATGTCATCGCTGTCTACAGGAATAGTGCCAGAAGACTGAAGGGTCCCCTTGTTAAAGAAGGGGAGTAGCAACAGTCCTAATAACTATAGGCCAGTGAGTCTCACTTCTGTTGTGGGCAAAGTCTTAGAGAGAATTATAAGGGATAGGATTTATGAACATCTGGATAAGAATAATGTGATCAAGGATAGTCAGCATGGTTTTGCGAAGGGCATTTCGTGCCTCACAAACCTTATTGAGTTCTTTGAGAAGGTGACCAAGGAAGTGGATGAGGGTAAAGCAGTAGATGTGGTGTATATGGACTTTAGCAAGGCGTTCGATAAGGTACCCATGGTAGGCTACTGCAAAAATTGCGGAGGTATGGTATTGAGGGTGCATTAGAGGTTTGGATTAGGAATTGGCTGGCTGGAAGGAGACAGAGGGTAGCAGTTGATGGTAAAGGTTTATCTTGGAGTGCAGTTACTAGCGGTGTTCCACAAGGATCTGTTTTGGGACCATTACTGTTTGTCATTTTCATAAATGACCTGGAGGAGGGGCTTGAAGGCTGGGTGAGCACGTTTGCGGATGATGCGAAAGTCGGTGGAGTGGTGGACAGCGAAGAAGGATGTGGCAGGTTACAGCGGGATATAGATAAGTTGCAGAGCTGGGCAGAAAGGTGGCAAATGGAGTTCAATGTAGCTAAGTGTGAAATCATTCACTTTGGTAGGAGTAATAAGAAGATGGATTACTGGGCTAATGGTAGGATACTTGGTAGTGTGGATGAGCAGAGGGATATTGGTATCCATGTACACAGATCTCTGAAGGTTGCCACCCAGATAAATAGTGCTGTGAAGAAGGCATATGGCGTACTGGGCTTTATTGGTAGAGGAATTGAGTTCCGGAGTCCTGAGGTCATGTTGCAGTTGTATAAGACTCTGGTGCGGCCTTATCAGGAGTATTGTGTACAGTTTTGGTCGCCATACTATAGGAAGGATGTGGAGGCACTGGAACGGGTGCAGAGGAGGTTTACCAGGATGTTGCCTGGCATGGTAAGAAGATCGTATGAGGAAAGGCTGAGGCACTTGGGGCTTTTCTCATTGGAGAAAAGAAGGTTTACGGGAGATTTGATACAGGTGTACAAGATGATTAGGGGTTTAGATAAGGTTGACAGTGAGAACCTTTTTCCACTTATGGAGTCAGCTGTTACGAGGGGACACAGCTTTAAATTAAGGGGAGGTTGGTATAGGACAGATGTTAGGGGTAGATTCTTTACTCAGCGGGCTGTGAGTTCATGGAATGCCCTGCCAGTATCAGTGGTGTACTCTCCCTCTTTATGGTCATTTAAGCGGGCATTGGACAAGCATATGGAGGTTATTGGGCTAGTGTAGGTTAGGTAGGATTCGGTCGGCGCAACATCGAGGGCCGAAGGGCCTGTACTGCGCTGTATTTTTCTATGTTCTATGTTCTATGAGACGGGGATATCATGATGGTGATATTGGACAGAATTAGTGAGTGGGGAAGATATAGAAATGTAGATCTGTGCAGGGCTAGAAGTATTATGGAATTTCAGAAGAGTCTGGTTCCTCCTCACATATTGGTGAGCAATTTGTCATGAGTAATTTGCACGTTATAATTTGTGAGGAATGGAATATTTCATTGGAATTGAAATATTGATGACCACCTTTCTAAATTTTAAATAATATGAGCAGCAATTCAGTCCAACCTGGCTAAATGAACAGATAGAATGACTTACCAGGAACACCGACTTTAATGAGGATGGGATATTAACCATTTTGAATAACCATCAGTGCACCATAGAACCGCAATGCTAATTAGATCCAAGGTTGAGAAAGCAAGTAAAGACCATCGGATAAACTCCTGTCCATTGCTGTAACATTCCAGTATAATGTTCTCGGATTCTGATCCACTGCTGTCACACTCCAGTCTGATGTTCTCAGATTCTGATCCATTGTTGGAACATTCCAGTCGAATGTTCTCAGATTCTGATCTCTCCTTCCCCTCTCTCTAGATCTGCTGATGCCTGCTAATGCTGTCGGTGATACTCCCGCTGATACTATGGGATAACACATTGAAACGATTCCCTCATTAATAGAAGAGGAAAGTCCTCCAGTGACATATTTAGGATCCACGGAGACTGAGATCAATCTCAGTCCCTGAACAAATATCTCCAGTTAACCTATTTCAATTCAATACTTTTTATTAACATTTTAAAAACACATGATTAAAATTTACGCATTCTGGGTGGGATATGTGGGGGTGACAGAGGGAACAAATGTTAGAGCTGGTAGATCAATCATGTGTAAGCATTCAATCTGCCTTGGATATGGGAGCAATGCCAGAGGTTTATTAGAACATGAGCATGCTTCTGTGTTTATAAATTCAAACGTATGTTCTTTAACTACTGATCAGGAATTACAATATCAGTAAAACGTTAAAAGAACATTTATCATCCATGATCTGAGAAGAAAATGTCCCTCAGACTCCGTGCGGTTGTAACAGACAACAACATGGTTATGTTGACAGGGAATTGTACCGCAGAGATAATGGAGACTGCAGCTGTTTGATAATTCAGAGTATGTAAAGCATGGCAGTGGAAAATGCACAGCAAGCCAGGCAACATCCGAGAAGCAAGAGAGTCGACGTTTCAGGCAGAATCCTTCTTCTGGACAGGCGAGGGGAAAGAGGGTTAAAGGAAAATGGGTGATGGGATGAGGCTTGGGGAAAGGTAAGTAATATGTGAGCGAAGGTAGGAGATGATAGTGATAGATCGATGGGGAGTGTGGGATGGAGCGGTGGGAATGAAGATGGACATTAGGTCTCCTCTGAAGGGCAGATGTGAGTTTGGGGGTTGGATCTGGGTTCTGGGTTGGCCAGGGGAAATTTGTAAATCAGTGGATCCAAAGTCCATGCCGCGTATTTGTTGGCTCCCGAGGCAGACGATGATGTGTTACTGGTGACATGCTGGTACATCTCTTCTGAACCCACTTCAGCTTAACAATCTCCTTTCTATAACAGAACTGCACACAGAACTGCAGAAGAGGCTTTATCAATGTCCTGAACAATCTCAGCATGCCTGCTCAGCTTCTAAACTCAAAGGTCTGAGCACTGAAGTAATCTGAAACACCCTGCACCACAGACATCAAAGAATTATATCTGCGCCCCTGGATCCCTCATTTCTATGTAACTACCAAAGCCTAGTATTCATTGTGTAAGCCCTCCCCTTGTTTGTTTTACCAAAATGCAATACTTCACATGTATCCAGGTTAAACCCCATCTGCCACACCTCAGCCCAGTGAATAATATTACTGCCCCCTCACACTCCCCCTTCGGATTAAAACGACAATCGCCTCTCCAGAAGGCCTACAGTCACCAGCCTTGAGTTTCCCAAAGACCCAGAGCTTGGTTTGCCTTGTGCAGACAGAGGGAGGAGTCGGTAAGCAAAAGCTGGATAGAAAATAGCTGTCTTGTATCAATTAATGATTTTAGGAAGAGGGAAGCCACATGTCAGAGATTTGAAAAAGTGACCGCTGGGCCCAGAATTGTGTTCTTTCCTCGTCTCTGGTGTTCAGTATTGATATCTACTCGAGATCCTTCATAGTGTAGAGTGTGTTGCAGGATTTCTTTCCGTAATATAGCAGACTACTGGTAAAAGACATTTAAACCGGAAATCATAGCCAAGCAATTCAAGGTGTTCATAGTTTATCTGAATGGTACAGCGAATGCACTCAACATCCTCTAATTGAGGCTAATAATTTGTACTTTTTTACAATGAGAATTGTCCCCTGTATAATTTGGTAATGTTAACCAGAATTTAATAAATCCATACACTTCAAATATGACCCAAAATCTGGGCATAGTTTAGGCCTTGTTTAATGGATGGTGCCCACGTTTCTGAGCCGGAGCTCTGGATTCGATTCCAGTCCATGAATGTTTGATAGTGCCCCTATCTCTGGAGGAGGTGGAGTGCATTCATGTCCTATGGAAGTGTGCCACAGCGAGTTACAACAGGCTGATGAACAACATACAGGAGCATCATGTTGCAGCTTTAGCGGCTAACGCCGAAAATTCCCGTTTCAACTCCCACAGAGCTGATTCACATGTCTGAACAAGTTGATTAAACTTTTTTGGAATAGTGCCTTGGTGGAGAAGGAAGAGTTACGACTATTGAATTTGAGACTACAGATCCAGGATGACTGAAAGCGCAGCCAACCGTCTTGATTGGAGTCACATTTAAACTTTCTAGAGGTTTATAAAATTATGAAGGGCATGGATAGAGTGAGTGGTCAAGGTTCCTTCCCCCCAAGATAGGAGAGTCTAAAACTAGAAGGCATAGGTTGAAGGTGGGAAGAGAAATATTTGATAGACAATGAAGAGCAACATGTTTTTTCCTGCAGAGGATGGTGCTTCTATGGAATAAGCTGCCAGAGAAACTGATGGAGGCTGGAACAATTACAGCATTTAAACAGCAACTGGGTGGCTTTAGGAATACTGGAATATGGGCCAAATGCTGGCAAATGGGAGTGGATTAATTTAGAATATTTGGATGGCATGAACGAGTTGAAGGGTCTGTTTCCCTGTTGTACATCTCTATGAATCACTGATTTAATTAATGAAGGTCTCTTTGTAATCTTCCGTTGTTCACCATTCTACAAACAATGTCCACTGTACACCCAAACTTGAAGTCATCCTCAAATTTGCGAAATATACCTTCTATAATTCTCATCTAGATCATTTATATAAATGACAAACAAAAGTGGACCCAACAGTTTTGCCTCTGGATCATCGCTGCCCACAGGCTTCCATTTCAAAAAACAACCATTCACCATCACCCTGTCTCCTGCCATTAAACCGATATACACAGAAACACACACACGATCGCACACACATACAGAGACACTGATGCAACCATGTCTTTAAGACAAAGGTTAGATTAAAACCACGATCAAGATTTAAGTGAGAAGGCGGGAAAATTGTGTTGAGATTCACACCAGACAGGATCAAACTGCAAAGTAGACCTGATGAAACAAAAAGGCCTAATTCCAATTCCCTATGCTCTGTGGCCTTAAGGTGTCAGGATTATTTTCCAAGGGTGCAGTAGAAGCTGAGTTTGATAAATACTTGACTGAACAGTCAATGGGACTGTGGGATACGTTTGAGGGGCTGAATGGTATATGTTTGTTCCTGTTTGATGTGCCCTTCTTTCTGTAAAGAGTACGTGACTTGCTGTGAGGTTAACACGCTTTAATGTAAAAGGGGTCTCCCATTACCATTTGAGATAACGTTACTCCTTTCTTCTTTGGATTGTGCGATCTGTGGCGTTCTCATCCTCCGGGAACAGTGAAGTCTGGGTCACTGAGGATATTCAAGGCTGACCTTGACTGGCATTTGATGGACAGGAGGGTCAATGTTTATTGGTAACAGACAGGAAAGGGGTATTCAGCTACAATCAGACCAGCCATGATGTTTCTAAACTGAGCAGCAAGTTGGGCGAATGGCCAACTGCTGCTCCTACCTCACTCGTTGTTCTGTCAATTCACCATTCGAGGCTGTTACAGAGGGAGAGAAAGATCCCATTGAGCCAGTCAGCATTGTGACAATACAGCAGGGGGTGGCCATAATGAACCTCCATGGGGTTAGACAGGAATAGAATGAAGTATTCAAATCATTTCAGTAAATTACACAGCACAGGAAGACGCCATATAACCATCCCAGGCTGTTACGCAGGAGCAGGGTGCCTTTGGCAGCCTCAGGAAATACAGACAACAGATCATTACTCATTTTATTTTTGGCAATTTGTAACTAGTGGAATTCTTCAGGGATCTGTGTGAGGTCATCAACAAATTACAATCCACACCAATGAATTGGATGAAGAGGATGGAGCTCAGTTTGCTCATACATCAGGATAGTCAATCAATAAGATGTCAAATGGAGACAGAGCGTCTCCAATGAGATACAGACAGGGGAGGGCAGCACGTCTGCAATGGGATACAGACAGGGAAGGCATAGCGTCTACAGTGGAATACAGACAGGGGAAGGGCAGACCGTCTACAATATGATACGACAGAGGGAGGGCAGAGCGTCTGCAAGGGGATACAGATGGGGGTAGGGCATAGCGTCTGCAATGGGATAGAGACGGGGAAGGGCAAAGCGTCTGCAATAGGACACTGAAAGGGGGAGGGCGGATCATCTGCAATGGGATACAGACAGGGTGAGGGCAGAGCGTCAGGAATGGGACACAGACAGGCAAGGACAGAGCATCTGCAATGGGATACAGACAGGGGGATGGCGGATCATCTGCAATGGGATGCAGACGGGGGAGAGGCAGAGAATCAAGCAATAGCATACAGACAGAGAACAGTTTTGAGCATACCTTCAGCAGATAAAAAGTTCATTTCTGTGATAGGAATTTTCTGTTTTGGGGAAAAGACAAAACAGCAGAAAATTATTTAAATGCAAGAAGAATGCAGAACTGAGTGGTACAGAGGGACCTGTTTGTCTTAGTACATGAATCGCATCAAATTACTCTGAAGATGCAGCTGGTGATTTGGAAGGTAAATGGAATTATTCTGTTCCGTGTAAGGAGTGTTGTGTTTGATCTTAGCGATGTTTTTTTGCATCAGTACAGGGCATTGCTGAGATCACATCTGATGTCTGATGTGTCGTTATAATTGCCTTAACTGATAAAAACAAAATTGCTTTCGAAACGTTTCAAACATTTTTCTCTTTACTCATTCTTGGGATGAAGGGATTACGTTACGAAGAAGGAACACTTCGACCTGAGAATGAGAGATGTTTTATTGACCGTATAACATCTTGAGAAGAGTGTAGTTGTTGAATACCGGATGGATATTTCTTCTTATGTGGGACAATAAAATTGGGGAAATAATTTAAGAACAAGTCAGGTTCAAAGGAAAAGTCATTGGACCGAACAAGTGAACTCTGATTTCTCTTCATATCTGATGCCAGACAGGCTGAGCTTTTCCAGCAATTTCTGTATTTGTTTAAGAATAAAACATTCATCTTAACACAGATATTGTGAAGTCATCAAACGCTTATGTTTACATTTTGCGGGCACATATTAACACATGTTCAAAACAAGTAGGGCCATTTATTGTTAATGAATTGATTCTGTGTATGACAACAGCAATGATGCACTGACCTGGATTCCAGAATGTGATGGAGTCATATAGTTCGGACAATATTCAAGGAGAGCTCACATGGTCCCGTTTGGGGCCTGATAACGTTACTGATTTAACTTACAGATAGAAATATGTAGCCTATCTGTGAACGAACAGCCTATTGCTCCCTTTCTCTTTCCCTGCCGCTCTACACAGCAATGTGTGGGAATGAAAACAAGCCTAGTCGTCTTTTCCACCTATGGAGGATTCCTGATGAAGATTCATTGGAATCTCCCCACTGCCTGAAGCAAAGCAATTCAGCCAAATCGAACTGTTTCAGGAAGAAATCCCATTGTCAGAAGGTTATGCGACACGAATAACTTCAGAAGTAATTATTCAGACTCGATATGTGAGGGGATCAGACAAGAGATTCTATGGCTGCAAATGGGAATCCAAGATGATGTATAGCATCCTTCGTGCCAGAGTCCAGGATGTCTCAGAGCGGCTGCAGAACGGTTCGGTGTGGGGGAGCAGCCAGAAGTCATTGTGCACATTGGTACAAATGACACAGGTAGAAGTAGCGATGAGGTCATGCAGAGTGATTATAGAGAGCGAGGAAAAAGGGTAAAAGACAGTCCCACGACAGTGGAAATATCCGGTTTATTTCCAGTGTTCCGTGATAGTGAGGGTAAGAACAGGCGGACATGGAAGAGGAATGCGTTGCTAAATAATTGGTACAGGAGGTAGGGATTCAGAGTTTTAGATCACTCGGATCTTTTGTGGGGCAGAGGTGACGTGTTCAGGAAGGACGGGTTGTACCTGAATTGGAAGGAAACTAATATCCTGGCAGGCAGGTTTGCTAGTGCTACAAGGGAGGGTTTCAACTCGATTGGCTGGCGTGGGGGATGGCGTAGAGGACGGCGTGGGATCCTCAACAGCAGGGTTGCAAGTGCGAGGCTGGAAGGAGATACCGTAATTACAAACAGTAAAGTGCAGAGATAGGGTAGGCAGGAACACGACAGGGAGCAAGGAATGCCTGTTGGATTAAATTGCATCTGTTTCAATGTAAGATGGCTGACAGGTAAGACCGATGAACTCAGTGCGTGGAGAGGTACGTGGGACTGCGATATTATAGCCATTACAGAAACATGGCTAAGGGAGGGACAGGACTGGCAGCTTAATGTACCAAGGTACAGGTGCTTTATGCGAAACAGAGATGGTGGAAGGAGGTGTGGGGGGTTTCATTTTTGATTAAGGCGAGTACCACAGCAGTAATCAGAGATAAAATAACTAATGGATAATCCAGTGAGGATTTGTGGGGGAAGCTAAGAAATAAAAAGGGAATTATGATATTATTTGGGTTGTACTATAGGCCCCCTAATAGTAAACGGGACTTAGAATAATTAAAATATGTAGAGAGATTGGGGAGACTTGCAGGGCCAATAGGATTGCCATAGTCGTAGATTTTAATTTTCCTAACATTGACTGACAATTACATACAATTAAGGACTGAGATGGGTGTATCTATTAAGTGTGTTCAGAAATGTTTCCTCAAGCAGTATGTACAGGGAGCAATTCGGGAAGGGGTAAATCTTGACCTACTCTAAGCAATAGGGCAGGACAGGTGACTGAGGTGACAGTGGGGGAGCACGCTGGGACCAGTGACCATCGGTTTAAAATACTTATGGAGAAGCACAAAACTGGCCTGTGAGATCAATTTCTAAATTGGGGGAAAGTGAATGTTGATGGAATTAGCTCGGAGCTTGTAGGGGTTAGTTGGAGGAATTTGTTTAGAGGCGAAGGGACCTCCGGCTAATGGGAGGCCTTTAAAAGTGAAATGGCTGGAGTTCAAGGTCTATATGTTCCTGTGAGGGTAAAAGGCAAGGTTGGCAGGAAGAGGGAACCCTGGATGTCAGGAGATATTGAGGCTTTGACAGGCAAAAATGAGGTGCGGCTGTGGTCCATGCAGCTGGGATCAAGGGAATCCCTGGCGTTGTACAGGGAATACAGGAGTTTACCGAAGAAGGAAATCAGAAGGGCGAAAAGGGCGCACACGATAGCATTGTCTGAGAAAATTAGGGTGAATCCAAAGAGGTACTTTAAGTATATTAAGGTTTAATGAATAACTACATGAGAATATGACCCCTCAAGGTCCAAAGTGGACATGCATGTCTAGAACCATAGGAGATGTGTGAGATTCTCAATGAATATTTCTCCTCTGTCTTTACTGTGGAGAAATACAAGTAAACTTGGGAGGTTAACAAAGGTCGTGGTGATATCTTGGGGTTAGTCAATATCACAGGAGAGGACATGTTGGATGCATTAGAATGTATGAAGGTGGATAAATCTCCTGGTCCTAAACAGATGCATGCAAGAATACTGCAAGAGGATACAAAAGAAACTATGGGGACCTGCGTGATATTTTTGCATCATCGTTAGCCGCAGGTTAGGTTCCAGAATATTGAAGTGTAGCAAACGTTGCGCCATTTTTCATGAAGGAAAGCAAAGAAAAATCTGGGAACTATAGACCGGGAAGCCTAACATCTGTAGTAGGTAGGTTACTTGAGAAGTTTCTGAGGGATAAGATATGCACACGTTTGGAAAGACAGGGTTTGATGAGAAAAAGTTCATTATTTTCAATTTCCTACGGTATTGAAACAGGCCATTTGGCCCAACAAGGCCACAACGACCCTCTGAATAGCAACCCACCCAGTCCCATGCCCCTAATCTATATTTACCCCTAAATAATACGCATAAGGCTGTTGGCAATTCACCTGACCTGTACATCTTTGGATTGTGTTAGGAAAATGAAGCTCCCAGATCAAACCGACGCAAACACAGGGAGAATGTGCAAACTCCAAAAGAGAGTCACCCGAGGCTGAAATCAAATGCAGATCCGTGGCACTATGAGGCAGCAGTGCTAACCACTTAGCCACCATGCCACCCTTGCCTTTTTCCAACGCAGTTCAATGACACAGGTACAAAATCTATTCTGTGTTGCTGGAAAAGCGCAGCAGGTCAGGCAGCATCCAAGGAGCAGGAGAATCGACGTTTCGGGCATGAGTCTTTCTTCAGGAATCATCCTGAAGCCCTCCCTGAAGAAGGGCTCATGCCTGAAACGTCGATTCTCCTGCTCCTTGGACGATGCCTGACCTGCTGCCCTTTTCCAGCAGCACGTTTCCAGCTCTGATCTCCAGCATCTGCAGTCCTTACTCTCTCCACAAAATGTATTCTGCCCTTCACCAATGATGCACGTTCCAATGCCACAAACCATGGATAATTTATTGTCCACTGAAAATGTCATCTTACTATTACTTATTATTGTTTGTTGTTATTTATTTTAATAATTATTATTGATAGTTTTTTTAGACTGGAACGATTGCATGAGTTTGTGAGTGGGAGATCATGCCTCACAAATTTGCCTGAGTTCTTTGATGAAGTGACCAGGAATGTTGATGAGGGCAGCGCATTAGACATGGTCTGTATGGTTTTCAGTAAGGCCTTTGACAAGATTACTCTTGATAGGCTGGTCTGGAAGGTTAGAATCGCATGGAATCCAGAGGGAGCTGACAAATTGGATACACAGTTGGCTTGATGGTCGTAAACAGAGGGTTATAGTGGAACAAT